>NW_020699373.1:15758740-15826876 GCF_002925995.2 Terrapene triunguis | reverse complement strand
TCCCCAGCCCCAACCCTCATCCCCCCGCACCCTAATCCTCTGCTCCATCCATGAGCCCCCTCCTGTATCATGAACCCCTCAGCCCCAACCCTCATCCTCCCGCACCCTAATCCTCTGCCCCAGCCCTGAGCCCCCTCCTGCATCATGAACCCCTCATCCTCAGCCCCAACCCTCATCCCCCTGCACCCTAATCCTCTGCTCCATCCCAGAGCCCCCTCCTGCATCATGAACCCCTCATCCTCAGCCCCACAGCCCTCACCCTTGCACCCCTCCTATCCCCAAACTCCCAAACCCCCTCCCCCTTCCCACACCCCCCCTCCTGCCCTCAAACTCCCTCCCAAAGCCTGCACCCCCTCCCTTTGCACCACCTCCCACCCCCAAACTCCATCCCAGAGTCTGCACTCCTCACCCCCTCCTGCACACCCACCCCCTGCCCCAGCCCAGAGCCTGCACCCAGCACCCAAACTCTATCCCAGAGCCTGCACCCTGCAGCCCTCCTGCACCCTAGACTTCCTCCCCCCATCCAGGACCTGCACCCCAGACTTCCTCCCCCCACCCAATCCCCCTCCCAGAGCCTTAGGCAAGTGGGGGGGGGGCGGGTTCTGGGCACCACCAAAATTTCTACAACCCTGCCACCCATGCGAGTGGATAAGCGTCGGGGCAGTCAGGGGACAGGTAAGTTCCTAGGGGGGCAGTTAGGGTGGGGGGTTCTCAGCAGGGGGCCGTCAGGGGACAAGAAGCGGGGAGTTGGGGTTTTTGAGGGGGGCAGTCAGGGGGTGGGAAGTGGGAGGAAGTGGATGGGGGCGGGGCTAGGGCGGGGCTCCTCCCCCCCCCCGTGTCCTCTTTTTTGATTGTGGAAATATGGTAACCCTAGGTTAATGACCCTCACTGTTAAAAACCTATGTCCTATTTCCAGTCTGAATTTGTCTAGCTTCAACTTCCAGCCATTGGATTGTGTTAGACCTTTCTCTGCTAGACTGAAGAGCCCATTATTCAATATTTGTTCCCCGTGTAGGTACTTCTAGACTGTAATCAAGTCACCCCTTAACCGACTCTTTGTTAGGCTAAATTGATTGAGCTCCCTGAATCTATCATTATAAGGCAGGTTTTCTAACCGTTTAATCATTCTCATGGCTCTTCTCTGAACCTCTCCAATTTACCAACATCCTTCTTGAATTGTGGGCATCAGACCTGGACACCGTATCCAGCAGCAGTCGCATCAGTGCCATACACAGAGGTAAAATAACCTCCCTGTTTCTACTCGCCATCCCGGGATTGCATTAGTCCTTTTTTAAGCCAGTGTCGCATTGGGAGCTCATGTTCAGCTGATTATTCACCACAACCCCCAAATCTATCTAGCACGGGGATGTCTACCTGAGCTGCAACCACACCTTCAATTGCAGCACAGACATGCCCATGCGGGGAGAGAGCCTGCCAATCTGAACAGACGAGACAGACAATGGGTGGGGAACAAGGAGAGTTCTGATTCCTATTTTGTAGAGGAGCCAAAGAGCAGCTCAGGGTTGCATTTGCAAAAGAGCCTTGCTCTTGGGCAGAGAAGAAGGATGGGTTAGTGATGAGGGCTCTGGCCTGGGACTTGGGAGACCAGCGTTCAACAGACTTCCTTGGGCAAGTCACTCAACCTCTCTGGGCCTCAGTTTCCCATCTGTACAGTGGAGAGAACAGCACTGCCCCGCCTCCTAGGAAGGTTGTGAGGATGAATCCATCATTAATGTAAGACGGGGGGGCCTGATTCTTTAAGGGCCAGGAGGCCTGGGGCTCAGCCAGCCCTGTTCAGTCAGCTCCACATGTGCCATAACTAGCTGCCTCCCAGCCTAAAGGGGCTGGATTAATTGGGGTCCGGTGACAGCCTGAATCACCTGGCCCTCATGAAAGGGCTGAGGAAACAGTTTGGTGAAGAAATTGCAGGGAGAAAGTTGGGTGTTTGTGGAAAGGCTTTCAGGGAAGGAGGCTGGGGAACATTGCTCTGTCTCAGAGCAGGGAGTCTGAAGGTAACCCAGCAGGGGCTGGGAGCTGAGCTGAGCTGGGGTGAGGGTGGGGCTGCAGAAATACCTTTTTGTTTGGGCTTCTGTTCCTCTGCAAGGGGGCTGAGATCTGAGAGTGAGCCGGGTGAGCTCCAGGAGAGACAGAAAACTCTGGTGGGGGGAAACTGAGGCCTGGCACTGCTGTGTTCTGGTGGCAGGGGTGCTATGGCAGTGAGTGCAATGGATTGGGAGGGGCCCAGATACTGTGGTGATGTGGGGGAGGGGGGCAGATGCATCCAGAGATATTAGCTGTGCTTTGCAACTGTGCCATTATTGGTGAGGGTTATTCTCATGAGCCCGTACAGCCGGACGGCAGTCTGTCCTGGCTCTCCCAAACGGGGCTGGGTGGGGGCCGGGTCACTGCCCCACAGAGAGGAAACAGTGTGTTGCTCACCTTGATACTGTAGTGCAGTAGTGAGTGCACGATGCCACCCAGGGTGGGGCACCCCTCCATGGCTGCTGGGCCCCATCCGGCCCTTTAGAAACAAGCCGAGCGTAGTCCGAGGCGGGCATCCCGTGCTGGGTGGAGGGGCGGGATTTGCTCTCCCCTGGGTTGAAGGGTCCAGCGGTGCGACTCTGCTGCAGGCCCTCCAATGCCTCACGCTACCTGCGGCCTAATGCGACAGCCCCTGCTCACAGGGGGAGGCCTTGGGAGCCAGTCACAGCCCCGGGACAAGCACCGCTCAGCAGGCGGGAGGGGGGCAGAACGGGACCCTCAGTCAGAAAGCTAGAAGCACAGCTGTAGAGCATGGAGTGATCCGGTAATACCCATCCTCTGCCCTATTCCCCTCCTCTCTGGCTGCATAACGTGGAGAGTCCCTTCCCAGGGCCTGCCCAAGCGCTCCCCAGAGCCATACGAACTGTCCCTCGAGCCCAGCTTTCATTCTGAGCAGGGTAAGAAGGAACGAGCCGTCGTTAGTCAGCTCCTTCCATTGGCACAGGCACTGGGTCACGCGGCAAGAGAGCCTCGGCCCAGCGTCTCGCAAACCACGAGACGATCCTTTCGGCTGAAGGAGGCTGAAGTGCTCCAGTCCCTTTAGAAAAGCCTGGAAAGAAAACGAGCGGCCGAGACGCCCCAATGCGAGAAGAGCTCGGTCAAGCGCGGGGGGAATTAAATGCCATTGGCAAGTGTGAAACCAAACAGACCAAGGTCGGGCATAGGACGCTGCGTGTTTCCATCACTCCTGCCCATGAGCGAATAACCCGTACAGTTCTCGGGGGGGCTTCGACTTCTTGCGCCCAATCCTCGGCTGGTGGAAATCGGCAGAGGCCCACGGAGCCAGCTGAGCCCAGCCGAGGCCCACGCGTTGTCAAAGCCGCCCGGCAGGCTCACGCAGTCGGGGGAGGATAGGATTGATTTGTTACTTTCAGCTGGGCCCTTTGTGTGAAAATGTCCCTTGTATGAGCTGTCCCAGTTCCTCTGGGGAGGACCCGACTAACAAAGTCTGCTGGGTGGCCAAACGAGATAACGGCGGAACAAAAGCTACCCCAGGGGAATGGTCACGTGGCCCGAGATAAACTCGGATGGTTGCAAGCTGAACCTGTATCTTCGTGGTCTATTTCTTGCAGCGTCGCGCTGCCGGCGCCGCTCTCGGGGACAGCATACTTATCTGCTCTAAGAAATCATTTTGCTCCTTGTCGGCACTAAATAGGAACTGCCGTGGGACTCGTCCCTGGGAGCGTGCTCGGCCCTGTTTAATGCAATGACACGAGAAACCCCTGGGCAAAGGAAACTGGCCTCTGAGCTACTCATTCCAGGCGCAGTGGGTCCCTTCCCACCCATGCCCATGTCCATACGAGGTGAAGTGGGTTCTGTTCCCCTTTGGAGGACACCCTGGAATGGGTGTGGATGGGGCAAGCAGAGGGCTTCTCCTGCCCCACCCCCAAAGCCTAAGGCTCAGTGAACTCTTGCTGTTTTCCCCTATAAGGGGCTTTGGGGACAGCCCCACATGCACGGCCACTGCAGGAGCCAGAGGGGCTGGACTGCAACTCAGAGGCAAGGGGATTGGGCCAATGCCCCATTCTTCCCATGGGCCCTAGCAGAGCTCTGCTTTAAAGGGCCGGCGCCTACGGGGGGAGTGCACCATGGCTGCCCCACAGCAAAAGGAGCAGGGCACCCCACAGGCTGAGCTGCATGGAGTGAGCTGTCCCGGCCAGGCAGAGGGGAAAAGGGGGCACCACCAACCAAACAGGAAGGAGGGAGGCAAGAATATGGGAGTGCTGCTAGGTGTGAACGGGTGTCTTGTCGGGTGTGTGCAGCGCCTGGCACAATGAGGCCCCGATCCCTGACCCACTGAGAGCCCTCAGAAGTGGCTGCCTGTACCTGATTTTCCCCAGGCTGAGCCCTGTGGGATGCATGGGGATGAGGAGGCCCAAGGAGCTTTCTCTGTGCTTCCCCTTTGCACACTCAGTCCCTGCGCTCCCCTAGCACCCGGCAGCCATGCCACACCGCTCAGACTAGCTCCATCAAACACGCTCCCCCTGAGCTCCCGGGCCCATGTCTCTGCTCAGCTCTGCCCCCTTGGTGCCCATCCACTGGCATAGAGGGGCTGGGCAGACCTGGTGAGCTAGAAAATCTTCTGGGGGAAGATGCCCCTGTCATAAGGGGAGTGGCCATGAGGGGGTGTGGCCAGAGCATCTCTGTTCTCCAACACCCCCCAGCTGCCAGAACAAGCCCCTGGGCCATGGGCACAGAGCAGCCTAGTGTGTGCGGGACTCCGAATTCAGGTATGAACCCCCTTTTGCTGGGTCCTGCACTGAGCACAGCTCAACAAGGACGGGCATCGCAGTTCACATCGCGTCTTAGCAGCAATCCGGAGGGAGGGGTTCTCCTGTCCGCTACAGCCCCTGGGCACCCTCAGCATCCCAGGTGACATCAGAGAAACCTCTGAAACTGCAGCTAACACGAACCCAATGCAGGAGACCAAATCAGTGCTGGGGGCAACTCTGCTTCTGTCTGTCCAGTTGCACCACAGCAGATCCAGCCCATTACTCTGGAGTACAAAAAATGACCCCAAACCGTTTCCAGGAGCTCTAGGATCTCATACATTCAACTATGTAATCACACCTACTCTGTGTGATGCTCTGTGCCCCTCTAGTGGTGGCTGGGCCATAGCCAGAGATTGCATCTGCTGCAGCTTGAGCTAGCAGGGGTGTCTCTTTAGCTAAAACAGCAGAGGCTCATGCTCTTTGATCCCGAAATCCCAGGTTCAATCCCCAGTGCCAACAATCCACTCACTTGGACTTAGACTCTCCTGTGTCATGGCTGTCTAGCCACAGCCAGCCACTCACTCCATCGTACGTTGTCGCCATGATAGCAGCAGCCTTGTGATAGGTCATTCTTTGGCCCCCACACCTTCTCTTCTCGCCAAGTGCAATGCAATCTAAGATCTATATTTTGTGCTTGTGCCATGAAGTAGGCTGCAGAAGCGCAAGGGCAAGCCCTGGCCAAACCCCATAGCCGTCTAATTACTGAGTCCACAGATCTGTGCGGCACAACGCTTCCACATTGGTTACATGATCCCGCCAATGAATTCCCAAGACTTTTCCTACATGGTGCTGGAGGAATGCATTCGGCTTCCTGTTGTGTTCTTCCAGCATCTGCCGTGTTTTATTTTTTTATTTCAGAAGGTGGAGAAAGCTACTAGGGGAGAGGCGGTTCTAGATTTGATTTTGACAAACAGGAAGGAAATGGCTGAGAATTTGGAAGTGGAAGGCAGCTTAGGTGAAAGACTATGAAATGGTTGAGTTCATGATTCTAAGGAATGGTAGGAGGGAAAACAGCACAATAAAGATAATGGATTTCAAGAAGTCAGATTTTAGCAAACTCAGGGAGTTGGTAGGTAAGATCCCATGGGAATCATGTCTAGGGGGAAAAACAATTCAAGAGAGTGGGCAGTTTTTCAGAGACATTATTAAGGGCACAAGAGCAAACTATCCCGCTGTGTAAGAAAGATAGGAAGTATGGCAAGAGACCAACCTGACTTAACCAGGAGATCTTCAATGATCTGAAACTCAAAAAGAGTCCTACAAAAAGTGGAAACTAGGTCAAATTACAAAGGATGAATATGAACAAATAACACAAGTATGTAGGGACAAAATTAGAAAGGCCAGGGCACAAACTGAGATTCAACTAGCCAGAGACATAAAGGGTAACAAAAAAACATTCTACAAATACATTAGAAGCAAGAGGAAGACCAAGGACAGGGTAGGCCTGTTACTCAATAAGGGGTGAAAAACAATAACAGAAAATGTGGAAATGACAGAGGTGCTTAATGACTTTTTTGTTTGTTTTCACCAAAAAGTTTAGTAGTGATTGGATGTCTAACATAGTGAATGCCAGTGAAAATGAGGTAGGATCAGAGGCTAAAATAGGAAAAGAACAAGTTAAAAATTACTTAGACAAATTAGCTGTCTTCAAGTCGCCGGGGTCTAGTGAAATACATCCTAGAATACTCAAGAAGCTGACTGAAGAGATATCTGAGCCATTAGTGATTATCTTCAAAAAGTCATGGAAGATGGGAGAGATTCCAGAGGACTGGAAAAGGGCAAATATAGTGCCCATCTATAAAAAGGGAAATAAGGACAACCCAGGGAATTACAGACCAGTCATCTTAACTTCAGTACCTGGAAAGATAATGGAGCAAATAATTAAGCAATCAATTTGCAAACACCGAGAAGATAATAAGGTGATAAGTAACAGGCAGCATGGATTTGTCAAGAACAAATCATGTCCAACCAACCTGATAGCTTTCTTTGACAGGGTAACAAGCCTTGTGAATGGGGGGAAGTGGTAGACGTGGTATATCTTGACTTTAGTAAAGCTTTTGATACTATCTCGCATGACCTTCTCATAATAAAACTAGGGAAATGCAACCTAGATGGAGCTACTATAAGGTGGGTGCATAACTGGTTGGAAAACCGTTCCCAGAGGGTGATTCACAGTCAAGCTGGAAAGGCATCATTGGCAAAAACCTACGTCTTTCAGCTTATCCCTTACCTAAACACTACCAGTGTCCTCAGCAGCAGCGGTCACGCCTCTCATCATAAAATCTATGATAATGCATAAGACAAGTGGGGATAGCATGAAATCTTGCCTTTTGCCATTAACAACTCTATACCATTCCATGGTGCTGCTTTTCATGTCACCCACCCAAGGGTGTCAGAGTTACTGGCCTATATGGGGCTAGGAGCAAATTTGGACCTCTGAAGCTCAGGACCAGCTTCCCGGAATACACTTATCATTTGTTCTGTTGTGATATTCATTAGCATTCCCAGGGTTGATAGTGGCTTTCTACACCCAAATTGTAATCGATTACCTATATCCATCTCACGGCACAGTCACAATCATGGCTTTCAGACGAGCTTAGCGCGGAAGCAGCATGCACTGCTGTACCTGAAAGCGTTTACACTCTGCCTTTCAGTCTATATGACAGACTCACACCCCACACATGCTGGCAGGTGTGTGGCATAAAATAATGCCCAGTGCCTGTGATTTCTACAAAGAATTACCTTGCTATGCCCATGTCTCGTTAAAGATAGTCTCCTAATTTGTTTCCATAGAGACACATTGTGGTTCCATGTTAAGACTCTTTAAAGCATCTTAATCTTTCAATCTGTGCCATTTTTACTCATGGAATTAATTGTACATTTGTTAGCATTTACTCCTACGATGGGGTCCCCTTCAGGACTGGGGCCCATTGCCCTGGCTGCAAACTTACAATGGTTGCTCTACATTCTGGCAGGTCTGCCACTGCAAATACAGTACAGGTCAGATAACTATTCCCTGTGTAAAATGTTATCCCTTTATGCCCTGGAGCCTTGTGGATCTTTTCCACTGTGATCCCTGCACCTTGCGTGGTCAGTGACCCCATGCCGCAAGCTGTAAGGCGCAGCCGTTCTGATTGGCCAGAATATTACCCCCACGTAGTGCCAGTATAAATGCCGGCACACGGAGCAAGGTGGCGGAGAATACGGCCCAAGACTAGAGATGGTTGGGAATCTTTTCATGAAACATTTTTCCATTGGAACATGCTGATTCACCAACACTAGAATTTTTCATGGCGACATATCGGTTTTGACTAAACTTTCTCAGGTCCAGGATGGAATTTCTGGTCAAAAGAGAGCGAAAGAGAGACCAGAGCTAGGACTTGACCCTTGCTTTCCCACATCCCTGGGGAGTGCCCGAACCACTGAGCTATTAGCGGCGGAGCTTGGGCTCACTTTTTCACAAGAAAATTCAAAAGGTCTCAGTTTCATTCCAATGCGGAATGAAAACAGATTTTGAAACCTTGAAATCTTTCCCGAAATGGATCTCTTGTTTTCCAGCCAGCCCCTCCCAAACCCGGTAGATTCTCTCGGCTGGAATCCAATCCACTAATTCCTTCCTCCACATCCACCTGAAGATCCTGAGCCATGTTCAGCTCTCAGAAATCAGCCCCATCTGCTTCCCATCTCCCTTTCAAAACAGAGGTGAAACAAAGTCCCTGTCAGATCAAATGCTCTTCTCCCCTCTGCTCCCAAACAGAAATGTGCAAAAGAAAAAAGCTTTTCAAAATCCAAAGGAGCAGATGTTTCCTGCTCCAGCTTGACGTGCTCCTTTGCTGAGACTTTCATCGTCCCCAACAGCACAGAGGCTGTCAGACCGGGGATGGGACTGCTCTACTGGGTCCTGGAAAGTCTCATCTATGTTCCTCTCTGTCTCTCTTAGCTGCTCTAGTTCAACCACTCTGGTCTCAAGAGCCTGGAATCCCTCTCTGAGGGCCAAGAGATGCTTGCATCGAATGTGCAGTGTGGGCGCGAGGCAGGCCATCAGACATGCTGCATTCAGTGCAATACACTGGTTAGCCCCCACTCTGCTGCTGGACTTCTGCCTGCAGTATTGTTACTTTTGCGGGGGTGTGGAGGAGAGGTTTCTTTGGGAAGTGTATTGGCCTAAGTTTACAGAATGTTTGTTAGGTGCATCTGCCTTTCATGCTCACACTCCCTCGCAAAACTCCCGTTTTGCTGCTCCTGTTCTCTAGCTCCTCTGGTCGCTTATGCTGGCTTTTTAAACCCCTGTTCTTGTTGAGTTAACCCCACCCCCTTGTCAAGGGAGTAGGGATCAAAGGAGGGCAGGCTAGAGCTTCATTAAGAAGCTCTCAGCCTTGCCTAGGCTCAGCACACCAGACCACATTATAAACTTCAAAGGCATGGCCTGATTCATAATGTTATGGACAGCTTGGGGTTGGTTTATTTCTGTTGGGGTAGCTTAACTTTAAAGAGGCTTATTCCTGCGTGGCATCAGGCCCCAGGCGTCCGAGGGTTACGGTGCCCTTGTAACTGGTGGTCAGTGGATAATGCTGCTGAATCAGGAAGTTTGAATGGGCGCCAAAAGGAAAAGAACAAGGAGAGGACTAGGGTGAAGTGGCCAAATGCTCCATGGGACGGCAGCGAGAGGCAGGCCATGCCGTGGTTTAACGAACCTGTGGGTGTCCCAAGGCAGAAACCTGCATTGCAAAACGTTTGTGGGCCGGATTTACAATGCTAGGCATGTAGAGACCCCATCGCGTGCAGGCCTTTCCAGGGGAGTTGAGCTCAGCCTGGCCTGTGAGGATCAGCCACCCTCCCAGCTGATCCTAACTGGCTGGGGACCAGGGGCCCTTGGGTGACTGGACCCAGGTGACGGTTGTGCTGAGAGTGATCAGGTGGCTGGGGGAGCTTGCACCCTGGCACTGGCCCTGATCAGAGCAGGGGTGAAGGAGGCTGGGGGAAGGCCAGCCCAGAGGCAGACAGCCTTGGGAATCGACTAGTTGAGGTAAGGGAAGAGACCCAGGAGAGAAGGGATCTAGGATTCCCCTTTGCTGGGGAGGGGAATCACAGGAACTAGCCCTGTGGTGGGCCCTGAACTAGAGGCAAAGCTCCAGTGAGAGTGTGACATACTCAGGGTACAATCCAGACTGATGAATCGCTGTGTCACCTCTGCCCTTTACACTGCTTTGCGGCGGCAGCCTCTGTCTGGACTGCTCACAAACAACTTCCAGCATGTACATCACCTTGGCTCTGGTCAGCCTGGGTTATCCTGCAGGGTGACCCCAATACACTCCCAATCTTAGCTATTCCCCCGGAAATGTATGCCCCGTACGGCCCAGCCTGCTCCTGGACAATACAAATGATATAAGCTCTGTTATTGCTTTAATAGAAATAATAGGCACGTAACTTACTACCCCGAATGGTGTTTCCCAGACACTTCAGTCCAAACGCAATGGATTAGATGAAACCCGTGTATTAATTGCAAAGAGATTTTAAGTGAGTACAAGTCATGAGGCATCAAAGTCAGAAACATTTACAAGAACAATCAAGGTAAAACGCAACTGGTGCCTAGCTTAACACGGGGAGAAATAAGCCTCCCTGTGGCTGGCATCTGCTGAAGGAGGAAGGGTTTTGTTACACTCAAGCAAAAACAAGACCACCAAATTCCCACCTCTAGGACTCAAAGCAACACATGCAGCTGAGACCAATCGCAGCGATGCAGCTGGCTAATGCTCTGCTGCTGCCGCTGCAGCATTATAGCCCCAACCAGAAACATTACAGCGTACTCCGCTACATCCCATTGGCCTGTCTTGGGCGCTAACTCAAACTCCAGTTTCTGCTCCAGAAAGCATTTGCATTTTTCAAAGCCTCTTGTAGCTCCAGAAGCAAGGTGAAGTTGGAACTCTGACATGTATAATTAGATAGTTACTTTGGCTGGGGATAGTCAGCATTATTCATAGCCTTGCATCCTTATTGGCTTGGTATAGCCTGTTAAGTATAGGAGATAAATGCTCTCTTTTGCTGTTTGCTTTTCGAGGCACAAAACACTTGCTACAAATGCACGATCAGTAGAGTCACTGGAGTAAAATAGCATCATGCCTTAGATAAGTCATAGGGTTTACATTACTCCAGTTTTCACCCAGTGTAACACCTTTGTTTTCAGTGGCGCCCACACCGTTTGGAGTGAACCCATGTGAAGCAGGGCCTGGGTTTGTAACATTTCATTAGACTGTAAAAGCAAAAGCGTCTACCCCCTTTCCTGTCAATTACACCTGACTGCAGCGTTTGCAGCAGCTAAAGAATCCTGCACCCGTGTGCAGCTTTTTCTGGTACTGTCTGATAACCCAAGAGCAGACTTGTCCCTGGTTAATGAACTAGATCATGCTTTCTCTCTTTCCCCCTCCCGAGAAAGATCCACCGCATTTTATCCTATTGCCTCAATTCCCAGTGCATCCATCATCACACTTAATAACACGTAGCACTTCCATCTAGCGGCCAACTTCTTCATTACACTGAACGTTTCATTGGAGCTGCATCCTTTAGACATTTGTTGTCCTGCAGCTAACCCTAAAATAACAGGCTCAAGGTACCTGCCGGGTTTCAGATGTTCCTTGAACAAAAGGCTATTTAGAAGGATACAGGTGCCTTGCCTGGACAACCTGAGTTGCAGCGTGGCTACTTGACGCTTAATCCTTACCATAAGCACCTCCCCTCCCCGCCCCCACACACACTCTGATGAGCTGAAGCAGTCATGCTTTGGCACAGTGCTATCTTGTGGCAGTTTGTGAATATAACAATTCGATTATTTTTTTAAGTAAAAGGTCAATG
Source organism: Terrapene triunguis (assembly GCF_002925995.2). NCBI lineage: Eukaryota > Metazoa > Chordata > Testudines > Emydidae > Terrapene > Terrapene triunguis. The sequence continues at coordinate 15,815,213 of NW_020699373.1, read as the reverse complement.
AAATGTAACATCAATCCTACCGAGCCCAGGTTCCTGGGAGGAAACGGGATTGATGGCTGAGAATAACGTACCTGAAAGTGAGGTTTCTTCCCGTTGTTAATGGTGACATTTGCCCTGAAGCATTAGGGTTTATCGCCCTTCTTGATTTTTCTGGGGGGAGAGTTGTTTTGGAATCCTTACACCTGTGGCTCTGGATAGTTTCATGCTTATGAATGTACAAGCTGTTCTGAAGCTTGCTCAGCTCTGGGCCTCGGTGAGATAACGTGGCAGGGAGTTCCACAGGCTATCCCTGCTTTGTCTAAAAAAAGAAAGTCCTTGGGTCAGTTTTAAATGTGTCCCCTTTCGATCTCATTGCCTGTCCCCTTGGCTTTGTGTTATTAGACGGGGTGAACAGAAATGCTCGATCAGCCTGCTCTGGCCCATTCATTATTTTGCAGACTTTGATCATGTCCCCTTATTAACCTCCTCTCTACCAGGAACACTCCCAGTCTTCATAATTCCTCTTCATATGGAAGTCTCTCCGGGCCTCTGAACGTGCTTGTTGCCCATCTCTGGAGCCCCCACCTGTTTCAGCTCTCTCCTTTTTCAGATAGATGTGGCCAGAAAGGAGCATCGTCTGAGACACAAACATCTCGCTCACAGATTGTGCCTGGCCGCAGCTAGAGCCCTTGGGGAATGACTGGCTTCAGGCGCATGCAAAGGAGGTCAAAAGGGACCTCTCAATGGTAATTTAAGGAGTTAATGACAAAACAGGTGGCTGAGATAAAGAAATGACAGGACTTGTTATCCTGTGGAACTCACTGCAGTAAGAGCTCAGTATGGCCAAGAACTCAACAGCGCTCCAGAAAGGAGCTGAGTTTTATATGGAGAACAGGGCAACCCAGGTGCTGCAGGGCATAAACCAGCCTCTAGGTACTGGGGTTAGGAGGAATTTTTCCTTATGAGCAGGATATTCCATAACTGCCCCTGCAGGACTTCTTGCCCCTTCCTCAGAAGCAACTGGTGCTGGACACAGTCGGAGACTGGCCAAGATGGACCATCAGTCTGGTCCAGGCTGGCAATTACAGTGTTCTTAAATTATAGCCACTCCATGCTAGTTCTCCGCTGTGCTGCTGCATTCAGTTACCATACTGGGTAGTTTGGCAACAATCAGCACACTAAGCAAGCCATAAAGAAATGAGTATATATGCTTAGAAATATATAACAGGATTGCAACTCCCATTGAAAAGGACAAGAGTCCTTTTGAACATCTGCCTTCTTCCGTGACACTACAATTCACCATGCTAGATAGTGCTGGGCCAGATTTTCAACATTAGATGTGCAGCATTATTGTGTGTATGTGAAAGACCCAATGTAACCCTGCAAACAAGGTGCCTGAGTGTGCATGTGGCTGATCAGGCCACAGGGCTCGCTACCCTGTTTCCCCGAAAATAAGACAGGGTCTTATATTAATTTTTGCTCCCAAAGATGCGCTAGGTCTTATTTTCAGGGGAGGTCTTATTTTTCCTGGCGCTTCGGGGCCTTATATTCCGGGGTGGCCTTATTATCGGGGAGGTCTTATTTTCGGGGGATGCCTTATATTACAGCGAGAGGCAAAACTGGAAGTAGGTCTTATTTTCGGGGGATGTCTTACTTTCGGGGAAACACGGTATGTGCATGCACAAATACCTGCATGGCAGATCAGCAGAGCCCAGGGGTGTACTGAAATGCCGCTGAGGAGGATCTCAGCCCAAAGAGCACAAGGATCATATTTTGAATAGTCACATGACCTATTGAGAGCGGCATCTCATTAGGGTGTCTTAAGGATGGAGCTCGGCTGTTCTCAGTGGTGGCTGATGACAGAACAAGGAGCAAGGGTCTCAAGTCGCAGTGGGGGAGGTTTAGGTTGGATATTAGGAAACACTATTTCACTAGGAGGGTGGTGAAGCACTGGAATGGGTTACCTAGGGAAGGTGGTGGAATCTCCATCCTTAGAGGTTTTCAAGGCCCAGCTTGACAAAGCCCTGGCTGGGATGATTTAGTTGGGGTTGGTCCTGCTTTGAGCAGGGGGTTGGACTAGATGACCTCCTGAGGTCGCTTCCAACCCTAATCTTCTAGGATTCTAAGTGAGAAGAGCTTGTTTTGTGGGCAGGGCTTGACCCCTGATTTGCATGCATAAATTAGGTGCATGCAAAGCATTGTGCAGGCTTAACTTTGAAAATCTGGCTCACTCAGGCAGCAGGACACCAGCTAGGGAGCTGGATTGGAAACAACTGGGCAGCATGACAATGGGCTAACATCAAGAGGTTTTCTTAAAGGGACAGTTAAAGACCTCCCCACCCCACCCCACCCCCGTCCTTTGTTCATCCCTCTTCAAAGTTCAGCTTTGATGCGGTTTCTTTCCTTCGCTCGTTTCCGTTCCTCCGTGCTCTCTGGCTGAAAATAATAACAACGAAGTAATAATTGCTCATTTAAATACAGTGAATTGCTTCTCCTTGCAGCACAGTAAATAGGCAGAACGAGAGAAAATATGCACTGTGTCTGGCCAATGAAGCGTAGGGCATGGAGCTGACATGACGCACGGTGTCGGGAGGGAAATGAAACCGAGAAGAGTGATCTTAATCTTACCGCAGCGGCGCTCGCTGCACCCAGCACAAAGAGATCTCCAGGAGCAACGCCAAGGCCCAGGAGGGGAAGGTGGGGGTTGGGTTCTGATGGATCAGCAAGGTTAGGGCTGAACAATGAGTTTTAATGTGATGTCCTGGGTGAGTGGGGCTAGCAGATCCTGTGGGTGCCCTGGGTGTCTAGGGGCCTAAGAGGAAAATGGAGACACTGATTCCTTTCTCTCCCTGGGACCAGGCTCAAACAAGTCTCTCTAACTTTTATGGATTAGGATGAGACCTTCACGGGGGGCAGATTCATAGAATCATAGAATATCAGGGTTGGAAGGGACCTCAGGAGGTATCTAGTCCAACCCCCTGCTCAAAGCAGGACCAATTCCCAACTAAATCATCCCAGCCAGGGCTTTGTCAAGCCTGACCTTAAAAACCTCTAAGGAAGGAGATTCCACCACCTCCCCTAGGTAACCCATTCCAGTACTTCACCACCCTCCTAGTGAAAATGTTTTTCCTAATATCCAACCTAAACCTCCCCCACTGCAACTTGAGACCATTACTCCTTGTTCTGTGCCACAACTGCCTAGTGTGGGGTTCATACACCCTCCTCTGAAGCATCTGGTGCTGGCCGCAGTCAGAGACCAAGCACTGGGTCAGATGGACCTTGGTTCTGATCCAGTCAGGCAGGTCCCATGGTGTGAATCAGAAATTATGCCCCTTGAGCCAGTGGAGTTAGCCTGTGGGGTTGGAAGATGGGCAGGTAGGGGTGAGAGTGGCGTGGGTGAGACCGGAGGGGACAGCGGGGGACATACCCTGTCCTTCACAGCCAGGTGTCCCATTCGGAAAGAGCCCCATTCTCTCCCGGACACTCCCTTGTCACACCCTCCCAGCTGATCACTTTGAAAATATGGCCCACTCCTGGGGACCCAGGCTGTCCCCCACCTCCCATAGCCACTAGCAAGGCCATCCTGTTACGCCGCCCCAGGAGATCCACCTAGACAAGGCAGCATGGCCAGAAACCTCTCCCAAGCCTTACTGATCGGGACGCTCCCCAGGGGTACACAGGGTTGTGGGGTGCCTCACCACCACCTTCCCCCAATGTGAGGAAGTCTGATCAGTACCTGCTATGGGTCAGCCTCTGGCAACATAAGCACCAGGCCTCGCGCTCTCTGTACAGGCAGCGACAAGCACGCACCAACCCCGAATACTCTGTGCTCCCTGCAGCATCCAGCCCCTGTTCCACTGAACACCCCCAGAATTACCAGGCCAGCTGACCCCAAGGGAACCGTCCACACCAGCGTATTGGTTACACCTTTGACCACTGCTCTGCTGACCACACAGCACTTAGGTACATTGATAGTGAAAACAAGACTAGGTTTATTATCAAAGAGTAGAGATTCAAGAGACAGTGAGTAGGAATATTGGAAGCAAATGATTGCATATAGAACAAAGGCATCGCATTTAGAGCCTAAACTTAACTAACGCGTTCTCTTCCTGTGTAAAGACGCTCATCACACCCCAAGTTCTCTCCAGCATTTTCAGCGAAGCCTGGCTGAAACCCCTCTTTCATGGCCCAAACTCACTGTCCATTTACTTCTTACATGAAGGTGACTTCTTTGTCTCCCAACGATACCAGCACAAACTTCTGATGTGCACCTTAGATAGGGTCTCATTCCTACACACATCCACATCCCCTGTTGTTTACATCTTCCTTTTAATTTCCTCTCTTGGAAGAAGCCACAGTCCTTCATTGGCATTTGGTTCAGACTGGTGAGAGGCGACTCAGTGTGAACAATATAATAATTACATTTCAGTTAAACAGACAGAGAAAGCAACATTTCTTTTCAGACGGGAACCTGGTTTGTCACCTTTCTGACCAGGCCCTAGCCACAGACCTTAAAAACATAGTTCTCAGTGTATGTACATAACTCCTTACACCACCTCCATACGTGCGTTTCACAATGCTATGGATGAACAGTGTGACACAGGCGTGTTAGAGATCTTACATGACACACTCTGGTGAACTAGAGTGTAAAGCAGCTCCCTATATCCTCATGCACTGTTCTGTGCCCCTTGCCAGCTGGCACTGCGAGGTTCCTGGGTCACAGTTGACGCAGGGTGGCAGTCATAGAATCATAGAATATCAGAGTTGGAAGAGACCTCAGGAGGTCATCTAGTCCACCCCCATGCTCAAAGCAGGACCAACCCCCAACTAAATCATCCCAGCCAGGGCTTTGGCAAGCCTGACCTTAAAAACCTCTAAGGAAGGAGATTCCACCACCTCCCTAGGTAACCCATTCCAGTGCTACCAGCCATGAAGGCAGCAGGTCCAGACAGCACTGGGCCTTGTTAATATACCTGGCTTCCAGCTGTCAATTGCTGCATTGCCAAGCTCATAGGGAGACCGTCTTGGGGCCCGTTCTGCTGCCCACGCTCCCACATAGCACTGTCTTGCCTTTGTAGTTCCGGGCATTCCAAGACGATAGACTGTGATTTGGACCATGCGCCCACGCAAGGCAGTAAGGACTCCCGTACACCTCTACATGGGATACCTGGCCCTTAGGCCGGAGTAGGCCCAGCTGCCCTCTGATTATTGCCTCCTTGGGGCGGGTGAGGGGGCAGGAAACAGACAGCCCATCCCCTGCTCCTTCTATGCCACCAGAGCAGCTGAGCCGGCGCTGGGAAGGGTTAGTACTTAGAGCTTGGGGACACTTTTTCTATCAAATGTTTTGCTTTGTTGTGTTTGTCTGATGGAAAATGGCTTTTGGACCAAACCGGCCGTTGTCACCGAATTTTCAATTTGGTGAAAATTTTCCAGTTTCTCAACTGTTTGCGGGGGAAAGGTTTCCGTTTCCAGTCAAAATTCTCAGGTTTGAAAAATATGACTGAAAATGGAAACGTTTCACCTAAGAGTTTGTGGCAATGCAGACTGCTTCCATGTTCAATGTCTTGTTGGAAACCCCAGTAAAACTTCCCAGGGAACAGAATAAAATATCTTGAAATTTCTCCCAAAGAATAACTGGCCTTTTGAGAGCCGCTTTCGTAGTCGTTTACTGCTGGAACTATTGCAGGCAGTGACTGACCTCCATCCTCTGGAGTAATGATGAGCTAGAGGAGGAATTGGGCTTTAAGGTGTCTCTGTTGGTGTTGCCTGAGGCTACTCCTCGTGGTAACCCTTGCTCAGAGTTGCGTCTAAAGCCAGATCTAGCCCAAGAGACTGCTGGTGAACGAAGGTGCTACTCAGCCCAAAATATTTTTAAATATCCTAGAGATAGGTCTGAACTATAAACCTGAGTCAGCCCTATGCATCTATGGTGGGCAGTTAAAAAGGAATAAGTGCATCCCTGGCGTAACAAACCGCTCAGCAGTTACTGAAGCAGCATTCCAACCCAGAACATCCTGGGTGCATGGTAAGTAGCAGGCGGAAAACAGGTGACACGCACTTTCCCTAAGCAGGGACTCCTTTCTAGCTTTTCGGGCTGGTTAGTGGTTTTAAGGCAATTTCGTGTATTTTGAGAATAGAAGTCACTGATCTTTTTTTTTCTTCTCATACTTGCATAGGAAGGAACAATTTAAGTGACTTCAATAGGAAGAGAGTGATATAAAAGATCCGCTGGCTTCAGTCAGTAATTTAAACTGCATTAATGCGACAAGGGAGATTAAGTAATTATCCTGTTAGCCTTAAAAACAGATATTTAAAGAGTATTATTTTATGGCTTTAAATAGGCATTTATTTTAATCACCACTAAGCCACAAACCAATTTCTGTTTTAAAGCATTTCAGTTTTCACTTCCTTCAGGCTCATTCGCAGGCTTGTGACGGGAGAGTGAAGTGAACATCTATATGACCGGATTGTCCGGTGTGTTGCATTGGTGTCTAACCCAGGCAGGATTGCCCCAGCCTCAGAGGGACTTTCCAGTGGGATATAACCCATGTAGGAGTTCTTAAACCGCTCGTCCTCCCAGCTGCCAGTGTAGCAGGGCAAAGGGGCCTGGCCCGGATGTCCTGGCCCTGCACCAATCCCTGGGCGTGGGCTCAGCTGCTTGGAGCCGTTTGCAGCTTGCATAATTTAAAGCCGCCATCAGGCGGCTCTAGCTCAACGCTGGTGGGGCCACGTTGGGCTGGGGAGCAAGCGTTAAGCCAGATGTGTGTAAACGTGCACTCTGGGAGAATTTCAGTGCTGGGCACATGGCCAGCATGAGGTTTCTGAGTTGCTTCAGTCCTCAAAAAAGGGCTTTGGTGGGACGTCCGTGGTGCATGGCCTGAGAACGTCAAAGCTCAGGAGGTGCCGAGCTGCGGCTTTGAAGTGCCTACATACCTTTACAAATCTAGTCCTACGTCTCTTTTGAAAATGGGACCTAGGTTCCTAAATCACGTAGACGCTCTGGAAAATGTTACCCCTACATCTGTAGCAGCCACCTGACCTGACTTCTCAGAAACACAGAGCACCCAGCCGTTCTTGTTCAAAGCGCACCCGGTCCCATTGTTGAGCACAACAGTCCTTATTCCTACATGGAGCAATACTGTGAATGCCTCCAGGCTTCACTGACTTCAGCCCCAGAAACACACGCAGTGAGAAAGGATTGCGAAAATTAGATGCTAGTACTCTGCCCAGACAGTGCTTTCTAGCCAAGAACCTCAAAACACTTTGCACGTGTACCCTGCACTAACCTTATGCAGCTGTCTGAGCCCTCCTAGTGTGGAGCCCATGTAATACCGTCTATAAATCTAGCTTTTTGGCTCCCAACAGCAGTGGTTAAGGTTTTACACCAAAAGGTTCCAGGCTCAAGTCCTGCTGATGACACAAACGGGGACGACGACACAAACATTACACACAATATCCACCTGGGGAAGTGAAGAAACAGATTGACAGAGCCAGAAGGGTACCCAGAAGTCACCTACTACAGGACAGGCCCAACAAAGAAAGTAACAGAACGCCACTAGCCGTCACCTTCAGCCCCCAACTAAAACCTCTCCAGCACATCATCAAGGATCTACAACCTATCCTGAAGGACGATCCCTCACTCTCACAGATCTTGGGAGACAGGCCAGTCCTTGCTTACAGAGAGCCCCCCAACCTGAAGCAAATACTCACCAGCAACCACACACCACACAACAAAAACACGAACCCAGGAACCTATCCAAAGCCCAATGCCAACTGTGTCCATATATCTATTCAAGGGACACCATCATAGGACCTAACCACATCAGCCACACCATCAGGAGCTCGTTCACCTGCACATCTACCAATGCGATATATGCCATCATGTGCCAACAATGCCCCTCTGCCATGTACATTGGCCAAACCAGACAGTCTCTACGCAAAAGAATAAATGGACACAAATCAGACATCAAGAATTGTAACATTCAAAAACCAGTAGGAGAGCACTTCAGTCTCCCTGAACACTCAATAACAGACTTAAAAGTGGCAATTCTCCAACAAAAAAACTTCAGAAACAGACTTCAACGAGAAACTGCAAAACTGGAATTAATTTACAAACTGGACACCAACAAATTAGGCCTGAATAAAGACTGGGAGTGGCTGGGTCACTACAAAAAGTAATTTTCCCTCTGTTGATACTCACGCCTTCTTATCAACTGTTGGAAATGGCCGCCGTCCACCTTGATTGCATTGGCCACGTTAGCACTACAAAATTAAGAAAGAAATTAATGGAGATATCCCATCTCCTAGAACTGGAAGGGACCTTGAAAGGTCATCGAGTCCAGCCCCCTGCCTTCACTAGCAGGACCAAGTACCGATTTTGCCCCAGATCCCCAAGTGGCCCCCTCAAGGATTGAACTCACAACCCTGGGTTTAGCAGGCCAATGCTCAAACCACTGAGCTCGCCCTCCCCCCAAAAAGTAAATTTCCCTCTCTTGATATTCTCCCCTTCTTGTCAACTGTTGAGAATAGGCCACTTCAACCTTAATTGAATTGGCCTCGTTAGCACTGACCCCCCCCACTCGGTAAGGCAACTCCCATCTTTTCATGTGCCGTAATATTTATACTGCTTACTGTATTTTCCACTCCATGCATCTGATGAAGTGGGTTTCAGCCCACAAAAGCTTACGCCCAAATAAATTTGTTAGTCTCTAAGGTGCCACAAGGACTCCTCGTTGTTTAAACATTATTAATTAATCCTCACAGCCCCCCTATAAGCATCATTCTCCCCATTTTACAGCGGGCAAGTCACTAGCACACGAACGCTGCAGCAGAGCGTTGAACCGATCCCTGCTCTCCAGCCCCGACTCACAGGTCTGTGTTTTAATAATCCTGCTTCTCCTGCTTCTCATCCACTGCTCTTTCCACTTGCTCTTCGAGGCTGGCGCTCTGCAGAGCTAGCCTAGAAATGACACTCAGGAGCTATTTGTACAAAACCCTTTATTTCCTTTGCCATGTTTTGAAATTTTCCCTCTCTCGCTTTGATTCTGCCCTTTAAAGGCATTCATTAAATAGCACGAGTAGACTCCTCGGTTCCTTTGCTGGCTGGCGAAATGAAAATGTTCCCTTTCTCCAGGATGCTCATCGTCAGCACAAAATGTCTCCACGCGCTGGCTGCAGCTCCAGCCGGCTTTGGTCAGAACCAGGTTAAGAAGAGGCCAGGTGTAAAAAAAAAAATACAAAGAACTGGGGGGCCAGGGGAGAGGAGTGCCATGGGAATGAAAGCCGTCTCCCTGATGTCGGCTGTGGGCGGCCCTTCTTCTGCCCCCTGCAGGCAGCCTCGGGTCCCTTCTCTTCCGACCAGCACCTCCCGCTATGCAACTGGCTTTAATGGAGCTGTGACCATTTACATCAGCTGACGATCTGCCCCTGGTTCGTCAAGGTTCATCTAAACTTTTCTATGGAACACAGCAAAGACAGCCAAAGGGTAAAGAGGGCAGCCTGGATTTTCAAAAGCATCTGGCAAGTTCAGGTGCCTCAAGTCTCCAGTGCCCAACTCAGAACACTGCAAAGGGAGCGGATGTTCAGAAAGAACCGAGCACCTAGAAAGCAGCCACCTTGCAGGTGTCTCAAGGTGGGCGCTGTAGCATCAAGGCACTTGCGGCAGGGACTGTGGGTCTCAAACCCTTGCCTATGGGGTTCTTAAGAGCTAGGGAGCCCCAGCCTGCCCCTAGTGACCTGCTGAGAGCTGCTAGAATAGCAGCTGGACTCCAGCAGAGGACTCCAGTCCAGGGATCTGATTGGTGGAATCCCAGGGATCCTGATTGGTCCCCAGTCTCTATTTAACCCAAGGACAGAAACAGGAAGTTGTCCGAACACCTGGGCTTTTCTTCTGTTGATCTACCCTTCCTACTCCGGGTCCTGATCCTTGGTTTGCCTTCTGGCATGTCTCAGACTCTGACCTCCTGGTATTGGACCAAGCCTGACTCCTGCTTTGACCGCTAGGTCAGACCACCCACATCCTGGTCATGTCAACTTGAAAACGCTGGTCGCTTTTGAAAGCATAGACTGATTCTTTTGCTTCTACCTGTATAAATCAGAAGTAGCTCAATGGAGTTACATCGATGCAATGAACATTAGAATCGGTCCCTTTGGGTGTGAAATAACAGATTCAGCGATTGGAAGCCCAGAAGGGACTACTGTGATCATCTAGACTGACCGACGCCACAAAACTTTGATTTCACCCAGCTAGACCTGCTTCAAGCACATATTTGCTGGTTGAGCTAGAGCAGATCTTTTAAAAAGGCATCCCGTCTTAATGTAAAGACTTCCAGTCCTGGAGAATCCACTGTATCCCGAGGCAAATTGTTCCAGTGGTTAATTATCCTCAGTGCACCTTATTGATAAAGTGCAATTACTTTTCGTCATTTCCAGGTCACTAGTAATGCCTGATCTGTACAAAGCTCTGTAAAGGTGACCCTAACAGCTGGTGTATAGCAGCACTGTTACCCAGGATTATCAGAACTCAAAACTGTGGTAACCTAACCTGTTTTCTCCAGGCAGTGTCAGGAATAAATCAATGGAGACACAGTTCCTCCGCCTGATAAATGATTGGCTCAAACAAGAGTGCTTTCACCCTAAGCTCCTTCTTCTTTTTTGAGTCTCAAGCACACAGGCAAAGCCAAAGGCAGTAGGTTTAGCGCATCCCTAACATAGTTACCCAAAATTTGAGATACTTTCGAGTGGTCAACAGACAGGCTTCCAGGGGTCCTCCTTCTGCCCAGCAGCTGGGGAGAGGATGTCAGTCTCTGCTTCAAGAAAAGCTCCCTTGGACTGCTCCAAAGTGTATTCTGTTACTCAATCTCTTATAGCTAACTTAAACACTAACCCAGGAACCTATCCTTGCAACAAAGCCCGTTGCCAAATCTGTCCGCATATCTATTCAAGGGACACCATCATAGGACCTAACCACATCAGCCACACCATCAGGGGCTCGTTCACCTGCACATCTACCAATGTGATATATGCCATCATGTGTCAGCAATGCCCCTCTGCCATGTACATTGGCCAAACCGGACAGTCTCTACGCAAAAGAATAAATGGACACAAATCAGACATCAAGAATTATAACATTCAAAAACAAGAACACTTCAACCTCCCTGGTCACTTAATTACAGACCTAAAAGTCGCAATTCTCCAACAAAAAAACTTCAAAAACAGACTTCAACAAGAAACTGCAAAACTGGAATTAATTTGCAAACTGGACACCATTAAATTAGGCTTGAATAAAGACTGGGAGTGGATGGGTCATTACACAAAGTAAAAACTATTTCCCCATCCTGATTTTTCCCCTACTGTTACTCACACCTTCTTGTCAGCTGTTGGAAATGGGCCATCCTGATTATCACTACAAACGTTTTTTTTCTCCTGCTGATAATAGCCCACCTTAATTGATTAGTCTTGTTATAGTTGGTATGGCAATGCCCATTTTTTTATGTTCTCTGTGTGTGTATATATATCTTCCTACCCTATTTTCCACTGCATGCATCCAATGAAGTGGGTTTTAGTCCACAAAAGCTTATGCCCAAATAAATTTGTTAGTCTCTAATGTGCCACAAGTACTCCTCGTTCTTTAAACAAAGCATATAACTCATAGTGACTCCTAGTGGTCATCAATTCTCCTAGCTTCAGCAAATTACTGATCTCTTATCAGCAAAGCATTTCTAGTATTTCTAGTCACAACAACAATAAAACGTGTATGTTGGGGCACACAGAATCAAGGTCTGCGATTCACCCACTCGCTTCCATTCTCATGGTCCACTAACTCTCTGTCCCACCCTCCCATCCTGATTAGCAAAACTGCAATCATGCAGTTGTTTGGCCTTCCTAGCAATGTGGTATTTGGCTTTCAGCTCACAGTGGCTGGACACACAAGATGACTGCAGTTATGTCAAATTGAATTCTCTCCTAACAACACCATGGTTAAGGTTGCAACAGGATTTCTGTTTAAAGCCAAATCTTCAAGCCTCTCTAACATCCCCATACATAGTTAGTATTCAAGTTCGGGGCCTGGGGGCACATCATGTGATGCAAATTTGTGGCCATCTTGTCAAGGGATTCCCAAGATTAAAGTTCCACAAACATTCTGCTTTTCAAATTTAAATTTTCTTATAATGCTTACTTTATGCAGAGATGGAAAAGTCTGTGGATAGATCTAGATGGAATTGATATCACTGGGATGTTATGGCATTTCCTGGTTTTCTGACGTTCATCTGCAGTTTGTTTTTTAGTGTAACTGTAACATTCTTGTATGGGGATCTTAACTCTGCATTTCCAACACTCGAAGTAAACTCTGATCCAATGAGCATGTGCAATCTCAATTCCACATGACAAATACTTTTTGTCTGTTAGTAAATAGCAAGAAAAAGACACATCCTTCATTGGATGCATCAAACTAATTTGAGACTCTACAACTGTGATTGGCCTGCCCCACACTGGGCTGTAAGGGGTTCATAGAGCCCTAGGGAGGCTGCGCAGGAGGCAGCCAATCAGAGAAGGGCTGAAGGGAGCAGCCAATCAGGGCCAAGCAGTGCCATATAAAAAGGGAGCTGCAGGGCAGAGGAGAGCAGTTCTCTGCTGGGAGACCAGGGAGGAAGGACGGTGTCTTTGGAGGACTGAGAGAACTGCCAGCACCCTGGACAGAGCAGTGCTGCTAGCAGGGACCAGGGGGAGAGGAGGGGAGGGGAGCGGAGCGGAGCGGCGAGGCAAGACAAGACAGGGCGAGAGACAACTCCTGGCTGGCTGCTGGGGTTTGTAGGCTGAGGCCCTGAGGCAAGGGCAAAGAGGATGCTGGGGCCACGAGGAAGTGGCCAGACAATTCGCTGCAGTAGCCACTAAGGGAAGTGGCTGAATAGCAGACTGCAGGTCCCCTGGAAGGGAGGAGCACAGTGTGTGGCACGGCCGGAGGGTTGTGTCGCTGAAGAGGACACTTCAGTCCTTGGAGAGACATGGATCCTAGAGCAGGAGTGATGGCGGTGAGGCACCACCCGAAAAGGGCACACTAACACGCAGAGCTAATTCCCAAGACAGCCAGCAGGAGGCACCACAGTGGTGAGTGAACCCCGTTACAGGAACACTCAGAAGAAAACGAAGGTAAGGAAAGAGTGGGGAAGGAGGATGTGCTCATTCTAAAGTCCAAATCTGATATGCTCATACAGGCTATCCGTAATCTAACCCAGATATCAGCTAGTTGCATTACATTTCCTGGAAATTGTTTGTTTCCAGGTTAAATCATCCAGTAAGAATGCTGCCAAGTCATGATTTGATGTTTGGTGTATTTTCTTAAAGTCCCAGGTCCTGGAGTCATGTGATTAGGTGGGAATTTCAGCTTTCATTTGAAAAATATAGTAAATTTCTAGCAGTGGTGGTTGCAGAAAAGACTTTGAATACATAACATGAGTACTCTTTGAAGTCTCAAAAACCAAACGGGAATGACAAGAACCTAACTGTTTGGGGGCTTTTTAGATTTTGTGGTTTTTAAACTGATCTCATGATGTTGGAATGCTTGGGGTTGGCAGCACTGAGGAAATGCTCCATTTAACGTTGCCAGCCAATTTGATTCTCTTGTGTTTAGCCGTGGGAAATCTAATGTAATATGTTTCTACAGCTTTGCTCTTCCAGTTTATGAAGGTGGTTCTGCTACTTCCCAAGAACAAAAAGCGTATCAGTATTTCCTAGCAACAAAAGAGAAGCCCATATAGTACATTTTAAAAAAAGAACTACATTAAAAGCACATTAAGGTTGCAAAGCTATGAAATGCCCATGCAACCTGAATTCAGCCCCCGGTGTGTCTGCATTATGACAGTCTCTAATGACATGATCCCAAACTAGTTTTTTCAGAGGGTCCCTGCCTCGTGCAGTGATCACATCTCTGAGAAGTATTTCCTCCTCTGGATCAATGCAATCTGGTAGACTGGAGGAGAGGAAGAAAGGATGGAAACAGACACCATGTGCTTCTGCAAAGAGCTAGAGAATGAGAGTTATCAAGTTCCCCCCACACAACACATCCTGGACCTGTCTAGGAAGCAGACCACCAAGAACTCATAGAGCCTGATTCTCACTTACACTCTGGCTGCTTTACACCCCTCTGGCAGTCTCAATGGGGCCAGAAGTAAGGTCGCTGTGTGAGGGGGGGTCAAAGGGTTAGTTTAAATGAGACTCAGGCCCTATGAGTTTAACTTAACGCCACAAAACCCACACAAATATGCACACTGAGGAATTTAGGGCACATGAGGGGCTCCCTATAATTGCTGTACTGTGCCCAGATACCCCAGTGATGGGCACCTGACAGACAGAGAAGCAACTCCAGACCCTGAGACACTGCTGGGTTAATACAGTAAGAACTCCATGACCTAGAGGTCTCTCTCTGCTTGCTAGGGAGGCAATGTACGGCTTTGAGCTGGGATTCCTGTATAAAAATCAATATCGTTCCCTCTCCTGTCTAGCCCACACTAGCTGCATCCCTCCTCCCCGCCCACAACTAGCACTGGCAATTATCTGCTACCTGCAGTGACTCATGGCTGGGTCTTATCCAGCCACACCATTCCCAGTGCTTCAGCTGCACTGAACTCCAGGCACGGAAGTACCAACAGCCCCCTGCACTCACAGGGCGGAGTTTTCCAAAGCGGCCACCGAAGCCACATCGGGAAAATCTGCCGCTGCGCCCACTGACGGCCAAGGTCCTGCAGCCGCATGTGCAAAGGGGCCTGTGTGAAGCCTGGTGAGGTCCTGAGTGCTCTCGTCGACAGTGGTTTGAATTTCGAGTACTGCACGATTCCAGCTGTGCAGCAGTGTAGCTCAGACCTGAATCTGGCCCTCTGTAAATGCCTGATTAGCATGCATATATTTGCATATATATATTTATAACTTACAAGGCCAGAAGAGACCTGCCATGGGGCATGCCTGCATATAGCACCCCCTGCTGATCTATTGTCACACTGCAGGCACTCCCTGCATGGATTTGCCTGCTCTCAGGGCCCCCTAAGAACTCCATATAGCCCAATACACTTGATATAAAGGGGGGTGCACAGCCCTCCTCCTGGGGGCTTGTGGTTTTCTGGGAGCAAATCTCCCTTAGAAGAGCTTCTCTCTCTGTCTCTGCAGCTGACCCTGATGGCCTTTTATCAAGCCCAGGTGCGCAACAGCCTAGGTGGGCCCATTTTCCCTTGAATTAGCTCCTCAAGGGTAGCCTGGGCCCAAATTCCCCTTAAAGGGGCCAGCCACTCTTGTGACGGGTCCTCTGAGACCATCTTCTCTGACCTCCTGTAGAGCAGAGGACGTCCCTGAATGACGTGCTGTTTGAACCCTTTGGAAAAACAGCCCATCTGGAGTTTACAATTGCCAGCGCTGGAGAATCCACCACCACAACCCTTGCTAAGTTGCTCCAGGGGTTCATTGCTGCCACAGTGAACAATTTGCACCTTTCTGTTTGTGCCCGTGCAGACGATGTAGACACTAGGTAGGTGGCCAGGTGTGAAACTCTGGCCCACCTCTTGGTGAGATGAGGAGACATTTATCCAAATTACAGCACGGATAAGGCAACAGTAGCTTGGTCTAGTGGATAGAACAGTGGCCCTGCATGTTTATCTCTGGTTCTGCCATTGACTTGTTGCGTGAGCTTAGGTAAGTCACTTCCCCTCTCTGTCCCCTCCCCTCTGCCTTGCCAATTCAGACTGTAAACTCTTTGGGGGACAGAGACTGTTTCTTTCTTTGTGTGTGTACAGCACCGAGCACTATAGGGCCCTGATCTCCGTTGAAGGCTACTGTAATACAGCTAAAAATTATAGAGTAACTGATTCTGCATTCCTTTGACTTAATGGGAGTTATTCCTGACTTCCACCCGTGTAAGTGAGCTCAGAATCTGGCTTCGTATCTTTGTGCTTTCTCTTGCATGTCGATTTTAAAACAAGAGTATGTGTGATGTGAGGCGAGTCGCTTATGAGTGTAACGAGGTTGGGCCCCGTACAGTACCAGAATTAGATGGTTTAGATCTGTTGGTATTTCATCTATCAATCAAAATATCAGAAGTCAGAACCACAGCAGGCTTTCAATGCTCTGGATTTATAGCACTCTCGTTGCATATAAAAGCATACTAGTGTGTGGTGGTTGTCATAGTGAATTCCCATCACAACTGGCATGTGTAAATCCTTGAGGATGTGGAGTCAAAAACTGAAAGACCAGATGCTGGTTTGGAGAGGGCATTTTTAATAGCTTTTTTTTCCCACTGAGTTATATAAGTTCCTTTTTTTTTAAGCTGATCCTTCTGATTCGCCGTGGTGGCTTAAATCGCTATACTGAATGCACGCTAAGCTGTGATCTGTAAACAATCCTGCCAGCAGATTTCAGTCTCCGGAGGCTTCCGACTTTCTGCAAGATAATTTGCTACTCTCCTGCTCTGTGCAACCCTGAGGAAAGACTTTAGACGTTTCTAATACCGCTCGGGCATGCAATAAAACTTTTATGCGTTGTTCTCTCAAAGACTAATAAAGAACGGCAAATAATGGTTCCCCTCAAGTGGCACATCAGGATTTACTAACCTTCACGAGAGAGACTGGCGGAGGAGGAGTAAAGGGGAATATTTAATCTTGAGAGAAAATACAGACCAGCTGATGTAAATTGACACACTCCACTGAAAGTAATGGAGTGACGCTGCTTTGCGCTAGCTGAGTAGCATCATCATGAAGATAAGCGACGTGTATTCGCTGGAAGTGTTTGAAAATCTCTCCACTGCAGCCAGGCCGTTCCGAAATGTGACTCGGCTACCCAATGAGCACTCCGAACAGGAGGCGAGGTACTGCCACACGGAGGCTGATGGTAACAGCTGCACGCAGCAAGTCATTTGCGGCGCATGGCAATAGGGCCTACAAAACCCAGGTATGAGGTGACATGTTCCTGAGCGGCACCTACTGGCAGGATGCCCTATGGACTATTTACATCTATAGAGACTTCGCTCTCTTTTACGGAGCACTCCTGTTACAATTGAGATTGGCCCATGCAATCTGATTGGTTAATGGAACAAATACGGGCCTGGATTGTGTTGGGCCCTTACATAGGTACCTGGGGTATGGGAGGAAGACCATACATCCCTCGCTCCTTGCATGCTCCCGCAAGGACCATCCACAATCATAGCCCCTGCATCAGGAACTCGGCAAGTAGGATGGAGCTAAGCTCCACCCCTTCCTGCCCATGGCCCCAAGTGCCTGAGCCCAGGATCTCAGTGACTCACACAGAGATGCAAGTGGGGAGGGATGTAGGCCAAGCCACAATGTAACGCGCTGTCCCTCCATCCCCACTCCAACCCACAGAGTCTGACCTGCTCTGGGAGATGTGGCAGGCTGCACGCAGACAAGGGCAAAGCACTGCACTCAATCCCTACAGCAGGGAGAAATAAGAAAAAACGGTTCAAAACATTTTGTTTTGCCATTTCCAATCGAAACAACACTATTCCTTTCAGGTCAGTTTAGCAATAATCTGTCCTCCAGAGCTGCCACAATGTCTCATGGGAGTTGTAGTTCAGGTGCCTCACGCCCACCATTCTCCTCTATGTCCTGGGCCCCCTGGGCAGCCGACATCTCCCATGATGCAACATGGCCACCTGACTCCCGCAAGGTGCTACAGCAGCTCTATCGGGCACAAATCAATGCTGAGTTTGGCATGAAATGTTGCAATTCTGTTTGACACATTGACATGTTTCACTATGGAAATTAAATATTTTGTTTTAATTTCCCAATGGAAAATCAAAAAAGTGTCAGCAAACTCAATGATTTCCAACGGCAAGTTTTGATTTTGCAGAAACTGCCTTTTTGTTGAGAAAAACACATTCATGTAAAACTCCCAGCCAGCTTCAGCGTGTGGGTGTTTGTCTGGATGGATTCACAGGTGCCATCAGCTGGCTGACCTCCCTCAGAAGCCCCAGCTATGTGTGTGTGTGTGTGTGTCTCTCTCTCTCTCTCTCTCTCTCTCTCTCTCTCTGGTTCCAACATAGAGCATTAAGATCACATTCTCTTCCCACCAGCCCACCTTTTCGCTGGGACTTGGCTCACCACTCCCGATAGCTGGACTCCCCCTCTATTTTCATGTCCAGCATCGGTGAAGGCTGCTGCGACCTTGGCAATGACAGGATTCAGATGCTGACTCCCCGGGTGAATTTCTCCAGCAATGGCAGCTGGTTGGCAGTTGCTCCTCTGTTCTCTAGTTTGAGCTACTGGCTTTGCTGGTAGTTGGTGGGCCACTCCTGGGGCTTGGCACAGCGCTGTCCTGTCAGAGGAGGCCACTCCTTGTGGTTAAAACCCCCCTCCTTTTGCTTTCTTATCACTTCAATTACTGGGCTCCTCGGGATCAAGAGAGAGCGGCTCAGATCCCTCTAAAACAACAAGGAGTCCGGTGGCACCTTAAAGACTAACAGATTTATTTGGGCATAAGCTTTTGTGGGTAAAAAACCCACTTCTTCAGCTGCATGGAATGAAAATTACAGATTAATAATGCCTGCATCTGTAAATGCCACCAGACTCCTCATTTTTTTTTGTGGATACAGACTAACACAGCTACTCCCTGATACTTCAGATCCCTCTGCCACCCCCTCTCCATCATGCCCTGGTAGGTGCATTGCTCACCCTGGAGGCTCCTCATCCCCAGTGCTGTCATTGGGCCTTGCTAGTACTGTATGGCAGAGCGGTGCTGCCCCAGTATTAAATCCAAGTTCCATCTCTGGGGGCCGGTCCTGACAGACGTTGAATGGCCCGTGATGATGTGTTTCTTTGGCATGGCCGGCATGACCCCATGCGCGCATCATTGTCCGAACTGTCAAGTCTGCTGTGGAAAAAGGTACTGATACAGTAATTAACCAAGATGACATTAGTGAGCACGACAGAGCTGATAGCCGGGACTGGCTGGCTGAACCTGGGGGCCTGCCTTTCTGCTGGTCCTTTCCAGTCTGTGTGACTCAGGATTAGGAAGGGAGTAAAAGCAGGAGACCCCATTTTCTAGAAGGAATTGTAGATCTGGAGCAGAAGGAGCAAGGCCCAAAACAGTCAGAGAGGATGACGGCTGGAGATCGGGGAATAGCAGGCTGAAAATCAGGAGTGTGTTTGAGGAGGGCACCAGGTTCTGGACCGGCCAAACAAAACGGCTGGGAAATGTCTCGCACTCACCACCTGTGGGCGTCTCCTGGCGAGACCTGGCTCCAAGGGAATGTGGGCATGGAGCGAGTGCTCCAGAAAACCCTACGGTGACTGTCCCATGAAGACGGCTCGTGTTATGTTAAGCAAGACTAAAAGGCGGAAGAGAGCCAGAGCAGGAATTAACCCTGACATGGAAGAATAACCAAGGCCCCTGAGGTATTAAAGAGCAGCTGAGGTTTTCAGTCTGAAAGCGAGGCTCCTAAGTTCACATTTAGGTTCCTAAGTAAGTCGCCTGATTTTTCAAAAGCACACCGCAGCTCTCATTGGAGCGTGTGAGCCCTCTTCTGGTGATGGAGGGCATTGCAGAAGTGCTCAGCGTTGGCCTAACTCTGCTCCCATTTTGAAGCTGGTGGGTGTTTAAACCAGGCTGTCAACAGGAGAAGAGCTATGGTCAGCACCAAGCAATGAGGAAATCCCCTCGTAAAGCTCTGAATCGCCTGTAGGAAACAGGAACGGTTCCTGATACGGTGTCAGGCGTGGAGCACCTTCCTGGATCAGGCCATCCCCAGGCTAACTTCTCCATGGGAGCTGGCCTGAGTTGGGACCATTGCCAAGAGCTAACGATGTAGACTGCTATTCACAGGGCCTCTATAATCCTTTTCTCGTGCAGCACCGTGGAACAGCCTAATATGGGGTATCTGCTGCTGAGGGTCAGTTATAAATTGCAATTGTAAGCAAAGGGCCAAAATTCTAGCCTTCAAATTACAAAATAAGGCTGACAAGCTAGTGCACTCAGCTGAGGTCAGATTTGTGAAGGGGCAGCTTCTAGAAGACAGCAAGCCAAAACCTAAAGTCTCAATAGCCTGTGGAACTCACCGTCACAAGATATTGCAGAGGCCGAAAGGTCAGCAAGGTTAAAAACTTTGTACTGGGCAAAAATCCTGTGGAAGTTTGGCGTGAACATTTAATATAGGTCTCAAAGTCTTTGCTCAGTGTAAGGAAAATGCTGAATGTCACACAGCAGGCAAGATAGAGCACCAGCCTTTGTGGTAGGTGCATCAAAGGCAGAGACAGACCCAAGTCAAGAAGGTCAGATGCAAATGTCAAACACCTCATGATTCAGGGTGGGGGTGAATCAGGCATCTTGAGTCGTCCCATTTTAAAGACAGGGGCCATTTCTTAAATTGGGATCCAAATCTGTGTTTGGAATTCAAACACCCTCCTAAGTTCAAGGGTGTTCATCCCTGAGGTTTTTGTTTGGGATCTTCTCAACCAGAAAGCAAGAGCCAAGATTAATGGCACTATCCAAACACAGCTGTAAAAACTGTAGAATCGGTGAATTGTGTGGCATTCACATTATCCTGATCCTCGTCTGATCCTTTTTTGAATCTCACTAACTTTTTGGCCTGGGTGATGTCCTGCAGCAATGAGTTCCCCAGATTAGCTATGCATTGTGCAATAGCCTATTTCTTTTCATCACTTTTAAGTGTTTTGCCTTTCAACTTTATTGGATGTCGTGTATTAGGAAAAAGGGGCTAGTTGCTCTTCAGATTCATTCGTGGCTCTTCTAAACTCCATCACAAGTTTCACCTGCCACAATTTATGCTTCTTACAGCCCGACTGAAGTTAATAGTGTCTCCATGTTTCTGAAGGATCCCATCATGGCTGATATAATGTCTTGAACCTGCCATTTAACTAAGCGCATTGTTTCTTGGTTCCCTGCTTCCTTCTCAGTTTTGAATGAGCATGCCTCCTGTGACTGTTATAACACACTTAAGCACTCTCTGTACTGAGTGTAAGGATTTTGCGGACAGTACCAAGCTGAGAGGGGTTGCAGGTGCTTTGAAGGACAGGATTATCATTCAAAATGATCTGGACAAACTGGAGAACTGGTTTGAAGTCAATGGGATGAAATTCAGTAAGGACAAATGCAAAGTACTCCGCTTAGGAAGGAATAATCAGTTGCACACATACAAAATGGGAAATGACTGCCTAGGAAGGAGTACTGCGGAAAAGGATTTGGGGGTCATAGTGGACCACAAGCTAAATATGAGTCAACAGTGTAACGCTGTCACAAAAAAGGCGAACATCATTCTGGGATGTATTAGCAGGAGTGTTGTAAGCAAGACGAGAAGTAATTCTTCTGCTCTACTCCGCGCTGATTAGGCCTTAACTGGAGTATTGTGTCCAGTTCTGGGCGCCACATTTCAGGAAAGATGTGGATAAATTGGAGAAAGTCCAAAGAAGAGCAACAAAAATGATTAAAGGTCTAGAAAACATGACCTATGAGGGAAGATGGGGAAAAAAATTGGGTTTGTTCAGTCTGGAGAAGAGAAGACTGAGAGGGGACATGAGAACAGTTTTCAAGTACATAAAAGGTTATTACAAGGATGAAGGAGAAAAATTGCTCTCCTTAACCTCTGAGGATAGGACAAGAAGCAATGGGCTTAAATTGAAGCAAAGGCAGTTTTAGGTTGGACATTAAAAAAAACTTCCTGTCAGGGTGCTTAAGCACTGGAATAAATCACCAAGGGAGGTTATGGAATCTCCATCACTGGATATTTCTAAGAGCAGGTTAGACAAACACCTGTCAGGGGTGGTCTAGATAATACGTAGTCCTGCCATGAATGCAGGGGACTGGACTAGATGACCTCTCGAGGTCCCTTCCAGTCCTATGATTCCATTTTAATTTTCTCCCTTTAGAGTTTAGAGGATCCCTTTTTTTACTGCCTTCCTCACTTTTGAAATCAAGTATAGTATACCATTGGAAATTCTCGCTATGTTGCTTAGTTACATAAGTCACCCACTCGGGAAACAGAAAAAAGTCCCATGGGACTTACGTAACTCACCAACATGAGTTGTAGAATACCCTCAGTGATATCACTAGCTGAAGGAATTCACGGATGTTTCCTAGTAAATGTGAGGGTCTCATTACCTTTTCCACACACAGTTCACGAGCCAGGGGCAAACAAGGTGAATTTTGTTAAATAAACTATTCATTGCAAATTATTTACTCAGCCCTGGGAGCCATGACTCAAGCAGGCAGATGTTAAAGTACTTTAGGAAGGAAGGCAGCTCCCTCTGTAGAGCTGAGTGAATAATTCACAGCAAATAATATAGATGATGGATCTAGCTTCTTTCTCTGTTTGCAAATTGTCTCTGAGCAGCTTACGGTTTTATTGAATTTAGGGACGCAGATTCTGCCAGTTCCACTCATGTTGTGTAGTACCTTCCTCTTACCGAGAAGTTTCAGGTGACGGGGTTTTTTCATCAGAACACAAGGTTTAGTTGAAAACAAATTTTTGGACTACATTTTTCTGAAATATTTCAAACTGAACAATTTGTGGGGGGAGGCCGTAAGAAATAAGTTCTTCTTTCAAAAAATGTTTCAAAATAGTGGCGCTCTCCTCCACTTTCTCCTGCTTTTTACCGACTTGGCAACTGGAGACGTTATGAAATAGTAAAGTGTGAAAATGGGGCCGGGGAAGTTTTTGTTAAAAAAAAAATTTGGTTGGGAATTTTTTCCTTGAAACTTCTTGCGGAAAACAGGCCTTTTTCCTGTCTCCCCTGCTTCGTCTACAAGCACTCCCCTTGATTTCAAGGGGGCTACTTACATAGAGGCTGGCGTTCAGGAAAACCTCTGTTCACTCCAGCAATTCAGCAGATGCTTCAGTTTAAGCATGTGTTCAAGTTTAATTGAACTCCATGAGACTTAAGCATGTGTTTAAGTGCTTTCCTGAATCCGCGAGAGAGAGGACGAAATAGACTATATTTCTAAATCATTGCGGTGAAAGGTTCTTGGGGCCAGAGCTGCAGTTAGACTGGGAAAGGGCTGGTCTAGTGGCTAAGACATTAGCGTGTGGCTCAAGTGACTGGCGTTCAGCTCCTGGATCTTCCACAGATTTCTTGTATGATCATGGGCAAGGGACTTAGCGCTAAGGTTTCAAAAGTAACTAGTGATTTTGGGTGTCCAACTTGAGTTTGAAGAGGCCCAATTTCCAGAGAATAGGTGCTCAGTGCTTTCTGAAAATCAGGTCCCTTTAAGATGTGCCAAGCTCAGTGCACAAAACCCAGGTACTCAAAATCACTAGATGATTTGGAAATGTAGGCCTCCACCCCTCTGTGCCTCTGTTCCCCAATGTATTTAAACCCACTCCAAGGATTCTGTATGTGCAGAACCTTTCCTGCATCTGCTAATAGAAAGCCAGGAACTAAGCTAGATCTCTACAAGAAAATGTTCTTGAGATGCTAAAGTTGAGATTCAAAGGCACGTCAGTTTCCTGCCCCCCACAATTAGAGAACATGCATTTAAAGAAGGGAATGATGCATGTGTTTGCTTCCTCTTTTCCCCATGCTAGAAGTCTATATTTGGCTATAATTAAACACAAGTTATTACAGAAGCATTGGCCATGACTCCATAATTAAGGCCAAGTTGAAGTTTATAAATAACAGAGGAGTGCATGTTGGTAACAAATAAAGCAGGAGCAAACCCATGCTTTATTACTGATTTGTTGTAACTGTTGAAGGCCAAAATCCAGTACACACAGTTCAGAAAGATTCCAGTTGGTCAAAATGTCTAATACAAATTTGATCAGAGCAATTACAACTGGCCCAGATACAGTTACTCACTAAATGGCAGTTCATATGAACAATGACCTTTCTTAATATCGCTCATTAGCTTGGAGTGAATATGCAAAGATTAGATGCCAGGGCCAGTTCCCCCAACTGATGTTAATCAATTGTAGCTCCCTTGAAGTCAGTGGTGCTGGCCCTTAGTTTAAGTCAGTTGCTCTGCTGAGTTTTATTCTGGGGGTTCTAATCGGAGATGGGTGCAAAATGGTTTTCCCAGCTTGCAAAAGTGTTTGAGATTTCCCAGTCCACCCTAGGGACAAACCTGAGAGATGTTGGGGGGGGGGGGGGGGCACTACAAAAAGGATGTGGACAAATTGGAGAGAGAGTCCAGCAGAGGGCAACAAAAATGATTAGGGGTCTGGGGCACATGACTTATGAGGAGAGGCTGAGGGAACTGGGCTTATTTAGTCTGCAGAAGAGAAGAGTGAGGGGGGATTTGATAGCAGCCTTCAACTACCTGAAGGGGGGTTTCAAAGAGGATGGATCTCGGCTGTTCTCAGTGGTGGCAGATGACAGAACAAGGAGCAATGGTCTCAAGTTGCAGTGGGGGAGGTCTAGGTTGGATATTGGGAAACACTATTTCACTAGGAGGGTGGTGAAGCACTGGAATGGGTTACCAAGGGAGGTGGTGGAATCTCCATCTTTAGAGGTTTTTAAAGCCTGGCTTGACAAAGCCCTGGCTGAGATGATTTAGTTGGGAATAGGTCCTGCTTTGAGCAGGGGGTAGGACTAGATGACCTCCTGAGGTCTCTTCCAACCCTGATATTCTATGATTCTGTGTTGCAATGGCCCCACGGTTAGGCCATTCACAGAGTGAGAGACCCAGGTTCAAGCCTCTACCCTGTCATTCTCTGGCCTCCGAGGGGAGTGCCCCAACCGCCAGCCTATCGCTCGTTCAGGAGTGGGGCTCTCTCAGTTCTCTGAAGTCAGAGAATTTCAGCCCCACACTCCAAGATGCCGCCTGCACTGAGGGGTGGAACATCTCTCGGCTGAAGACCAAGGTCTAGAACCTTGGAGCTGGGCCACCAGAACCCCCAGTGCAGGTGGGGCTGAGTACCAAGGAGAGCGCTGGCACGTTCACCTGCCTAGGCCGCAAGCAGCGTTCAAACAGTCAAAGCGAATCACGTGTCCTCTGACGAGGTCTCACCGCCTCCCGCGTGAAGTCCGTGCCTCGCTTATGGGCGCAAACACATCTTGCCCTGAGCCAAACTTCAGGATCTCTCAGCCTTGTGGACTCCCTGTATTGCTCTATGGGTCAGAAACCTGAACCCTCCCGCAGGCAGACATGGAGTGGCTAGAGGCAAGCCATATGTGGTTTGACTGTGTGAAATGTCACACAGCTCTGGCCTCCCTTCCATCGCTCATTGCGTTCCAAAGCAGAGTTGCAGTCTCTCCAGCCATGTCACCAGCATGGACAAAACCACCCAGCACCCAGTGCTCTCAAACTCTCCATGGATAAGGTGGTGCATGCCCTGACCTTCCCAGGAGGACCCACCCTAGAGATTCATGGGTTCGCTGGATTGAACCAAATCTAGGAACTGTGATGCCAGCACCCGTGGTCACTCTGGCTGGTGCAGTAATCCTCCGTAGACTATGGGGGTGTGATGATGATCTCTTTAATCTCTCCTATTGGGACTCTTCTACTTTGCATTCGTAATTAGTCAGTGGAGTCGGGTCTCCAACCTGGGTCTCCTACATCCCAGGTGAGCACCCTACCCACCGGGCTATAGCGTCAGTCTCTCTCTGGCCCCTGGAATATTGAGTTATTTACACCAAGTGGAACAGGAGCGATTAGGACAGGCCCATGCAGCGTAGCCGGTCACCTGCTGGTTCAGGCAGCAATGTGAGAGGCCCAGATTCGAGCCCTGGCTCTGAATCAGGGACTTGGGTCTCCTACATCCCCCAACCACCAGGCTGTTCTGGGATCGCTCTCTCTCTCTCTGGTGTCCTGACAGAAAGTCCACCCTCAGAGAGCTTCCTGAGGGGAGTTTTGTCTACACTGATACTTCCTGCAAAACATTTCCTTTCAACAAGTTCGGGGGGTTTCCAACTGTATAAGGTGGTACTGGCCCTTTAAGACCAGAGACGGAAGGTACCCTGTTCCATGGCGTCAGGGGAAGCGGATAAAAGCACTGGGCCCAGTCACTAGGAGGGAGGAATTGGATGACGGGAGCAGTCGGTGCCTGGGACAGGAATGGTACAGGCCATTGCTCTTTTAAGGGAGGGGCCAGGAGCCTTGTACAGTGGGCATGGCAA
Organism: Terrapene triunguis; assembly: GCF_002925995.2. Lineage (NCBI taxonomy): Eukaryota > Metazoa > Chordata > Testudines > Emydidae > Terrapene > Terrapene triunguis. The sequence continues at coordinate 15,789,171 of NW_020699373.1, read as the reverse complement.
GGCTCTCCTCTCTCCCAGCCAGTGCAGGCAGGTGTTTAGGGGTATTAGAGCCACCTGGAGAAGATCCAGAGATTGACTGAGTGGTGGCTAGTCGTGTGACTCAGAAGGAGGCTCCAAGGCCAGGCCAGTGAAGGGGAGTTGCTGGAGTGTAAGCTATTGAGGGAGTGACTGAGAGCCCAGGGCGTGGCATGCAGCCTCACCCTGAGGGGAGTGGCTATGGGAGCTGAAGAATATTTAATAAACTAGCCCCAAGAGAGGGAAGCATTGTTTTAAGGACTCTGGGTGTGCATTATTTTTGGAGCCTCTGAGGCAGGGTGACGGCAGGGCCATGCCAGGCCATGAGGGGGCACCCTGGGATGACACCTGTCCACACCAACAAAAAAAACATTTGGTTGAAAATTTCTCAACTAAGTCTAGTCTCACAGCAGAACTACGGCTGTGAATTGTTAGCGACTCCTGGAAGCTGTCAAGATGGTGGAGAGGACGGAGGAAAATGGACAGTTAGAGAGAGTTGAAAAACAGAATTGGAAAAGTGGTGAACATTTTTGTCAACTTTTTTGTCGTCATTTTTTGAAATTTCAATGAAAAACTTCAGCCCCACTTGACAATGTTCACCCAGCTCTGTGGGTGGACCCAAGAAAGACCCAATACCTCACGAAAATGTCAATTTTTTTCCTATTGTTTTTTTTTTTATTTAAAGTCAATATTTCAATCACATTTTTCATGGACATTTTGGAATTTTAAAATCAGAGCTGCTCAGAGAAGTTTTCGCAAAAGAGAGAATAAAGTGTCTCCTAATTGCTGAAAAGTGTTTCTGTGAGAGAGGCTCAGTCACTTAGCCTGCGGCTGCTTTACGGTCCGACTATTCAGCTCACAGGCGGGACATGCCTATAGCCGGCAGTATCAACAAACAGGATCCTGCCCCATTAACAGCCAGTGAGAGTGCTGATACCGAGGAGAGCAGAATTTGGCCCCATCCTGGAAATTTATCAGCCATCCTAGCAGAGGAACCGACTTTCTAATGTGGCAGGGAGGTGCTCCCCGCCCCCGGCTCCGCCCGGGCCCTGCCCCCACTCTACTCCTTTCCCCAAGCCCCCACCCCTGCCCCACCTCTTCCTGCCCTTGCTCCACCCCCGCACCACCTCTTCCCGCCCCCTTCCTGTCAGCGCCTCCTGCACACCATGGAACAGCTGATCACGGTGGGGGGGAGGCACTGGGAGAGAGAGGGAGAAGATGATAGTGGGGACTGCAGGTGGGAGCGCAACACCCACCATTTTTCCCCCTGGGTGCAGCACCCACTGAGTCAGCACCTATGCATCCTAGCACAAAACCCTGCTCACCTTCCTTCCCTGAGCAGAATTTGGCCCTTCTACCATTGTGGGTATGTCTACACCGTAAACGCGGGGTGACTGTAGCGCAGGTAGGCCCACCCCTGCAAGCTTTCATCTAGCTAGTGTGGGTAACAATAGCAGGGAAGAGTTTGAAGGAGAATGTGTTCATTGTGCAGCTGTTGATGGGGAACCTCTCTCAAGGGCAGGAGAAAGCACACGGGTATTTGTTTGAAAACGTAACAAGCGGGCGATGGAGGCCTGGCATCATGGGCTGAGCGGAGGCCGGAGCTGACATCTCGGTGGTGACTGGGATGAGAGGAAGGGCGAGTTTGACTGTGAAGGGCCTTGAAAGTGAAGATGTGTTTGCACTAGAGGGGGGGGGAGCTCGTGAAGGGACGCAAAGAGAGGCGTGGCCGTGGTCAAAGCGAGGGGCTAGGGAAATGATCGGCACGGGGGCAAGGTTGCATTAGTCAAGGCTAGAAAGAAAGATGCTGCAGTAGTCGAGATATGAAATGACGAGAGCCGGGACAAGAGTTTTAGCTGTGTGGATGGCGAGGAAAGGCCGTATTTCAGACGTTATGCAGCAAGAATTGGAAAGACTTTGACATAGCTTGGATCTGAGAACCTAAAGAGAGGTCTAGTCCCACGCTGCCCGCATGGGACATGCACATCTCACAGAGAAATAAACAGAGCACTATCTGCAGCTGCCACTACTCACTACATGAACTACGGTCACTCTGCCACAGCCAGGACAAACTGAACTATATTATGGCAGCAGTAAGCACCTGCCTTGGACCACTTTCCCCATGGAGGTTTGCAAAGCAACCGTGATTTACAGCTCTGGATGCATCATTACAAACGGCAGCTGCTTTAGCATCCTGTCACATGCTAGGGACTCTAAATTTGGCTGGGCTTATCGTAGTAGAGCCATTTCCTGGGTACATGCCCTGTTCCCATCCTCTGGTCACATCCCCCCAGACTAGCTCTTTTTTGTGTTTGGTTTGGGGTTTTTTTTGTACAGTAACAGGCTCTCTGTGAGGTGGGGCAGAGGCTCCGGTGTTTGTTTGCCTCTCTGCTTGGTGACCACCAGGGCTCACAGCCAAGCCTGTTTCTCAAAGCTTTATCTCTGGAGGGGACCAGCTAGGGACAGGTTGAGTTATTGTTCAGTGTGGTCTGGGGATACTTTGAATGCAGGGTTTGGTACGTCAGTGTTTTTTAAATACTGTTTTAAACATGCCAAGATAAATGGCTGGGTCGATTGTATAAACCAAAAGAAAAAAACAACATGAGACTCGGGCAGCTCAGGGACCGTACCCTTCTTGGCTGTTAGGAAATAGATGCTGTAGTTTCCACTAATGGCCATTGGGGGTCAGTGCTGCTCCACAGAAATAGGTACCAGCGCATTAATCTGGCTGTAAATAAGGGTCGAAGGCTCACGTGGGCAGTTTGGAATATTAGGGCAGCAAACATCCGCTTCTGCAGCTAGCAGAATTAGTGGGTTTTCAATGGAGGCCCCACTGTGCTTGGTGCTGTACAAACACACTGATAATGGTCCCTGCCCCAAGCAGCTTACAGTCTAAATGGACAAGACAGACAGAGGGAAGTGACGTGTCCTTGGACACATCTGGTAGGTCCGTGCTAGAGCCAGGAATAGCACCCTGGTATCCTGAGGGCTAGCCCAGTGCCCTAGTCACTAGACCATGCGGCCACAACGATTGTAGTCGTTCAACTTTAACGAGGTCAACTTAAGTGTCTTCTGTTGTTAGCTCATTCTGTCACTGTTAGTAAAAAGCCGTCACTCTGTGTGTTGGTTTCCTAGTTGTGTTGTTTCTTATCATGTGCACCATAGTATTGTTCAACAATCTCTTGTCACCTTCCTTTAAACAAAAGATGGTACCTCCTGAATCCGACCCTTTGCAAAATGTTTCCACCCAACACACGCAGTCCTGCCCCGTACCACCACAAACACAGTGATCAGCAGGGGTGTGAATGCCCTGCACCCCCTCCCAGGGGGCTGTGAGAGGGTAGAGTTAATGGGAACATCTCATGGCACAGATCGCTTGGATGCAACTCACATGATCTAACCAAGGCAGATCAGCAGCGTCCCCAGTGGAGCTGCCACTATCTCCGTCCAACTAGTGAGCATGACCTAGTGGCACAGACTCACTTCATTAACTAGGGCAAATGCAAGTTACGGACACAACTGTGTACCATACGCTATGGGGGGAAATGGCAAAGCCCTCCAAATTTATAGATTGGGTAAGTTTAATAGAGCAGAACAGTAATAACACTTCTAATGAATCATTAGCCAGCCAGACAAGTCTTTGGGGAAGCTTGTTTAGAGCAGAAGTGCCCAACATGATTTTAACCAAAAAGTCGGGCGGAGGGGTTTCTTGAAAACTGTAGTTTCATCAAAAACCCTGACCAAATTTGCCGCAGCAACTAAGTTGGATTTTTCAGCCAGCTCCAATGTAGAGATTTAGTTTCACCACCTCTGACTTGCTCGTGAATCATCAGCCCATCCACCTCTACTCGCAGCAGACTTTCCAGTAGAACATGGCTGGGTCTCTTCTGTCATGTCCTCTGTACCAGACGTGGACTGCTCACAGAGCTTGCTTCTACACACCAGCTGTGTTCATCAGAACATCTCTTAACGCTCTGCCAGGTATGGCTAAGGTTTTCTTAAATAGGGTATTTTATACACTGCCACCTGTATCTCAATCGGCCATCTGTAGAGTTTGCCCTGTTAATTGCTCTTTCTGAGGAACAATCTGTAGATGCTGATGGTTTTCTGTTGAACTCTTCACTGTCTGGCTCAATCGTTTACCATTGGGCACAATTCTTTTTCTTTATGACAGCTGGAGTTGTCCATCTGTTTTCTCCATCGAATTTGACGTGAACACGGTCACCAGGTTCTAGACCTGGCAGTTCTCTTACATCTGTTGCAGAAGCGTTCATAAGCTATTTTAGCCTTGTTATCTGACTTGGCTACTTTCTTCATTTCTGGCCACATTGGAAATAGGTTATTTTCCAAAGCTGGAACAGTAGTTCTGAGTTGCCTTCTCATCAGGAGTTGTGCTGGACTATATCCAGTAGCTGCTATCCGCACCCACCATTTTTTCCCCCATGGGTGCTCCAGCCCCAAAGCACCCATGGAGTTGGTGCCTATGAATCCTGCAATGTGTATATACGTGATATGGTTCAGCATTGTCTCTTAAGGTTATTTGTACTGGGTTTCCTTTCAAAGTCCATCGCGTTCTTCCACCTTTCTCACTAGGCCCATCATGGTTGCCACACTGTGGCAAACAGGGTTGGTGGTCTTTGATCCTTCGATTTCACGCACTCCGAATGCAAAGCTTTTGCCTTTGTAAGTTGTTTCTGTGGTGAACTGGTCCATGCAGTTCAGAATCCCTCCAGGGCTAGTCACAGATGTGTCATGTGACTTCGGCTCTGGGAGGAGTGAAAGTGATTTGTAAATCCCTTAGAACATAAGAACATAAAAACGGCCGTACTAGGTCAGACCAAAGGTCCATCTAGCCCAGTATCCTGTCTTCCGACAGTGGCCAATGCCAGGTGCCCAGAGGGAGTGAACCTAACTGGTAATGATCAAGTGATCTCTCTCCTGCCATCCATCTCCACCTTCTGACAAACAGAGGCTAGGGACACCATTCCTTACCCATCCTGGCTAATAGCCATTAATGGACTTAACCTCCATGAATTTATCTGGTTCTCTTTTAAACGCTGTTATAGTCCCAGCCTTCACAACCTCCTCAGGCAAGGAGTTCCTCAAGTTGACTGTGCACTGTGTGAAGAAGAACTTCCTTTTATTTGTTTTAAACCTGCTGCCCATTAATTTCATTTGGTGGCCCCTAGTTCTTGTATTATGGGAACAAGTAAATAACTTTTCCTTATTTACTTTCTCCACATCACTCAAGATTTTATATACCTCTATCATATCCCCGCTTAGTCTCCTCTTTGCCAAGCTGAAAAGTCCTAGCCTCTTTAATCTCTCCTCATATGGGACCCATTCCAAACCCCTAATCATTTTAGTTGCCCTTCTCTGAACCTTTTCTAGTGCCAGTATATCTTTTTTTGCATGAGGAGACCACATCTGTACGCAGTATTCAAGATGTGGGCGTACCATCAATTTATATAAGGGCAATAAGATACTCTCTGTCTTATTCTCTATCCCCTTTTTATGATTCCTAACATCCTGTTTGCTTTTTTGACCGCCGCTGCACACTGCGTGGACGTCTTCAGAGAACTATCCACGATGACTCCAAGATCTTTTTCCTGATTCGTTGTAGCTAAATTAGCCCCCATCATATTGTATGTATAGTTGGGGTTATTTTTTCCAATGTGCATTACTTTACATTTATCCACATTACATTTCATTTGTCATTTTGTTGCCCAATCACTTAGTTTTGTGAAACTTTTTGAAGTTCTTCACAGTCTGCTTTGGTCTTAACTATCTTGAGAAGTTTAGTATCATCTGCAAACTGTGCCACCTCACTTTTTACCCCTTTCTCCAGATCATTTATGAATAAGTTGAATAGGATTCGTGCTAGAACTGACCCTTGGGGAACACCACTAGTTACCCTTCTCCATTCTGAGAATTTACCATTTATTCCTACCCTGTGTTCCTGGTCTTTTAACCAGTTCTCAATCCATGAAAGGACCTTCCCTTTTATCCCATGACAACTTAATTTACATAAGAGCCTTTGGTGAGGGACCTTGTCAAAGGCTTTCCGGAAATCTAAGTACACTATGTCCACTGGATTCCCCCTTGTCCACATGTTTGTTGACCCCTTCAAAGAACTCTAATGGATTAGTAAGACACGATTTCCCTTTACAGAAACCATGTTGACTTTTGCCCAACAATTTATGTTCTTCTATGTGTCTGACAATTTTATTCTTTAATATTGTTTCAACTAATTTGCCCAGTACTGACATTAGATTTACTGGTCTGTAATTGCCAGGATCACCTCTAGAGCCCTTTTTAAATATTGGCGTTACATTAGCTATCTTCCAGTCATTGGGTACAGAAGCCGATTTAAAGGACAGGTTACAAACCATAGTTAATAGTTCCGCAACTTCACATTTGAGTTCTTTCAGAACTCTTGGGTGAATGCCATCTGGTCCCGGTGACTTGTTAATGTTAAGTTTATCAATTAATTCCAAGATCTCCTCTAGTGACACTTCAGTCTGTGACAGTTCCTCAGATTTGTCACCTACAAAAGCCGGCTCAGGTTTGGGAATTTCCCTAACATCCTCAGCCGTGAAGACTGAAGCAAAGAATCCATTTAGTTTCCCCACAGTGACTTTATCGTCTTTAAGCACTCCTTTTGTATCTCGATCGTCCAGGGGCCCCACTGGTTGTTTTGCAGGCTTCCTGCTTCTGATGTACTTAAAAAAACATTTGGTTATTACCTTTTGAGTTTTTGGCTAGCCGTTCTTCAAACTCCTCTTTGGCTTTTCTTATTACATTTTTTCACTTAATTTGGCAGTGTTTATGCTCCTTTCTATTTGGATTTGACTTCCACCTCCCTTCTGAGATGACTGTGACATCAGCTCCTGAGTCGATTTTTAAAGTCCATATTCTTGACAGGAACATTCAATTTCACTCTCCAGGCAGATTCTGTGTCATCACAAATGATAGATCCCAGAAACAGTAGCTCTTGATTGTCTGTAATATGAGTTGACTGCTTTGGCACGGCAAACAGCTGCAAAATGTCCAGATTTCATGCATGTATTACACCATGCGCCTCTGGCTGGACATGTGTCATATCTTGGGATGTGACTTTTTCCACACCTGAAGCGTGGAGGCTGGAATTTGTCTCTCTGAGCCTGGAAGTTCTCTCTTCTCACCTCAGGGGTTTTATGATATTGGTTTTTAACATTGTTTATAGCTTGCAAGCTAGTTCCGGGTTTTTCAGCTTGTCCCTGCCTTTTGTTCTGTTTGACTAATGCTGATTGCTTTGCTCTCTGCATTACAGTGGCTGGGATTAAATCTCTCTTCAGTGGTAGCTGCTGTTAATCCAATAACCGGCCTGTCTCTGATACTTTTCTGGTTTGCATCCTAAAATCAGTTTTCAGCCGATGTATGCAGAGCTCTTATCAAACATGCAACATTTTCCCCTGGTTCTTGAGTTCTCTGGTTCCAGGGCTCCTCTTATACATGAGCACCCCCACTGCAGCTCTGTGTGCTCCTGTCCTCTCCATGGCCCCCCTCCTGTATGAAACACAGGCCTGGGTAATTGGTTTAAGCTTGCACTTGGGCATCCATTCATTCTGCACCCAGAAGGCCAGCACCACACTGAGAAATCATTGGCTTGGTGCCATGCAGCAGTATCTGCTTTTTCTCCTGGGCCTGATGTCCCTTTGCCAGACCTTTCGGTGGGATATGGGTGACTGTAGCCCCATCCCCTTCCCTTCTTATGGCCAGAGCATTGTTTTTGGTGGGCTGGGGTACTGTGGATGGCCTCTCTCTGGTCCTAGTCACGTCAGGCCTGGCATGGAGATAGCACATAGCAATTTCCATACAACCTTTCACCAGCATCATACAAACACAGCTCAAGGACCACATCCATTGCCTTTAAACTCACGGACGAGCAGAGCTGAACATTTGTCCCCTCTAGTATCAGCCCAGTGATTAACCCTTCATGTCTATTTTTATTGCAATAACCGTGTGTTGCTTAACAGGCTCCTGTTTGCTCAGAAACAGCTCCCCGGTTTTATCTGCAGTAAGTCGCTCATGATTTATTTTCGCCATCGAGTGTAATACAGCTACAGTCACCCTGGGCTGACATGTCTGCTGGGCCCTGCTCAGCCTGGAGATGGGGTGTATCAACCCTACACCGCTAAGAGATTAACAAACAGACCAGCTGTCCCCGACCTGCGCCCGGTCAACTGACCAGCAACACTTGAGCTGAAAGGCTGCAGCTGGGGGAGGAGGAGGCTCAGCAGTGGGTTGGCAAAGAGCAGCCCAGAGAATGGAACCGCAGGGCCCCTGGGGTGACATTGCAAAGAGCGAAGCAGGTAAGTCCTGCTGCAAGAGTGGGCAGGCGGGAAGGAGGACTGGACTTCCCAGGGCCTCTGGAAGATTACGGCATAGACGTTAAAGGCTAGCCAGCAGGCCAGCAAGCTGGCAGTGTACCTTCAGTGGGGCTGGGACAACGCCCGTGCACAAGCCCGACCCCACACAGAACAGGATGGGATCACACCACTGCTCCCATTAACTGTCACCTTCCAGGGTCATTTTAACCCCCGTGGCCTCCTGGCAGCATGACCAGTTAGCCAGAGGGTTCACCCCTCAAAATCCTCATCAAGCTACTTCAAGGGGAGGCTTGGGCAGAGACGGGGAACACTGCGGGCACAGCATCCATGACTGTGAAGGGAAGTGGACACCGTGTGTCTTGAGTGGCCCTTTCTGGAGTGGGGAGGATGGGCTGTAAAGCAGCATTTGTTCTCCACCCGTGGGTACGACCCAAAAGTGGGTCCCAAGAGTATCGGAAAGTCCATGAACAAACTTTAAACCTAGAGCATATTTTGCATTCAATTCTTTTTAAATAGCTGTCGCTTGTGCTTCACCACAAGCTCGCAGGGGGTTGGACTAGATGACCTCCTGAGGTCCCTTCCAACCCTGATATTCTATGATATGTGTGTAACCCGCAAGGTCCCTGGGGCTCTGTGTGCAGGTAGCTCAGGGAGGGGCACTGTCCCTGGTACGAAGAGGGAGCCAAGGGCAGACTCAGACCCTGTTTGGTAGGGTGACCAGATGTCACGATTTTATAGGGACAGTCCCGATAGTCAGGGCTTTTTCTTTTATAGGCTCCTATTACCCCCCACACACCCCTCTGTCCTGATTTTTCACACTTGCTATCTGGTCACCCTACTGCTTGGCAACCCAGAGGGCGAGAGCAGAGACGCTCTGCAGAACAGCAGGGACCACTGGTGGCAGGGCCGGTGCAAGAAAGTTTCACTCCCTAGGCAAAACTTCCACCTTGCGCCCCCCTCCCCGCCCTGTGGCAGCTCCCCCTCTCTGCCCTGAGGCGCCCCCCCGTGGCAGCTCCCCCCCGCCCCAGGGAGCCGTGTGGCAGCTCCCCACCCCAGCTCACCTCTGCTCTCCCTCCTCCCCGAGCATGCCGCCCCCGCTCTAATTCTCCTCCCCTCCCAGGCTTGCGGCGCCAAACAGCTAATTGGCGCCGCAAGCCTGGGAGGCGGGAGAAATGGAGCGGCCGCTGTGCTGGGAGACGGAGTCTGAACCGCACGTGTCAGCGCACTGCCGGCAGCCCAGCCCAGGAACGCTGTAAAAAAAATTGGGGGCACCGCTTTTTGGCGCCCCTAAATTTTGGCGCCCATGGCAACCGCCTAGTTTGCCTTAATGGTAGCACCGGCCCTGACTGGTGGTCTGGGGAAGGATGGCAGGCGTGCTGCTCAGAGGACGGGGCAGAGTCAAATGATTGACAAGGGAAATGGCGGGAAGAGCTGGCCTGACCAGTAGGGAGTGCAATGCCCAGCCCTGGAGGGGGAGAAGCCATGTGGGGGTAGTCTGGAGCCAGCCGTAGAAAGGGCAGGACTAACTGTAGGGGCCCAGAAGAACCCAGGCTTGTCCAGCCAAACTCGTAAGGAGATTGGCACTAGAGGAGGTGCCCGGGGGGATAGGGGGCTTTACATGCTAACATGATGCCTACCAATAAAGCTACTGGAACATGCAGATGCCACTGATTAGCCAACTGAATGCAACGCGCAAAGGGTTATGGGAAAGACTGCTCTGGGGTGCGGGGGTCTTACGTCCCAACCTCCCCCCCACACACCTCCCCAAAGCTGACTGCCTCAGGAAGGGACGCGGTGGGAAGTATTGGGCCGCCCGCCTATTTCTGCCGTGTGCATGGTGGCCCCTGCTGGCGCCCAGCTGCCTCACAAGCAGCCTGTGGCCGCAGCGTGGCATGGAGGACATGTGGTGGCTTGGGGGGGGGAGGCAGGTTGAGAGAGTAGGAGATGCAGATCTGCAGGCGAGGAAAGCAAGCGCAGCCCGGCAGAAGGGAGCTGCCTGGGTATCCCGCCCAGCCCCAGCACCGTTCCTGGGGGCCTCTGGGCAACTTTCAGTGCCCTGGGTTCAGTGCCCTGCCCTGGGCTGCAGCATCCCGGAGAGGAAGGGGGCCCTGAGCAGCCCCTTCCTGACCCAGGGCAGCTGGTTAGCACTGCAGGGGCAGAAAGGGGGATTATTCCTGCCTCCCCAAGCAGTGGGGGATACCAGAGTCCCGGGGGTGCAGTCCCAGAGGAGTGGTGGGAAGGGGCGAGTCCCCGTGGGGCACCTTTGCAGCCAGCGCACCTGGCACTCTGCAAGCAGCTGGGCCTCGCGGCCCTCCGCATGTTCCTTGGCAAACTTTGTCTGACGCGCTGGGCACTTGTTTTGGGTTCAGGACTGGCCATCAGTGTTTACAAATGGGTCCTAGCCCCAAAAAGGTTGCGAACCACTGCTCTAGAGGAACTGTGTGTAGCCAGCCAGAAGAGATCAGCCTGTTGGCAGGAAAACCAGGAGTGTCCCCCCATGCCTGTAAAATGTTTGGTGGGGCAGCTGTGATGTATTGACGACAGTGCTGAAATTGCAACATACCACTCTAAGGGCGGGTGGGGGGAGGAGAAGGGTTCTGAGACCTGCTTGCGGGCTAGAGGGTTCAGTGTGTGATCTGAGTCGATCTGGAAAAAGCCAGTCTAGAGCAAGGTTGGGTGAGTGCTGCCTTAGGGAGCAGTCTGTTTTCTCTCTCTCTGGTTTTGAATTCTTGTGTGTTATTGTACTGAATTGTAAGAAGTAAAGTCACATTACTCTTGGTGGAAGGTCCCAGTGTATTTTAGCTTATCTCAGTTCTCTGTATGTATGCTGTGAGCAAAACAGGAGTGAGGCATTGTTATCCCAATAAAGTGATCTATGAGCCAGTATTTTACTGGTCAATACATCTTCTCTCCTCTTTCTGGGAAGACGAGGCAGGAGGGCTTTTCCAGACACACGCCTTTCACTTGGCAGCAATTAGATGTAGAAATTTCACAGCTAAAATCCATCCTTGTTTATGGCTAGTCAATATGTGAATCATTATCCTGCTTCCTGTCACATCACTAGGGGCTTGGTCCTGCGATGCAGAGTATGCTGAGCTGATCCAGCCAAGCACTTCGGTACAGGGTGAATTTTACTCATGTGAATAGCCCCAGTGATGTCAAAGGGTTTACTCATGAGCTTTAAGTTAAGTGCATTCTACATATGAGAGAGCATAGTTTGGTGGCTAGGGCCCTGGCCTGGGTGTCAGAAGACCTGAGTTCTAGTCCTGGCTCTGCCCTGATGTGTGATCTTGGACATTTTCTTCACCTCCCTGTTTCATCTGCCACCATTTAGCTGCCTTGTCTCCAGGAAGTGTGAGCTGCTCAGGGTAGGGGCTGTCTCTCACTATGTGTCTGTGCAGAGGCTAGGGCAGGGGTGCCCTGACCTCACCTGGGACCTCTGGGTGCTACTGTAATATATACATTAACACAAAGACTCTGCTGGAGGTGGTTGGAGCAAGCCACTCCTTCTAGGACTGGGCCTTCGGTTTCACGTAACACCCCTGCCGTGCTGTGGGGGGGAATGGTGCAACTGGGTTTTCCCTCAGGTCAGCTACTCTCCAGTCCTTTCCTATTGGTTTGTACTTGGGAGGCACCTCGTGGGAGGGTTGCTGGCTAGCCTGGTTTGTACATGGAACGCGGGCTGGCTGGGCCTTGGGCAGAACCACTGGTGCAGAGTTACTCTTGGTCTCCTTGCGAAACCCAGTGCTCATTTATATAAAATCCCTTGGTTTTTAAGCCAATCTCGTAATTTTGGAGGAGCTGATTTGAGATTTTGGAGTGCTAGGGGTTGTCACTACTGTAAACATGGTGACTTGAGACTTCCAGAGCTGCCTAGGGCATTTTGGACGCTCAATTCTCGTTCATTTTAATGGGACCTGGAAGATCTTAGTCTTATAGAGCCATTTGGGCTGCTGTGTACAAGCTAGAGGGAAGCAAAATGTAAATCTCCATCTCAGGAGGTTTGTACATGTTGCTTTTTCGCATTTTAGTGTGAAAAGCTCTGTGGCCCCGATCCTCATTGGAGCAACACCTCCTATATGAATTAGTTATCACCTGGGGAGAATCTTGGTAGCTTGTGAAGCAGAAAGTGGGCGGACTCTGGTGAGTTTCCAATCTCGGGTCAGGAGGTGCATGTCTCCATGGTAGACGAGCTGCCAGGAGTTTAAAAAAATATATATATCCCAGGCCTTGTTTGAGTGTTACAAGAACGTCCTTTGAAAACTGCAAAATGCCAGGCAGATTTCTGTACCACCTGCGGAACAATAGGGACGGCTCATGTTGCAACAGCAGGGAACTGCGGCAGCTTTGCCTTTAGAAGAGCCCAGAGCAGTCTGTTTATGCAGAAACCAGAGTGCCACACCCGTGCAGAGACTGTAGTCTGAGTGTAAGCTGAGCTAGCGGGGAAGGCCTCGTGTTCAGCAGCAGGGTGTACTCCGCTGGCATTCGGATCACTACCAAGGTGAGACTGTCGCATCTGGGTCTCTGCAGTCGATCTGGAACACCACCTGAATGAGGCCTGCAGCAAGGGGTCTCCTTCCACAGGCCGTGCAGAGCACAGGGGGCTGGCGCTCCACTCTGAGGCCCAGGCAGGGAGCCATTGAGCAGGGAGGATCTTTGTTCCCTTCCCCCTTGCAGGTCCAGGGAAAGGAACACTGGAAGGAGCTGCAGCTGAGCAATGGGATGCCCTCTGGGCCCCTTGGAGGAGAGCCCCATGGGGAGCAGTGACAACGGAGCAGCCCTTCCCCACGCTGAGGTCTGGCACCCGACTGAGCTACCCTGACTGGTGTCAGAAAGGGGCCCTCACCCTTCCCCATGAGATCCGAGGCGGAGAGCCCCAGGAGGAGCTGCAGTCAGTGGGGAGGGAGAACCTGGGATTCTGGTTGTGAGATCACTCCAAATGCTGTGATCTCATTGACCAGCAGTCGTGCTGAGTGGGTGGAGTCATCAATGGGGTGTCACAATGCTGATGACCTCATCTCTCCATGACCAATCCCAGCTACCCAGTGTCAGGGCATGACAAAAAAATGGGTGGCCAAGGGCAACTCAGTATTTTGCACACAATAGAGAAGCCCCTTTCCCAGCAATGGCCGGGCTTCCCCAGCCAGAACCTATTGCTATGGCTTTATATAGCTGTGTTGGTAAGACAGCAAGGAGAATTAGTCTCATTCTCCAGGGTTTTAGCCAGTTGCTGAAGGGATCAGGAAGGACTTTTTTCCCCAATGCATAATTGGACTGGTGCATTATTGGTGTTCCCCCTCCCCTGCTTTAAAGCACTGGGCCACTTGGACAATGCCACTTGGACTGTAACGTGGGGTGTCTCACAATGCTTTGCTGCTGTAGCTCCCAGCCTGGGCTCCTTACAAACAGCATGCAGGTCACACCCTGAGTGTCTGTGTGTAGCTACAGCCCTGGGCCCCCGGCAGCTCTGACCCCAGCAGCCTGTCAACAGCACGCCAGCCACCCTCTGGCTTCCTCCAGCCTTGGTTCTCCCTTGCAGGGTGACCTCAACACACTCCCAGTCCCAGATGTTTCCCAACAAACAGATGTTATGCACTGTCCATCCCTCGCCTGGTCTGTTGCCCCTCTAAGGGGATCAATATACAACAGCCTGCTACCTTAAATGGAGTTGCCCAAACAATTCACAACACTGGATTAGTTTTAATTAAAGAATAAAACAAGTGTATTTACTTACAAAGAGATACATGTTGAGTAGAAGTAATGAGGCATTAAAGTCCGAAATGGTTACAAGAACAATAAAGATAAACTGCTTTCTACATTTAACAAGCTAGACTGGGTTCACGGTAAAGTCCCTTACCACGTGTTTCCAGTAACATTGCTGACCAAACTCTCAAGCCAGGATCTGTTCCCAAAGTCTTTTTCTTCATAGGTGAAAAGAGAAAGATGGGTAGGGAGAGAGAACCTGGGGTGTTTTTGCCCCTCACTTTTATAGTCCAGTCCCCTTTTGAGATGCATTTTTCCTGAAGGTTACCCCTCAAAGCAAAGCTTATTCAAACAGTAAAGATGGCCACATGGTGTCCAGTCATGAAAGAGGTTGTATGCTGTTTCTTCTCACTGCTGTTTGCTGACATGCAGATTTTCCTTGGCCTCTATCTGCCCCCTCTCGCTATCTGAGGACTCTGTTTACAACGTATATGCAAATTGAGATAAGCACACATTCCTTTATTTAAGACCTGCTTGACCAGTTCTGCCTAACTGGGGCTACGTGGGTTTGAACATGTGCCACACCAACATAATTTGGGGAATTTATAAATTTATAACTTTGCATATAATGTTGCTATAGATACCCCCCCACACACACCCGATATTATTGACCAGCAAGTTATTAATTTTCAGATGACTCCTCACAAGGCATATTTTGCACAAAGATTCTTACAATGGTGTGTAGGGTGTGAATACAGGGGCACATTCAGTCACAGCGTTTTAGTCACCATCCCTGAAAAGCGCTCGGGGCGTCTCCTCTGCACCAACGGTAGAAAGGGCGAGGATTTATTATTTAACACTTCTATGGTGGTCGTGCCTAGAAGCTGGCTAAACCAAGGCCCCATTGTGCTAGGCTCTGTATAATCATACAGCAGGATGGCCCCTCTCGCAAAGAGCTTAGAGCCTCCCAAGAAAGCACTGGTCCCTGAACAGCGACGTGAAACGTAGAGCCGCAGGTTGAAAGTCTGGTGTTCTACCCACAGAGCTACCCAGGGTCCTAATGAAAGGGGGTTGTGCACAGCGATGTTATGGGGAACCCCGAAGGCTGTTCAACGCAGAGCCAATAGGGCCACAGCCCAGACCATCTCTGAACCGCCCCACGAAGACGTAGCAGAGATCAGACATGGGCAAACACTGGCCCAGCCCAGAAGCCAACGGGCTGCCGGCAAGGTCTAAAACGGGCCTTGCAGGGAATTCAGAGCCCTCGATACCCCCATCCCCCAACAAAGGAACATCTGTAGCTGGTACCTGCTAACAGGAATGGGGCACCTCCTGGTGCTCCAGTGCTTGTATCCTGCTGCAGCACACAGCATGGAGTGCAGCTTGCTGCCAGTGCCTCATGGAAGCTGAGTCAGGGTCCCACTTCTCCCCATATCTTTGGGGGAAGCAGCTAGGGGGCAGTCCCTGCAGCCCACTGAAGGCAGGGCTGGAGTTCTGACTGGCTCTCACACGGGCCAAGTAACCGGGTGGGCGTCCTATGTCCTTCCCCACTGTGGACAGCCAGGAAAAGCCAGGCAAAATCTCACCAAGGACCAGATCTGAAGCCCCTTGAAATCAACAAGACTTTCCATTGGCTTCAATGGGCTTTGGATCAGGCCCAGACAAATAAAAGCAAAGATGTGTTTTTAAACCATCCCCGCCCATTGCAAACAGATGCCATCTATGTTTACAGGGATTGCCCATCTCTCAGTCTCTGTGTTAACCATCTAAATAAATATTTGGACGAGGACAATAACCTTTGAATAGCAGCAGGCTTATGGCCATTAGAAGGAAATTTGCATCTCCGGGCATTGCATGAAAGGAAAAGCTATCCCCGAATCATTCATTATTTTTATTTCATAGCGTTAAATATATACTGGTTTGTGCTATTGACTAGGGGAGCAGTAATCCAGATCCATAACAGCAATCATAGTCATTAACAGCAGCAGCTCAGAGTGGTCGTATGAGCTTGTGACTAGCTTGGGAGTCAGAGGACCAAGGTCTATTCCCAGTCGCTTGCTGCATGTGACGCTGAGCACGTCTGAAAGCTCTTCGATGCAGGGACTCTTTCTACAGTGCATCCGATGGCCTGCAGATGCTAGTTTAACCCAATTAATTGCCTACAAGGCATTACTGTCTTATACAGATAAGATGAGACGTCCATTTTTCTGCCAGTTGCCTCCCCTTCCGGCACCCTAGTTGCCTATCAGACGGAACACAACAGGTGCACAAGACCTGAGACTGTCTGGGGCAGGAATTGTCATCTTTGTTACTGCCAGTGGAGCACCTAGCCTAATAGGACACTGCTTCGTGAGTGGCACTCCCAGAATAGAAATACACAAGACTGATGATGCACACAACATTTAGCTTTGTGTGAGAAATGGAGTGCAGGAAAAAAATGCAGACAACTTGCTATCACAAAAGCAGTAATAAAAATAAGCTTCGTAAAGTGTGTAAAGATCAAGGCTGCAATCCAGCAATACCATTAAGCACATGTGTCAAGGTTCCCTCCCCACTCTAAACTCTAGGGTACAGACGTGGGGACCCGCATGAACGACCCCCTAAGCTTATTTCTACCAGTTTAGGTTAAAAACTCCCCAAGGCACAAATTCTCCCTTGTACCTTGGATTAGGTAATGCTGCCACCACCAAGTGATTAGACAAAACTCAGGGAAAGAACCACTTGGAGCTCCTACTCCCCCTTAATATCTCCCCAAGCCCTACACCCCCTTTCCTGGGGAGGCTTGAGAATAAACAAGATGAGCACAGACCAACCTTGGGTTTTTTTAGACCACTAAAAAAATATCAGATTTAAAAACAAAAAAACAGAACTTTATTAGAAAGAAAAAGGTTAGAAGCAGCACCTCTGTCAAATTAGAATGGAAGATAATCTCACAGGGCAATCAGATTCAAAACACAGAGGACTTCCCTCTGGGCAAAACTTTGAAGTTACAAAAAGAAAACCAGGAATACACCTCCCTCTCAGCACAGAGAAAATCACAAGCCAAAATAAAAGTCAGCTAACGCATTCCCTTTCTAGTACTTACTAATCCTAATGGAGTTGGATTGCTTGCTTTCTTGATCTGTCACCAGCAAGCACACAGAACAGACAGACAAAGAACAGACAAAACAAAGCCTCCCTCCCCCCACCAGCAGATTTGAAAGTATCTTGTCCCCTTATTGGTCAGGTGCCAGCTAGGTTACCCGAGCTTCTTAACCCTTTACAGGTAAAAGGATTTTGTGCCTCTGGCCAGGAGGGATTTTATAGAACTGTATACAGGAAGGTTGTTACCCTTCCCTTTATAGTTATGACAACATGCATAATTTCAAGCATATGACTAGATGCATAATTTCAAGCATGTGACGAGTCGCATTGATTTCAAGGAGAATACTTGAATGCATAAGCATGTGCTGAATTTTAAGCGCTTTGCCGGATCTGGGCCTAAATGCAAATGTTCAATTCTTTAAAGATAAACAAATTCTCATTCCTACATCAAAAAGCCATTTTCACTGTCACTATCTGCAGAGAAATAATAGTAGCAGTCATGGAGACAGCCTGATATGCCCACCCTGATCCATTGCTAGATTTCTTCCCTATCTTGAGCCTCTTTGGGGAGCATATGTTTTGTGTCCTTTCCATTTCCTTCTCAGATACTTTTAAGGGTGCATTTATTACCCTTTCCTGAGCGTAGGATGATGTTTTTGTCATATAATTAGAGCCCTGAACCCTTTGCCTAGCTCTAAGTGGCATGCATTTAGAATAACTAGCTACAGACTAAATTAGCTTGGGAGTCAATATGAAATTAAAGCCACTTTCTCAGTAAAAAATGGGAGTGAATTTTGGACTCCTGAAACATGCCAGCTTGAGGACTATCGCCCTCTTATCTACCTGCGGAACAAATGCACCAGCTGTGATGGAGGTGGGTTCCCTGATATGGAAATCTGGCCTTTAGGAACAGGACTGTGACCAATAACTCCTTTTCCATGGGCCAGTGATTTTCACTATGGACCCAAACCCAATCAGTGACCTAGAGGTGAAAGGAAGCTCTATTGTCTGTCCAATCATGAATCCCCTGAGTTCTGAAAAGTAACCCGTTCTAAGAGATCTGGAAATCCAGGCTGGATTTTGGCTAAATTACCAAAACAGCGCGATGACTCATTCTGTTGCTATTGAATCTTTTCCAAGTGACTAATACAAGTTTAGACTAGGAAAATCACACAGCATTTGCATGAGATTCTTGAGAAGAAATGATCCAAGCCTAGGTGGAGCCCTAAATGACTGCTGCCTTGAAGTCTATGAAAGCTCCCTGCAGGACAGGACTGGCACTAATGACTACAATGTGCGTGTGAGGAACTCCTTAGCAATCAAAGCCATTTAGAGCCAGTGCTAAATAGGAATGTGACTGCAGAGGCAGTGCTATGGCCAGGGCCGTATAGACGGTCCAGTAGTGGTCCTTGCCCCTTTACTGACTGCCTGGGTAATCTGGGCACGTTCAAGCCACACAGGAAGACTGCTACAGTCCTTCTCTGAGCAGAGATGAGCAATAGGGGCTCCGATTCTGGATGGCACTTAAGCACATTCTTAAAACCAAGCACGTGCTTAACTCCGACTGACACCTAATGAAGTGCTTTTCTCAACTGGAGCCTGAGACTGTAAGCGTCTTGGGGCTGCCTGCGATGGTCTGTTTGCACCAAGGCTCCGGTCCTGACTGGAATCCCGATACTGCTGCCAAGAACTCAGCTGGCGGGAGCTCCTGTCCTCTAGTCCACGCTGCACAACAGGGAGAGGAAGATGCTCCTCAGAGGAAGGAGATCCCTTGCTGCCCTCTATTTCTGGGAGAACAGCACTCTGAAAGCTAACAGACCTTGGGTCAGAGCTGAGCTGAGGGGCCCACTGGTCTTCAAAACCCTGTGCAGCCTGAGGGAGCTGCATGCTCAGTCGCTGCCATGGGAGATCCTATGCCATTGCGCAGGTAGAAACCATGGGCTGGGGGTGGGGAGGCAGGAATACTGTGGAAAAACAAGCCAGACTCCAGACCCTGCAGTTCCCTTCAGCCCTATTTACAATTCACTCCACGCCCGGCAAGGAATCTCCCCTAGACCCTGAGCAGAGCCCCCTGCAAGACACTATTAGATTGAAGCTGTTCCTATTGTACAGATGTAAGCTGCTGGGGAGGCAGCTAAAGGGAGCGGTCTCAGAACAATGCTGCCTTCTGTCAATTTTCAGCAAGCCACCCCCTTGTTTAATTCAATGAACAGGTTTTCAATAGCTTCCTGACAACCAGCACTGCTTGTTACACTAGAAACCAAACCCTGGTATCTGAGGTTGGATTGGCCTGTGAGCTGTTCTTGTTGGTTTCTGGACTAGATTAGGTTTTGTAGGATTCCTTTCATACCTGAGATGTCTATCTCAGAGCCCTGAAGGGGAAAGGCTGTGCAGGTAAATTTGCACTTTTCAATAGCTCCCACTGGACATTAGTACTTGCTTTATCGGCCAGGGGATGGGGATGACATGGCCAACCCCAGCCATTCAAAAATGAGTCGGGCTCCCAAAAATTACGACATTGGTTTAAAAATTGTGAGATGTTCTAAAATGGCTTTTGGAGCTCTTCATTTGTCTCCTGCTGCGAGAGCACAACATGTGCTTTTAATTTAAAAAAATCAAAGCCGAGAGTCTCACTTAATCACAGGATTCCATAAGAACAGCCCAGGACCGGCTCTAACTTTTTTGCCGCCCCAAGCAAAAAATAGAAAAATAAAACCACCCCGCCGTAACAAACCCCACCTCACCAGTGCCGCCCCGCCGAACCAAAAACAAAACAAACAAACAAAACCAGCACCGCACCTCCAAACCAAAAACAACACCCCCCCGAGCACCGCACCGCCGAACCAAAAACAACCCCCCCAAGCGCCGCTCCGCCGAACCAAAAACAACACCCCCTGAGCGCCGCTCCGCCGAACCCAAAACAAACAAATTTAAAAAAACAGCGCCGCCCCGCTGAATCAAAAATAACAACAAAAACCCTGAGCGCCGCCCCGCCGAACCAAAAAAAAAATACCCCCAAGCGCCGCCCTGCCAAAACAAAACAAATAAACAAAAAAAAACCCGAGCGCCGCCCTGCCCCAAGATTGGCCGCTCCTTACAAGATGCTGCCCCAAGCACGTGCTTGGTCGGCTAGTGCCTGGAACCGGCCCTGGAACAGCCACACTGGGTCAGATCAATGGTTCATCTAGCCCAGTATCCTGTCTTCCAACAGTGGCCAGTGCCAGGTGCTTCAGAGGGAATGAACAGAACACGGCAATTCTCAAATGGTCAATCTCCTGTCACCCATTCCCAGCTTCTGGGAGTCAGAGGTTTAGGGACACCCAGAGCATGAGGTTGCGCCCCTGACCATCTTGGCTAATAGTCATTATGGGCCTATGCTCCCTCAATTTATTTAATTATTTTTTGAACCCAGTTATACTTTTGCCCTTCACAATGTCCCCTGACAATGACTTCCACAGCTTGACTGTGTGTTGTGTGAAGAAGTACTTCTTTTGGTTTATTTTAAAACTGCTGCCTACTAATTTCATCAGGTCACCCCTGATTCATGTATTATGTGACGGGGTAAATAACACTCCCTTATTTACTTTCTCCACACCATTCATGATTTTATAGACCTCTATCATATCCCCCCTTAGTCATCTCTTTTCCAAGCTGAACAGTCCCAGTCATTTTAATCTTTCCTCATATGCAAGCTGTTCCATACCCCTTATCATTTTTGTTGCCTTTCTCTGTGCCTTTTCCATTTCTAATCTATCTTTGTTGAGATGGGGTGACCAGAACTGCATGCAGTATTCAAGCTGTCGACATACCATGGATTTACATAATGGCATTATGATATTTACTGTCTTTTATCTATCCCTTTCCGAATGGTTCCTAACATACTGTTTGCTTTTCTGACTGCCACTGCACATTGAGCAGATGTTTTCAGAGAACTATCCACAATGACTCCAAGATCTCTTTCTTGAGTGGTAACAGCTAATGTAGACCCTATCATTGTATATGTATAGCTGGGATTATATTTTCCAATGTGCATTACTTTGCATTTATCAACATTGAATTTCATCTGCTATTTTGTTTCCCAGTCACCCAGTTTTGTGAGATCCCTTTGTAACGCTTCACAGTCTGCTTTGGACTTAACTATCTTGAGTAATTTTCTATCAATGGCAAACTTTGTCACCTCACTGTTTTCCCCTTTTTACAGATCATTTATGAATAAGTTGAACATCACTGGTCCCAGCACCGATCCTTGGGGGACCCCACTATTTACCTCTCTCTATTCTGAAAATTGACCATTTATTACTACCATTTGTTTCCTGTCTTTTAATCTGTTACTGATCCATGAGGGACCCTTCCCTCTTATCCCATGACAGCTTACTTTGCTTAAGAGCCCTTGGTGAGGGACCTTGTCAAAGGCTTTCTGAAAGTCCAAACACACTATATCCACTGGATCCCCCTTGTCCACATGCTTGTTGACCCCCTCAAAGAATTCTAATAGATTGGTGAGGCATGATTTCCCTTTACTAAAACCATGTTGACTCTTCTCCAGTAAATCATGTTCATCTATGTGTCTGCTAAATCTGTTGTTTACTATTGTTTCAACCAATTTCTCTGGTCCTGAAGTTAGGTTTACTGGCCTTATAATTGCCAGGATTGCCTCTGAAGCCTTTTGTAAAAATCGGCATTACATTAGCTATCCACCAGTCATCTGGTACAGAGGTGATTTAAGTGATAGGTTGCATACCACAGTTAGTAGTTCTGCAATTTTACATTTGAGTTCCTTCAGACCTCTTGGGGTGAATACCATCTGGTCCAGGTAACTTATTACTGTTTAATTTATCAGTTTGTTCCAAAACCACCTCTATTGACACCTCAGTCTGGGACAGTTCCTCGGATTTCTCACCTAAAAAGAATGGCTCAGGTGTGGGAATCTCCCTCATATTCTCTGCACTGATGACCGATACAAAAAATTCATTTAGCTTCTCCTCAGCAGCCTTGTCTTCCATGAGTGCTCTTTTAGCACCTCAGTTATCCCATGGCCACGCTGATTGTTTGGCAGGCTTCCTGCTTCTAATGTACTTGGAAAAAATTGCTGTTAGTTTTTGTGTCTTTTGCTAGTTGCTTTTCTAATTCTTTCTTGGCCTGCCTAATTCTACTTTTACGCTTGACTTGCCAGAATTTATGCTCCTTTCTATTTTCTTCAGTAGGATTTGACTTCCAATTTTTAAAGGATGCCTTTTTGCCTCTAACTGCCTCTTTTACTTTGTTTAGCTGTGATGATACTTTTTGGTCCTCTTACTGTTTTTGGGGAGAGGGGTGCTGGGGGGGTGGGCAGAACTATACATTCAATTTGAGTCTCTATTATGGTGTTTGTAAAGCTTCCATTCCGTTTGCAGGCATTTCACTTTTGTGACTATTCCTTTTAATTTCTGTGTAACTAGTTTCCTCATTTTTGTGTCGGTCCCCTTTCTGAAGTTAAATGCTCCTGTGGTGGGCTTCTTTGGTATCCTGCCCAATCCTGTTAAATTTCATTCCATTATGGTCGCTATTACCAAGCAGTTCAGTTATAGTCACCTCTTGGACCACAGGTCCTGTGCTCCACTTAGGACTAAATCAAGAATTGTCTCTCCCCTTTTGGGGTCTAGGACTAGCTGCTCCAAGAAGCAGTCATTAAGGGTATCTAGAAAATTTATCTCTGCATCCTGTCCCGAGGTGACCTATATGGGAATAGTTGAAATCCCCCTTTATTACTGAGCTTTCTATTTTTATAGCCTCTCTAATCTCCCTGAGCATTTCACAATCACCGTCACTATCCTGGTCAGGTGGTTGTTAGTATATTCGTACTTCTATACTCTTTATTATTCAAGCATGGGATTACTATCTCCAGAGATTCGATGGTACTGTTTGATTCATTTAAAATTTTTACTATATTTGACTCTGCTTTCTTTCACATACAGCACCACTTCCCCACCAGCATAACCTAATCTGTTATTCCTATATATTTTGTACCCTGCTGTTACCGGGTCTCATTGATTATCATCGTTCCACCAAGCTACTGTGATGCCTATTATGTCGATATCCTCATTTAATGCCGGGAGCTGGGGCTTTAAGAAAAGCACCAAATATCGCAAGATTTGCAATAAAGTCACAAATGTTGACAACACGGAGATTGTTTGGAGTTACTGCTCGGTTGCTGAACAATTCCCAAGCTTTCTAACGGTTAGCTAGCTCCTGTCTCACTGCCATGCTATCAGCACCCCATGCCAGCTGACTGGCCTTTCAATCTTCTAATTCATAGATTCCTAGGCCAGAAGGGACCATTGTGATCATCTTAGCTGACCTCTTGTATAGCACAGGCCCCAAAATCAGTCTTAGAGCCAATCTTTTAGGAAAAAGCATCCAAACTTGAGTTAAAAATCATCAGTGATGGAGAATCCACCATGATCTTTAGTAATTTGTTCCAATGGTTAATTACCCTCACTGTTAAAAATGTACACCTTATTTCCAATCTGAATTTGTCCAGCTTCAACTTCCAGACATTGGATCAGATTATACCTAGAGTGAAGAGCCCATTATTCAATGTTTGTTCCCCGGACAGGTACACATAGGCTTATCAAGTCACCCCTTACCCTTCTCTTTGTTAAACTAAACAGATCGAGCTCCTTGCGTCTATCACTACATGGCAGGTTTTCTAATCCCTTAATCATTCCCATGACTCTTCTCTGAAATTTCTCTAATTTGTCAACATTCTTCTGGAAGTGTGGGCACCAGAACTGGGCAAAATATTCCAGCAGCCGTCGCCCCAGTGCCAAATACACAGGTAAAATAACCTCTCTGCTCCTACTCAAGTTTCCCCTGTTTCTGAGTGTGGGGATTGCATTACCCTTTTTGGCCACCGCATAGCATTAGTGGCTCCTGTTCAGCTGACTATCCGCTATGGCCCCCAAAGCTTTTCCAGAGTCTCTGCTTCCCAGGATACAGTCCCCCCCATCCTGTAAGTATGGCCTATGGTCTTTGTTCCTAGGCGGATACATTTATATTAGCCGTGTTAAAACACACATCGTCTGCTTCCACCCATCTCACCAAGCCACCCAGATCGCTCTGTTTCAGTGAGTGACCTGTCCTCTTCATTATTTACCACTCCCCCAATTCTTGTGTCAACTGGAAAATTAATTCGTGGTTTTGTTTTCTCCCAGGTCACTTATAAAAATGTTAAATCGCTTAGGGCCAAGAACAAATCCCTGTGGGACCCCACTAAAAACCCACCCGCTCGATGATTCCCTGTTTCCAATTCCATTTTGAGATCTATCCGTCTTGTTCAGCCTCTTTCCTCTGCTTTCCTGGCTAAGATTTCATCCTCTGTGACTGGCTCTTGGCTTTGCCATTGCATTTGAAGAGGAGTTCTGGGTACCGAGCTGTATCTGTGCTTGGTCCTGGGAAGAGCCATGCAGAGGACAGAAGCTCCATTTCACGAAGAATTTTGAGATTTCAAAATCTGACTTTTTTCCAAATTTAAGTGAAAACTGAAATCGTTGAAATCCTCCACAAAGGAAAATTTAAAAAAAAATGTATTTCAAGTTGTTAGAAGTATTTTGGTTTCAACTTCTTTTGTTTGATATTATAGAATAATAATTAAATATACAGCACATCAAAATATTCTCAACCAGAGGTTCTTAAACGGTGGGCCGCAGACCACCAGTGCTCCGCAAGCTCCATTCAGGTGGTCCGCGGATAGTTCCCTCTAAGGCAGGGGCAGGCAAACTTTTTGGCCTGAGGGCCACATCGGGTTTCGGAAATTGTATGGAGGGCCGGTAAGGGAGGGCGTCGTGGCCCAGCCCCCACCCCCTATCCACCTCCCCCGGGACTCCTGCCCCATCCACCGCCACCCCTGCTCCCTGTCTCCTGACTGCCCCCCACCAGTGCATCCAACCCCCCTCTCATTCCTGATGGCCTCCCCCGGGACCCCTGCCCCATCCAACCACCTCTTCTCCTTGTCCCCTGACTGCCTCCGGAACCCCTGCCCCTGACTCCATCACCCCATCCAACCCCCCTCCTTCCTGACTGCTCCCCCAGGACCCCTGCCCCCATTCAACCCCCCATTCCTCGCCCTCTGGCCGCCCCGACCCCATCCACACACACCCCTGACCACCACCCCGAACTCCCCTGCCCTCTATCCAACCCCCCCTGCTCCCTGCCCCCTTACTGCGCTGCCTGGAGCACCGGTGGCTGGCGGCACTACAGCCGTGCTGCCACCACCACCGCACAGCACAGAGACCGGGTCAGGCCGGGCTCTGCAGCTGCGCTGCCCCAGGAGCTCACAGCCCCGCCGCCCAGAGCATTGCGCCGGCAGCGGAGTGAGCTGAGGCTGCGGGGGAGGGGGGACAGCAGGGGAGGGGCTGGGGGCTAGCCTCCCGGGCCAGGAGCCGGATGTGGCCCGCGGGCTGTAGTTTGCCCACCTCTGCTCTAAGTTGTGCACCTGGGCAGCTGCACACGAGAGAATGAAGGGCCACCCGCATAGGCCTGGCTCCACTAATTAGGTGCCTGGACCCTGGAGAGGACGCACATGTAAGGTGAGGTGGTGGCCTTGGGGGGGAATAGGGGGTAGGGGGAAGTGGGGTGAGAAGAGGGGGTAGGGGGAATTTGGGATGTGCAGGGCTGCGGCAGCCAGAGAAAGAGACGACTTTCCCCAGCTCCAGGGCTGTGGCTGCCGGGGAAAGATGTCCCTCCTTCCCAGCCTCAGCTCTGTGGTGGGGGAGAGACCCCCCTCCTTCCCAGCCCCAGCTCGGGGGCTGCTGCGGCGGGGTCCGGGGAAGAGAGGGCAAATCCATCGCATTAGAAATGTAACTGCTGATATTAAAATATGAGTTGTGTGCTTTTATTTGTAGAAGAAAAAAACATTAATGATTAAGGTTTTTTTTATATAGCGCTTTTATCCAAAGCGCTTTACAATAGTTAGCTAACGGTACAAACAACATTTGGAAAGATCATTAAGTGGTCCGCCGAGACCCTCAGCAATTTTCAAGTGGTCTGCGGAAAAAAAAGTTTGAGAACCACTGTTCTAAACCAAGTCATTTCAAAATGAAAAATTAAAACACTTTGTTCTGAAAAAGTCAAAACTGGACATTTTGAAATTGTGAGAACTCTCTGCTGGCTTTTTCGAAATGAAATTCCAATTAAATCAAACTGACTTCGTGAAGTATTTCAATTGGACAGAATATTGTTCTGTAGTGTACTGAAAACTCTTGAAACGAGACACTATTGGTCTAAGGGGTTTCTTGATCCTGCTTTTGGCTAGACGGTCTGCAAGGAAGTGTCCGATATGCAGTCAGTCTGCAAAGAGTCAGCCTGGAGTAAGGTGGGGCTGAGTTTTGCCTTGCAGCCTTAGGGAGCAGCCTGCTTTGTCTCTCTCTGTTTTTGGTTCTTGTGTGTTCAGGTTCTGGATTTTCAGAAATAAAAGGTTACGTTGCAACCTTCCAGAAAGATAGAAACATAAAAATACAAGAGTGTGCTGTGAACATAAGGGTGACAGACTGACAATGTCCTGGACAAACCTTATGAAATTAAAATAAACGTTACTGAATTAAGTTAAATCTTATTGAATTAGGTTTAATACCTTTGGGGTCCATTGTATTAAGCATGCAATTGTGTTAAAATGTGATTGTTTGTGTGTTATTGTGGAATTGTGTGTAACCCCTCTAGAGGGAGGGGGATGGTAATGTAATTCATCCAGTTATCAGTCCTGTGAAGCCACCCCCTGGAGAGGCTTGCATATAATAATTGAAATTGGATTCACCAGGGCCCAACTGACAAAGAAAGGATTTTTGGATAAATAGCCTGTTTTTAAACAGACTCAGGGCCTTCTTCCTGATCCAGAAAGCTGACAGGATCTCTGGGTCCACGAAAGGCCCCAATCATTAGGGAAAGGTTGGAAGGACTGGGCCTACGGAGGGCCCATAAGACTATGTGCTAGTTCTGAGCTGAAGCTGTGAAGAACTTGAAACCACAAGGAAACCCTTATGGTGGGGTATGGAAAGACGGCTCCTACCAGAGCCTATGTTAGGGTTGGGGTGATCTCTGATAAGCTTATTAGCACACGTGTAGGTTCTTTTATTTTAATATGTTCTCTCTGTAGTGCTTTTACCGTAAGAAAAACACAGGCTTGCATGAAAAGAGCCGTGTGGTGTCTGTAACTGGGGGCAGGCCCACTGTTAACGCTCCCTGA
Organism: Terrapene triunguis; assembly: GCF_002925995.2. Classification (NCBI taxonomy): domain Eukaryota; kingdom Metazoa; phylum Chordata; order Testudines; family Emydidae; genus Terrapene; species Terrapene triunguis. The sequence goes on along the minus strand of NW_020699373.1, from coordinate 15,761,778 downwards.
AGAGAAAGCAAGCCGGTGCGCGTGGGCCGCTGTCTCTGCTGAGAATAACACAGGGAACTGTGCAGCCTCGAGATGCCCCAGTCAGGAGGGAGTGGGAATCTCCACCCAAGACAGTCAACGGCTGGGGAGCTGGAAGACTGACCTTGGGTGCCCTTGCTGGACCACAGAGGGGAAATACAGGTGCAGTTGCCCTGAACTATGATGAACAGTTCCCTGCTTTCTTAGAAAGCTGGCCCAGCAATAGCATGTTACACCTTTGCTCTGCATTCACCATTGGCTGCCAGTCACCTTCTGGGTGAAATCCCAGGTGTTCATGGCTGTCTACAAAGCTCACAACAGGCCTAGAGCCTGGGTACTCCAGAGATGATCTCTCTCCCTGTAACCCAGCATGCTGTTCGTCTAAAACCAGCCAGTTTCAGTGAGCCAGCTCCTGGGAGCAGATGGCAGGGTATTCCCACTCCCTCCCCTCCCCCAGAAATATAATAATCCAAAGCCCGGCCCAATTCAGGAAATGCTGTAAGAACACGTCTCTTTGACCAGGCGTTTGGCTACTGGCTAGATGGGGAATTCTGCTGTGTCAATTTTCAGTCTAGGACCTCAGATTATGGAGTATTTGCTCCCTGTGCTTGGGGAAACTTTTTTTTTTTAACACGTGTCCAGATATGATAGGGATGGGCACCTTATGAATGAGGGGGAGAGAAAGGAAAGGGAAGGAAATAAGAGGAGGACAGAGGGGAGGGAGGGTTGTGACAGGTATATTTAAGGGGCTTTTTTCTAGAGAAAATCCTTCCCAAACTATAGAAGAGGGCAGAACATTAGGATGTTTCCTCGTTAAGGCTGCGGGAGTAGCAATCAAGCTAGTGTAATAGACAAGAGTAAAAAACCCCACACAAAGCAGGATTGTAGGGGTCATAATAAATGTTACTAACTGAAAACAACAGTGAGAGAAAAGTGGATCTCTGCTGGGGAAGAAAACTAAACCTTCCTCTGTTAATTCTTGTGGAGCTAACCCAGGTTTGGGATCTGGAAATCAGGAGATCGCAAAAACAAATGGAAGATGCGCTCCTCTGTTATCCACTTCTGTTGAAACAGAGACTGACGAATCTTACAAATGCCAAAACACAAAAATCCAGTGAAGGTTGAACCCTTCTCTGGCCTGACGTCTTCGATGGGAGTTTAGCCTCTTGAAATACAGCGGGGTTGAGCCCTGTAAGGTTAACTAATTTGGAGCTATAAAATAGATAGAATTATGTACTCTGTACCTGACACTGCCATAAACGGAGGTTAGCAATTCCACAGAACTATATTCCTCTTCTATACACACTGCACTGATAAAGCTTTGTGAACACAGGAGATGAATGATTCACCTCCCACTTTGTACTATGAGTCTGTGTTTCCTTTCTGACAATCATCGAAAGGTTCTGATTAGGTAACATTTATGGTGTTATGCACGCCCCAAGGAGGAGAAAGTGTGGCGGTTAGGATGCAGATCCGGGATCACCCCCCTGCCTTTTCTCATGCTGCTGTGAAAATACAAAAATATACAGGGCTGAGCAATAGCCCAGGTTAGGCTCATAAGCATTAAAGCACATGCTTTAGCCCCATTGATTTCAACGGGACTTAAGTACCTGCTTAAAGTTAACCATGTGCTTACGTGCCTTGTTGAATCAGGGTGTAATGGGATGTTCACCCCACACCACCCCTGCAGGGGTTAAAATGGCCCCGAATGGGTGACACTTGGGTGAGGTGGCTGTCCAGCCCTAATTGAAGGTGAAGCCCAGCTGGGCTTGTCTAAAGCCAGGGAGAGGCACCCAGAGAGGGGCTGCTGCAGGGGGAGAGCGTTGGCCATCCCTGGATTGAGAGACGGGGGTAGGAACAAGCGTAGGGAAAACAGCAGCAAGCGGGAGACCCCATGGACCTTAGCTGCTGATGGTAGGCTGGAACGCAGCGTAGCACTGGGCGGGTGGCATGAACAGGGCAGTGGACTTTGCAGGCTGCCTGAGGCAGTGTGTTGGATATCCCGACAGGGGGAGGCCGGAGGGCCAAGCCACAAAGAGGCCACCAAGTGAAAGATTGGGGCCAGCGGCAGAGAAACCACAGGAGGAGGCGTCCAACTAGCGGCGAGCTAATCCCCGGATGAGCCCCAAGGAGACGCCACAGCGGAGAGTAGAGTGAAGCCCCTGACACAGGCCCTAGTTCTAAACTGTTAGGCAGAGTTAATTTGCGTGTGATTAAGTTGGGTCCTTCGCGTTCGCGTTCGCTCTGTGTCTGTTTTGCTTGACTGGGGAGGCTAGCCGTGTTTTGTTAAAAGCTGCAGGATGTGCAAATGGCCTAAGCAGCTAGCTGATATTTTCATTGCACGCTATTAAAGATCCCACCCTGACCCGAGCTCAGCCCCCGGGCTTGCCTGCAAGCCAAGACAGACCGTCACTACCCCCCACGCGGTTATGGCGGAAGGGGTCAGGCTGGATGCTGCACTGTCTCCCCTGAGAGGCGCAGCCCACGTCAGAGGATGCGGGAATGGTGGCTTCCTGTCACGCATGCTCCTGACAATGCTGGGCTGCCTATGACCTACACCAGAACCCCCTGTAGCACTCAGGGTGACATACCTGCCTCTTCTCACCACCAGCCTGCTCCCAGCTCAGCCCCTTCTTATGTTGGCCCCAGGGCTGCCCAGAGGATTCAGGGGGCCCGGGGCAAAGCAATTTTGGGGGCCCTTCCATAAAAAAAAGTTGCAATACTATAGTAACATGTATTTGGAAATGTAAAAAATAACCAGTGAAATACATTAAAAATTAATTTTTAATCATTTGAAAATACATTAAATACATTATTTTAAAACATTACATGCTTTAATGGTATGTATACATTTGCAATTACATAATGGGCTGTCGCTGGGTGATGGTGATGGGGTCAGGGGGTGCCTGGCTCAGAGGGGCTGGGCTCGGAGCTGGGGGTCAGGGCTGGGAGGGCGGGGGGTGCCCGGCTCAGAGGGGCTGGGCTTGGAGCTGGGGGTCAGGGCTGGGGAGGGGATGGGG
>NW_020699373.1:15720567-15758640 GCF_002925995.2 Terrapene triunguis | reverse complement strand
GGGGATGGGGTCAGGGGGTGCCCGGCTCAGAGGGGCTGAGCTTGGAGCTGGGGGTCAGGGATGGGGGGGGTCAGGGGGTACCAGGCTCAAAGGGGCTGGGCTCAGAGCTGGGGGTCGGGGGGTGCCCAACTCAGAGGGGCTGGGCTCGAAGCTGGGGGTCGGGGGGTGCCCAGCTCAGAGGGGCTGGGCTCGGAGCTGGGGGTCGGGGGGTGCCTGGCTCAGAGGGGCTTAACATGCTGCCTCCCCCCCTCTCCCAGAGCCTCAGCGAGCCGCGTCCAGGAGCTCCTGCCACTCAACCGGCCGGAGCTCGCAGCCCTGCCCCCTTACCACACAGCTCCGAGCGGGAGGACCTCAGGCACCGCCCAACCCACGGCGCTGCCGCGCTGTCCAGGGCTGCTCCTGGACACGGCGCGCGCTGAGGCGCCGGGGGATGGGGGAAGGCGGAGGCGGGGGGAGCCTCCAACATTCTCGTGGGGGCCCCTGTGGGGCCCGGGGCCTGGGGCAAATTGCCCCATTTGCCCCCCCTCTGGGCGGCCCTGGTTGGCCCGATGCTGCTTCTTTACTGAAGGGAAATCTTCCCCCAGGCCTTGCAACTCCCATGTGATCCCTATATGCCACCACAGTAGCATAGAAGGGCCAGAAGCAATATTTTCACTTCTTTCCACTTTCCCACTTCTGGTATTGGCCGAATAGCGTACACTGGTAGTTTGCTCAATGTCATGCAATCATGTTCTGTGTTGTAACCGTTTGCAGAAGAGGTCAGGGCAGAATTAGGGTCGCTATGGGAACCTTAACTCTTCATAAAAACAATTGTATGCTGGGGTGTCTGTACTAAAACTGTAGTGCTATCGCTTCAAATGCTCCGCGACTCTGGTCCTGCCCACAGGCTCGGGGGCTCTGCGGGGAAGCGTGTGAGCAGTCAGGTGGGGTCAGCTGTGCATATCTGTCTTAGGGAGCAGCCTGCTTTGTTGCTGTCTGATCTTCTGAGCGCCAAGAAGTAAAGTAATGCCAAGTTGCAACCTTCCAGCAAGAATATTTTATGTTCTTATCTAAGTTCTCTGTGTGCGCTGTGAACATGCGGTTAAGAGAAAGAAACAGGGGAAGAGAAATTAAATAAACTCCATCACAGCTGCTCTTTTTGATTTGCCTCCCTCTCCTATTCTTCTTCAGAAGTGGAGGCCACAGCAGGTATCCCGCATGGTGCTGAGTCCCACAGTCCTGTCAACCACTTATGTTTGTGAGCATCTGTCCCTCCTTCAGCAGCAGCCCCACACAGTTCTGAATGACTCAAAAGTCTACCTAGTTCATCAAAAGGGGCAGAATTATTAGCTTAAGCAATTGCCTCTTGGGATTGTCCAAGGCTCCTCCAGGAGCTGGGCATCTAGGACTGGATTTGCAAAGTATTGCATCTCTAGATAGGTGCCTAGTGAGATAGGTACCCAGCGTTTTGGTACAAGCTAGCTGAACTTGAGTTAACTAGCAATCAACTTAAGTGGAAAAACTCCAGTGTAGGCAAGCCCAGAGTGTATGACGTTTACAGATCAGGGAATAAGGGAGCCTTCAGCATATTCCCAAGAGAAGGGAATTTACCTGATGAAGTGATGCTGGTGTCAAAGTGAAGCAAAGTAATAGTGAATCATAGCCTGGGTTTCTAAATTATCCCTTTGGGGTGTGAAAGGAACCTGTTAATCAGGCCATGCCTACACAACGGGGACTAAGGTGGCGTAGCTACCGCACCATAGCCACGCCACCATAACCCCATAGTGTAGACGCAACCTACCGTGACTGCAGGGGTTTTGCCATCGCTTGAAATCACCTCCCCAAGCAATGGTAGCAAGGCTGAAGGAAGAATACATTCAAATCCCTTTAAGGCAGTTTGCCAAAACCAAGCTATAGTCACTGTTCCTCATCAAATATTTATATATTGTTAACCTACGTTCTGGACCAGATCTTCCGCTGGGATTCCCCTGAAGTCAATGTAATTACGCTGACTTGCACAAGCTGAGACTTTGACCTAGGTTTATGTAGCAAATTATCAATTGCATATGGCAGCAAGATGTAGACAGGACTGCAGCAGTTTCAGATGCTTCCTTATCGAGTATACCTGCAGCGCTCATGATCAAGGGGGGAAAAACTGATTTTTTTTTTTTTTTTTTTGGTCTCAAGTGTCTCAGAGAGCCTGGAGCTGTGCAGTTTGCAGTCACATGACTGCTTAAACCATTGCATTACAATTAGGGCTTCTGCTCTTGGATCTGATCCAACACTGAACAGTGAAAGGCGGTCAGAAAAGCAGATTTGCTTGCCCATATTAGATGATGGGGAAGAAAACCTCAGGGGTCAAACTTCTTCCTGGTGTAAAGTCAAATGGAGTGGAATTTGACCCACTGGAGTCCCATGCAGCTCTGGCTGTTGTATTTAGACTATTCAAAAGCAAGCTGATCATAAGGTATGGCATGGGGGTGGGTTGGTGGGATAACTATTGGGGGAGGTGGGGAAGGGATGAGTGTATCAGAACCAGTTCAAATACAAGGCAAAAGGGCCTGGAAAAGGGGAGAGACAATATCTTAGTTTGGCCAACGTCTGTTGGTGGAAGAGACAAGAACAGGGAGCTTCACGGAGCTCTTCTTCAGGTCTGTAAAAGGTAACCAATGGGGTAATTGGAGGCTGTCCCTTAAAATGTACCTGCCAAAAAACCTGCTCTCTGAGGTTTGTCAGTTGGCATAAGATGTGTTCTTGTGCTGGGGTTCTCAACCTCTTCTGGTCCCCATGCCCACAGGATGATCAAAAAACCATTGCACCAACTTCTGTAACCCATAATCCTTTGGAGCTTCAAAATATTCTGGCATTTGAGTCATGGAATTTTTTTTCAGCTGTTTGCAGGGGCTGGAGTGGCTGGAGGGGACTTGTGGGATGAGAGCGGGCTGGGGCTCCTGAGTGCATGGTGGGGAAGGGGTGCTGAAAGAGGGCTTGTTGTGTTGCTTCTCCCTTCCCTCTCTTCTCCCTACCACGGCAGCACTCCGCTTTAAGGCAGCACCGCTGCAAGGGGCTATGAAGATATTTGAGATGCTGCTTTCCCTGCCCTGAGTCACCCCACGCTGGCTGGGTGCTCTGACATTAGGCCAGGAAGTTCTGAGTTCTAGTTTCACTCTGCTGCCGGTTCTCTCCATGGCACTGGGCAGGCCATGGATTAATCTCTCTGCTTCCGTTTCCCCGCCTGTGAATGTGGGTAATGCTTGCTGCACCGTGGCCTGGGAGCCTTGATTCGTTAATGTTTGCAGTCAGAAAAGCATTATCAGTGCCAAGGTCTAGGACGCACTGGAAACAAGATACGGTGATCATAGCAACACAACAATTGCACTGGGAGGGAGGACGCTACCTCTCTGTTTGCACTCAAGCCCAGGAAGTAGAGCTGGGAGGAATTGGCTGTCCTGGTCGGTAACTTAGGGTACGTCTTCACTACCCGCTGTATCGGCGGGTAGCAATCGATTTATCCGGGATCGATATATCGCATCTCGTTAAGACGCGATATATCGATCCCCGAACGTGCTCACTGTCGACTCCGGAACTCCACCAGAGCGAGCGGCGGTAGCGCAGTCGACGGGGGAGCCGCGGCCGTCGATCCCGCGCCGTGTGGACCCCAGGTAATTCAATCTAAGATACTTCGACTATTCGCGTAGCTGAAGTTGCGTATCTTAGATCGATCCCCCCCCAGTGTAGACCGGCCCTCAGACCTCTGGGGCAGGGTTGATGGAAAGCCCCAAAGAGAGATGCACTTGGGACGTGGGAATTTGGTTCAAGTTCCTGCTCCAGATTCAGGACTCAAACCTTGGCCTCCCACCTCCCAGTGAGAGCCCTACCACTTGGCTATCAGCTCTAACCACGCTGTCTCCTCTTCACCTCAGAGCAGAGACCTCTCCTGATGAATGGTTTGTCAAAAATGGCACATTCCTGTGAACATCTTTGGTTTCACTAAACTCCCAACCAGCTGGAGCTAGGAGACCTGAGCTCCGTTCCAGACTATACCACAGCCCCCCTGTGTGTGCCATGGGGCAGGTCCTTCAGGGTCTATGGGCCTGGCCTTTTCCAGCCGTTACATGGGGATAATACTTTGCTACCTCACATAGGCTTGATCCACCAGCGTTTGTAAAGCACTTTAGGAAAATCAGCTAGAAGGAGCTAGACACGTGAAAGTCTAACTTAGAGGAGATCATTCGGACACCCCAAAACCAAACCAAACTGGCTGCAGGGATTGAACCCTGGACTTAAAAGCAGGAGCATATATTATCTGAGCTGAAGGACAAGGCCTGTTAGCTTGGAGGTTGTACCAGACTCAGACCTCTACCCATGATCTAGACCTATGGTTCTCAACCTTTCCAGATTACTGTACCCCTTTCTGAGGTCTGAAGCCTGAGCCCCGCTTCCCAGAGCTGAGACATGTAACTTAGCTGCATAGGCTCCCCCTGTGGCGTGGGGCCCCAGGCAATTGCCCTGCTTGCTACCCTCCAACCCCAGCCCTGCACTTGCGACCCCCCGCCCAACCCTGTCCTATGACACACACCTCCCAGGGTTGGTGACCCCCCGATTAAGAAATACTGATCTAGATGAGTTGATGTACCCCCGGAAGACCTCTGTATACGCCCAGAGGTACATGTACCCCTGGTTGAGAACCACAGACCTCGGAATAAGGAATAAGAGATCGACCCTATGCTAGTGTAGATTACAATACTCCTCCCTCTGCCCCTTCCTAAAGGGGCTCATGCTGCAGACAACCAGGACACTGCAGGTGCTCCAAATGGCCCTAAATCCTAGTGCTCCAGGTGCTTCAGTCTTCTACTAACAAATCAAGCCTATTATTTGCTTCCTTATGGGGCTTCCTGACTCCAGGAGTGAAGCAAAGCTGAAGCTGCCTCCGGGTCCTGTCTACATTAGAGAAATGTGCAGCAGTGTAAAACTGCATTGTCACACCGACTGGCTCATGACCGTGAGTGCCTACCTCAGGGCAGACACCCCCAGTTTGGGGTGTGCTCTATAATTAGATTTCACCAAGCCAGTGACAAGTACACATTCATGGATCACTGTAACATCTTACCCTGGAGTCTCCAGTCTATCTTGCCACCCAAACAAAATGGACTTGGTGACAAAGGGTCACTTACACCAAAAATCACAATATTCAGGTTGATTCCAGTCCCAAGAGACCAGTCACTTACCCCAGATCAACTGGTACCCTAGATCTTACACCAAGGCCAACGCCTGTAGCCAGCCCTGTAATAAACTAGCTAACAGTTTATTAGCTAGGGAAAAGGCATAAGAGTTATTTACAGATTAAAGCAAGCAAACATATACGCACATGAGTTGCAATCTATAGTCTGAGTGAAAGAGTTATAGAGATCTGTCAATTCAAAATGTCTTTCAGGGCAGACCCTGGGGTAACCGCTGGGGATCTCTGGCTTCAGTTTAGTGTCTCTGGCCCTGTGAGAGTTCAAACAGCAAAGAGATGACAAATTTTCCTGTGTCTTTGTTTTTATTTCCTTCATTCAGCCTCCAGGTCCATAGGACAAGCTTCCTTGCACATAGCATTTCCAAGGTGCAACAGGCCCATTCACCAATCCTTTGTAGTGTGATGGTCTTTAATGGCCCATCTGATTTTGATAGTTCTTCTGGACGGTTGCACAGGGGAGAGACACACTCTTCCCATCTGAGTTCACAAGTTCAGAGCAAACATTTTCAAAGTTATAAAGCAAACCTTACATATTGCCTTATCTAGCCTGGGATGCAGACATGACACATAAGATTAGTGCATGTAGCAACTTACAAACATTCTATAGAATCTAAACACTAAATACATTCTTATAAGATCAATACCTATTTTGAGTAGGGTGACCAGACAGCAAATGTGAAAAATCGGGACAGAGGGTGGGGGGTAATAGGAGCCTATATAAGAAAAAGACCCAAAAATCGGGACTGTCCCTATAAAATCGGGACATCTGGTCACCCTAATTTTGAGCAACACTAAGGGTATGTCTACACTACCCGCCAGATCAGCGAGTAGTGATCGATCTATCGGGGATCGATTTATCGCGTCTAGTGTAGACGCAATAAATCGATCCCCAATTGCTCTGCCGTCGACTCCTGTACTCCACCGCAGCGAGAGGCGGAAGCGGAGTCGACGGGGGAGTGGCGGCAGTCGACCCCGCGCCGTGAGGACAGAAGGTAAGTCGACCTAAGATGCGTCGACTTCAGCTACGCTATTCTCGTAGCTGAAGTTGTGTATTTTAGGTCGATCTCCCTCTCCCCAGTGTAGACCAGGCTTAAGAGAATTAGCCTAGTGTCGAGATATGAGTTTGTCAGTTCTTAGCTAATGCCTGCAGCTTTGACAAGAGCCAGCATCACACACATCAACCAAAGCAACCCCCTAAGGCAGACATGCTGCACCTGTGTAAGGCAGCCTTCATACCCGGGAAGTTCACTCCCATAGTGTTACACCAGTCCAGCATCTCCCGTGAAGACAGGGCCTAGAAAAAGATGTCCCAAGCTGTGTCTCCCTCGGCAAAGACACTTCCTCCTCGTGAAACGCACACATCTTACTTCATTGCCATGCCATTAGCGATTCTTAGTGCGATTGAAGAGCTGGGGCTGGCTCTGCAGAGCCCGTGGACTCAGAAAAGAGAGCAAACAGAAGAAAACATCACTTTTTCTGGAAGAATAGAGGGCACCTGGCACCTCGGAGCAGCCTGCCACATGGCCCCCGAAGAATCCTGACCCTACAACAATACTGTCTCTTCCAGAAAGCTATAAAGGGCTCTGATCTGGGCAAGCATGTGCCCCCCACCCCCGGGTGGAAGGGGAACTCCACCTAGATGGCATGTGCTCTATTCCCTAATCTCGGGGCCCTAATCCTAGATCTGTTACTGACTTGCCCTCTGACCATAAGCAATCCCTACAAGGCTGAAATTTGCAAACCTGGTCGCCTAAAGTTAGGCTCCTGGATCAGTAATTTGGCAACCTACATAGAAATGGTCTGATTTTCAGAAGCGTTGAGAGAACCCACAAATCCCATTGAAGTTATCAGACCTCTGGAGAATCACATCCCTTCTATTCAGTTGTCTAAATATAGTTCAGAGTCAAAGCGTAGGCAGCGGGCTTTGAAGTTACTGGCCATCTTCTCGGTGCCTTCATTTACCCTGTAAAATGCATAATACTGATTACCTAGCTCTGAGGAGTGTGTGAGGTTTAATTACTCTTTGTAGATGGCTCCGAGTCCTTCTGGTAACAGGGCCTATTGGAGTTCCAAGCGTTATTGTTATATGGCAAGTGTACGTGCATTGTGACACGCGGTAATAGTATAGCTGCTATACTGTATAGCAAGACTCTTGCACAAAGTTTTTAGTTTTTCGTGGGCATGTAAGTTTCCCCCTCACTTGCCAGGTATTTTCAGGAGTGGAAATAGTCGTGGACTTCCCCTCAAAACAGGCAAGAGCAGGATTGGTATGACGGCATCAAAGCGGTAGGATAGAATCTTCTCCTGCTGGAGGTTGTCAAAGCCAAGTATCCCAAGTGACCTTCAAAGCCAGACTATGTTCTGCCAGTGTCGGCTAAGGACTTCCAGCATTGCCTTTTGGCCCTAGCTAAGGTGAGAGGAGCTGGTAACTGTACAGCAACAGGAATTTGAGCTGTTTAATAATAATAAATGGAGATATACCTACCTTATAGAACTGGAAGGGACCCTGAAAGGTCATTGAGTCCAGCCCCCTGCCTTCATTAGCAGGACCAAGTACTGATTTTGCCCCAGATCCCTAAGTGGCTCCCTCAAGGATTGAGTTCACAACCCTGGGTTTAGCAGGCCAATACTCAAACTACTGAGCTATCCCTCCCCTGACTACTGCAGTCTCATCTAAAGAACTGAAAAGATCACGATTCTGAGGTGGCGGGCGTGAGCGATAAGACCTTGGCTAGGTCCTCTGCTGTGTCAGAACAGCATCCAGCACAGGTAATATAGGGACGGGGTGCAGAGGTGGCTGTATATTACCTTCTTTCCCTGCACCAGGCCTGATTCTGGAATTAGCTGAGGCCCAGTTAAAGTTATCTTGCGCCATCTTGGTTACAGCTGAAAGTTATAAGAGCTCTTACTATTCTGCAGGCTCTTTAAACGATCTAAGAGCCTGACTTGCCTGCCAGTACAGGGTTGGTCAGACCTCATGATTGCTGCATGCCGTCACATGCTCTCGGAGAGCGCTTTACCACTGGCATCACTTTCTTTGGGCTATGCACTTATCTCTACCCAAGTATTTCTCATTCCTGTTTGCCTTTATCTAGCATCAGAGAAACAGCAGAGCTGTAAGATACTGTCTATTGCAGTTATGCTGTGTTCAAAGGTACTATTTTTCAATAAACAAATGATGGGGGGTTTTTAATAAAGCACAGAAATCTGTTGAATCCTTTGAAGATAACTCCAGTGCCATCCTCTCATCCGTGCTGCTTCCTTACTGTAATGTGTATCTGTACAAATACAGCGTTTTCCACTTCCTTGTTGTGTTGGTGTATGCAATGAAGTCCAGCTTATAGAATCATAGAATATCAGGGTTGGAAGGGACCTCAGGAGGTCATCTAGTCCAGCCCCCTGCTCAAAGCAGGAGCAATCCACAGCTCAGGCTGTGTAAGCCCTGTGAACCCTTCCTGAATGCGGTTTACTCAGGTACCTCTAGGTATCCTACAGGTTCAACTAGGGCCTAAAGCTTTTCATATTAGTCACGCAAGTTTAATGACTCCTCTTTCTGGCACCACACAACTTGTGTGGTAGACTAGCAGCCTACATTGCTCTGGCAAAAATAATTGTGTATACACATTATCAGGGCCTGATCCAAAGCCCATGTGAGTCAGTGGTAGGATTCAACTTCAGTGGGCTTTGGGTCAGCGCCTATAGAATGCCTAGTTATTCTCAGTAGATCTAAAAGCACTTTACAAAGGAGGCCAGTGTCATTCTCCCCATTTTACAAATGGGGAAACTGAGGCGCGGGGCAGTGACTTGGCCACGGTCACCCAGCAGGCCAGTGGCAAAGCTGGGAACAGACTGCAGGTCTCCCAAGTCCTAGTCTAGTGCACTAGCCACTAGACTACACGACCTAAATAATCTGATTCATGGTGTAACCTGAGGGCGATTTCTCATTTTGACACAGATGTTTGTTAGCCAGGCTAATCGGTCCTGTCAGCTGTTAGAGGTTTATAAGTATTTATTCTGAGACCTAAAAATCCTAGCGTTTCTTCAGCTGTTTGAGGCCAACACAAGGCAAAAATTGGGTTGTAAGCCAGGGCACAACTCAGCCCCACAGACCTTTCGTTCTCTTTGCACTGAGTGACTAAGGTCTGGCCGTAGGCACCAGGGAGAACACCTCTAAAGCACAGCACGATTCAGACTAGGAACACAGAACATGGGCTGTACCCTGGGAAGCAGTGACTCGGAAAAAGATTTGGGGCGTGGATAATCCGTGGAACAGGAGCATCCAGTGTGAGACTGTGACCAAAAGGACTAATGCAATCCAGGGGTGCACAAACAGGGGCATCTTGAGTAGGAGCAGAGAGGTTATTTTACCTCTGGATTTGGCCCCGGTGAGACCGCTGCTGTCCGGCTCTGGTGCCCACAATTCAAGAAGGATGTTGATAAGTTGGAGGGGGTTCAGAGAAGAGAATGATTAAAGGATTAGAAAACCTGCCTTCGTGAGAGACTCAAGGAGCTTGATCTATTTAATTTAACAAAATGAAGGTTAAGGGGTTATTAGATTAGTCTATATGCACCTACATGGGGAACAAATATTTAATAACGGGCTCTTCAACCTAGCAGAGACAGGTGTAACACGGTACAATGGCTGGAAGTTTAACCCAGACAAATTCAGACTGGAAATAAGATGTACATTTTTAACAGTAATAGTAAATAGCCATTGGCACAACTTTCCCAGGGTCAGTGATGAAGAATCCTCCCCAACAATTTTAAAACTAAGAGTGGATGTTTTATCTAATAGATCTGCCCTAGGAATTGTTTTGGGGCCGTTCTCTGGTCTGTGTTATACAGGAAGTCAAACTAGATGATCAAAATGGTTCCTTCTGGCCTGGGTATCTATGAATCTAAATATGGGGGTGGGGGTCTCAAATGAGTACAGGGCGAAACTAGAATGACTTGGGTCTGTCTTCACTGCAGCGCTAACTTGAGTTATCTTCACTCAAGTTACTCTTCTTGAGTTAGCCTAGCTCATGTGTAGGGTGACCAGATGGCCCGATAAAATTGGGACTGTCCCGATATTTAACCCTTTGTCCCGCGTCCCGATCAACGTACAATTGGGACGCCATTTGTCCAGATATTCAGGTAAGGAGGCGAGTGGGAAGGAGGCGCTGACCCGGTGGGTGCTCTGGGGCTGGAGTACTCATGGGGGAAAATTGCAGCCAAGCTCCCCCCTCCTCGCCTCCTTCTCCCTCCAGCGCGCCGTGTCCCCACTCCTCCCCCCTCCCAGCACTTACCGCCACCTAACAGCTGTTTGGCGGTGCTTAGCGCTTTCCAGGAGGGAGGGGGGAGGAGCAGGGATGTGGCGCGCTCAGGGGAGGAGGCGGTGAAGAGGCAGGGCAGGGGCGGGGACTTGGAGGAAGGGGGTGGAATGAGGGCAGAGCGAGGGCGGTGCAGGGGTGGGAAGAGGCGGAGGGTGGGCGAGCACCCACTTGGCAGAGGGAAAGTCGGCGCCGTAAGGGTGAGTGGAAGGTGGGGGAGTGAAGAGGCGAGCGGCGGGCGGGCAGGGGGGTGAGGAGGCGAGCGGTGGGTGGGGGACTGAAGAGGGATGCAGCAAGCCAGGGGCAGGCCGGGGGATGAGGAAGGGCACGGTGGGGGGGCTGAGTGGGTAGGGGGCAGGACCTGGGCCAGAGTGGGGGCGGAGCCTGGGACGAGCGGGGATGGACTGTGGGCGGGGCTGATGGCACCCCAATGTGTCCCGATATTTTAGTGTGGTGATCTGGTCACCCTACTGAGAGTGGCCACACTGTAAATAATACTCAAGCTGCTGTGTCCACACCGGGGCTACGTTCACTCAGATGCGGCACTAAGACTTCAGAGCTGTACAGCCCCCAGTTCTTTGTGCTCCACTCGAATTCTTTCCCAATGAATTGTGGGAGAACTTGTCTGGGCACACGGGAGCTGTGGATCTAGCCGGTTGTCACGGAGTCCCCGGGCGATGCTCTGGAACTGCTCCCCACAAAGCCAGTCAGGACTCTGGGGAGCCTCCTCTCCCATGGAGCAGACTGTCTTCAGGGCAAGAAGCTCACTCGGCTTCCACCTTCCTGGGTCTGACCTTGGAGCATTCAGCATCCTCTGCCCCTCCGTGCGCTTCCCACAGCGAGTCCGCCCAGGCGGGGTCCTGTGGAAGCCAGAAGGTCCTGCACACACCCCCACTTCGCAGTCAGACGTGACTCTCAGCCAGCCAGTAAAACAGGTTTATTAGATGACAGGAACACGGTCTAAACAGAGCTTGTAGGTACAGAGAACGGGATCCCTCAGCCGGGTCCATTCTGGGGCCCAGCGAGCCAGACAACCCCGTCTGCCCTCACTTCCCGTCCCCAGCCAGCTCCAAACTGAAACCCCCTCCAGCCCCTCCTTTCTGGCCTTTGTCTCTTTCCTGGGCCAGGAGGTCACTTGATCTCTTTGTTCACCTTTAGCTATCCCCTTGCAAGGGGGAGGCCCCCAGCCATTTGTTGCTAGGCGACAGAGTGCCGGCCATTTATGCACACTGGCCTTTATCCCACCACCTAGAGACTTAAGAAATGCATAGGGGAAACTGAGGCACCCACACAGTATTCAGAGGAAACATTAAGGACAGTCCCACTTCGTCACACCTGTATCCACACTTCAGAGTGGCCATGTTAAGAGAACTCCTTATGTAGCTGTAGAACAGGGGTGGGGAACCTACGGTCCACGGGCCGGATCTGGCCTTCTGGTTCATTTAATCTGGCCTGCAGCAAGTTTCTGCGCCGCGGACCAGAAGTCCCAAGTCTCGGCGTCCCCCCATGGGGCTGAAGCTGCAAGTGCCGGCTTGCCCCACTGCGGGGGGAAACTAGGGTTGCAAGGCCATTAAAAGTCCGGTCGGCCCCACACAGCTCCTGGAAGCGACTGGCATGTCTCTGCGGCCCCTAAGAGCAGGGGTGATCAGGGAAGCTCCGCACGCTGCCCATGCCCCCAGCGCCAGCTCCAGCGCTCCCATTGGCTGGGAACCGCGGCCAATGGGAGATGCAGAGGCAGCACCTGCGGGTGCGGGCAACGCACACTGCACAGGGCCCTCTGGCCCCTCTGGCCACTTCCAGGAGCAGCGCGGAGCCAGGGCAGACAGGGAGCCTGTCTTAGCCCCGCTGCACCGCTGAATTGGAGCCACCTGAGGTAAGCGCCGCCTGGCCAGAGCTCGCGCCCTGAACCCCCTGCCCAGGTCGGACCCCCATCCTGCACCCTAACTCCCTCCCAGACCCTGCACCCTCACCACCACCCCAAACCTCTGCCCCAGCCCTGAGCCCCCTCCCGCACCCAAGCTCCCTCCTGGAGCCCGCACCCCAAACCTCCTATCACACCCCTGCCCCAGCCCGGAGCCCATTCCCGCACGCCAAACCCCTTGGCCCCAGCCCAGAGCCCCCTCCTGCACTCCAAACCCCTCACCTCCAGCCCCATCCCAGAGCCCACACCCCCAGCCAGAGCCCTCACCCCCTCCCACATCCCAACCTCTTGCCCCAGCCCGGAGCCTCCTCCCACACCCTGAACCCCTCATTTCTGGCCTCATCCTGGAGCCAAGGAGAAGCCCCGAGCCTCCATGTCCTCTCCCCCCACCCCACCCATGGAGTTGTGTGTAGCCCGAGACTGATTCTCTTTCTGTGGGTCAATGGCCCCTGATAGAAAAAGGGTTCCCCACCCCTGCTGTAGAACCTCTCTGAGGGGTTACACCAGGCTGGTCTAACAAATGGTGGGAAGTAAACGGAAAGGCCTCCTGATTCAAATTACCCCAGTTGTATAGAAGAGAAGAGGAGCTGGTCAGAATCCAAATGTGCGACAAGAGTCAACCATGGCTTAGTGTCAGAGCAACAGAATCTGATTGAATCCAGCGCTCGCATGTTTTTCAGTTGTATTAGTATAGTGGCCACTATTAAAAGGCGAACATTTACAAACCGCTTTCCCCACAGCGGTCTCGGAATCTCCTATTTTACTCACAGGGGAAAATCTATGGCGTCCCACATATCACCCCGTATGGGAACTGATTGCTAATGTTGGCTTTTAATGTCGTCACGGACTAAAGTCACTATAACAAATGTCTAAATTGTTCTCTTCAATAGACTCTTTGGGGTTTTTTTCTCTATTAAAATCTATTCCAAGCATAAAGTACCAAATGTAACTGCACTTCAGCTCATGGATCAGAAAAAGGCAAACAGCAAAATAATTTAAACAAATTGTCCTTCAGTGGCAGTGACTCGTAGCTTAGAGCTTACTAAACTTCTGTTAAGAATGCCTGGGTCATTTTTAAAATGCAGTGTCACGGACCAAGAGAAATGGGCTCTCTCAGGCCAGAGTGTGAGAGGAAAAGACAGGGAGAGCAAGGTTAATCGCAGACAGGAAAAACAGGTGTTACAAGAAATCTGCTATTACCGGCTCACCTTGGATGTATATGCATAGTGAGTCAATGGAAAAGCAGGTTCTTGCCCCAAAGCAAAGAGATCTGTATCACAGCAAAGGTCATGCAAAGTTAAATTAACAGTTCGCTTCCTGCCCCGCTGGCTGTGGGTTGGAAGAGTCCCCATGTGAGTATCAGCACTTAGTCACAAGAGCAACCTTCTGATAAAGCAAGGGCCCGATCTGGGTCCCATTGAACTCAGTGGTAAAACTCCCGTTGTCCCCCATGGGACTTGAGACTCTAGTAACACAAACAGGGTGATTAAACAGGAGAAACAACGCAGGCTTAACGGGGACAAAATGCAGGGGATGGACCACGAAAATGAAGTTAATTGGAGGAGAGCAGAAACAAAGCTGGGCTCTAGACAAGGCGTCTCCAAAGCAGGTGATCCAGGAGCCCCAAGGTCATCTGGATTCCTTTAAAGTAGGTGACCATTCCCTCCTAAAGCAATTCTGTCGGGTTGCTTGTCACTGTGTAATCTGCCCCATGCAGGGGCGGGGCTGCGCTGCTCCAGGAGCAAGGCAGGGAGAGGAGGTGGCTCTCCGAGGGTACATCTGGGAGGTGTGATTCCCAGCAGGGGCAGAGGTACCCACTAGCTCTGATCGAGCTAGAGCCTAGAAATAGCAGCGTGGCCCGGTCAGCATGGGTGGTGGCTCATGTTAGCTCTCCAACAGGCTCTCAGCAGCTCACCCATGCCGCTGCGCCCACACTGCTAATTTTAGGCACTAGCAGCCCTCGAGCTAGCGCATGTATGTCTACCCAAGCTGGGAATCGCATCTCCCAGCTGCTGTGTAGACACACCCGCATTCACTGTTCCCTTCCGTGGCTCCCCTCCTGCACCAGGAGGCAAGTATCCTGCGCCTGATCTATACCAACAGCTGATTTCTCCCCGGCTCCCCCATGCAGACCAGCTCAGTTGTGCTGGCCTGGCTCCGCCATTCCCCACCCTTTGCACGTCCACTCCCCAGCCACCTGCGCAGGAGAGGGAGTAGCAGCCCTACAGAATCTGCTGTCTTCCCTGCACTGGGACCCAGTGGGTGCCTAGCCCTTAAATTGGACGGGAATAAGAGGGTGGTCTTCTGCTTCTTTATTTCCCTCCATGGAGCCAGTGTGATGGACCAGCCTGCTGGTAAGTGGGAGTTATTTTTTCCCAAATGACAGTGAAATCTGGCTCCCGGCTGGCAGGTGAGGGTGTGCTGATGCAGCCCACTGATGAGCATGTGGGACCGGTCCCCCTCTGCCATTCCACGGAAGATAGGAGTTGTTACAGGCCCCAGTTACAGAGCTTTGGAGGTCACCCGTCCAAACCCTGGTGGACAGTTGTCACCCCAAGCCTGTTACCGTCCCATGGCAGGCAGGCAGCCATGCTGCAGGGCCAGCTAGGGTTCCTTCCATCCCTGCACGCTGTTGGTGAGGGACTCCTGTTCTTCTCTCCTTTGTCCTCCCAGCGCTCTCTCACTGGGACCCTCTGTTGTTCCACTTGGCTGGGAGCCCATTGGGCACATGAGGCATATTTTCACTTTCCCCAGCAGAACGGACCCTTCCATGCACAAAACATTCCTCTTCAGTGAGCCTGTAGCCCCTGTCTGAACCGGTTTTATAGTCCGCTGTGAGTGGCCGGCTATTTACAGCTTCCAGTGAGCTACAACCTGCCCTCCTGGACAGTCCATTGGTTTTAAAAATACAGTTTGTCCTTGGGACTCTGCAGAAACGGGTTTTTCTTAATGAACCTCTCACTGGCTCTTCCTGGAAAAGCACCAGGCCTGACACGGTGGTGGAGCTGCTGGGCGGCTCAGCAAGACAGCGACGTGATGTGTAAAGCCTTTCACTTCTAGTCCTTCCATTTGGAATCCAGCTCATGTTGCCGGCGATCATCAGCTGGCTTTATGCTGGCCTATGTGAAACTAACTGGTGGACAAGGCCAACTGCCAGTGGACAGATGTCCACATCATAAATAAAAAGGGACCCCACAAATGGGTAGCCTTGTCTGCCGTCCCAACAAAGAAGGGACGAAGTGGATGAGTGAGGAGAAGGAACTTTCACCGTGATAGGTGGTGACCTCTGCGTCCAGGGATGTACACAGGTGGGATGGTGTGGGGAAGCTGGCCCTGGGTGCTCACACTGCACCATTTGCTGGCTAAATAGAAGGCTACATTCTCCAGGCCCACCCATCTAACACCATTCATGGGCAGTAAATATACACCACATGTGTCCCTTAAAGAGCAACACTGATATAACTATGGCATGTGTGAAGCGAAGGAAAGCCCAGCTATTACACTGAAAACAAGAAAAGACACAGAACAGACGCTGGGGCAGGTAGACATCACCTGCAGACACACAAATTTGCCTTGGGCCATTGAATTGTGCCTCCAACATTTGTCGGTACTTCTCTTTGTGTGCACATCAGGGGGCCCTGCATGTGTAAACAGGTATTAAAGTGTGCAATTCCCCAATCTGCATATACCAAGAGGAGGCTGGTGCAGAGACACACATGGCTGTGCCTGGTAAGTTTTGCAAAAGCATTTTTTTTATGCCTGTTCGAAACGCTGTTTGACTGTTTTTGTTCGATGTAAACCTGAGCGCACTGAGAAAGAGACTCAATCCATGGCCAGTGCCCTTTGAGTTTCCTTCCCTTGAGTTTTGCCTTTCTTGGATCTTTGCACAGTCATTCCTCTGACTCAAAGAACAGCAGGAGGCCTTCTCCAGGTGAGCTCAGGCTAATATGGCACTGCTCCAAGGATCAAGGGCTGGGTCGCTGGCAGACTTACAGGGCAGTGTACATTAAGCAAGCATTCAAGACAGATGAAATAACTTACATTGAGGCAGTAACTTCAGACTGATGTAAATCTCCTGTAGGAGACAAATCATTGGAATGGCTAGAACTGAAGTTCCCATTATGTCATATGAACTCTCAGTGACCTTTGGAGAATAAGAGTCTTAACTCTGAGCCAGGGTGGGAAAGTATGTTGGTAAATTAGAGAGAATGGGTTTGTTTGTTCCTGTAATGCTCTGCTGGAAAACCTGGGCTTCAGGAGTCCTGAAGTTACTAGACAGATTAAATCATCCTCATGGTTGAACCGTAAAGGACATTTTTTACCAAAACCCCACATTTTTTAATAGATTGTTTGTAATGAGTCTGGGTTCAAATGCAGCTCTAAGTCTATTACACACACAAAAAACTTTTTAAATTACATAAACGTCAAAATACACACATGTGCGTATGTATATGTGATGGGAGGGGAAAAAAACAGGGATCCTATACTTGTAGGTGGTGACCTCTAGGAGGGTTGCAGACAGGTGACAGGGGGTCATGAACCCCTTGCCCTTCCCATATTGCTAAATGGGAGGGCAATCCTGGCTAGATCCAGATAGAAAAGGGGGTTGTGGTATAGAATAAACTGAGAACCACTAAACCTCCCGCAAACATAGGTGCTGGAACTAGGGGTACTGGGGGTGCTGCCGCACCCCCTGGCAAGAAGTGGTTTCCATTATATCCAGGGTTTACAGTTTGATTCAGTGGCTCTCAGCACCCCCACTATACAAATTGTTCCAGCGCCCCTGCCTCCAAATCATCGTCCTACAAATCAAAAACTTTCTCTCTTTATGCCGAAGATCCTGGCTGCTAGGTGCAGTTTTACAATGGCTGTTCTACTCCCAGCCAAACTAGCTTTCGCTCATAGGTGAAAGAAGTCTTGGGGCCCCCATTGAAATAAAGGGGAGTTTTGCCATTGACTTCAATAGGGCCAGGATTTCACTGAGTGTCGGCAAGAGATCCCCATTGCCTGTTGGTTTGTTGTTGGTTTTTGAGGAACATATTTAAGGATGCTGAGCAAAGTACATTTTTAATGTACACAGTATATTATGGTCTGCCGTCTTAATCTACATAATTAGGTGTGGATTAGTAAGTACTATTCATATGGGATGAAATTCACTGGGCAGAGAGCCCATTCATGTGCACTTAAGCCCCTTTTTTGTGAGGGCTTTAGGATTTAAATGGTGCATTGTATGTAGTATTCATTGCACTACTGACCTTTTCATGATACGTATTTGTTCTTATAGTATGAATAATTGTGTCTGTGTTTTATTAAGACCATTAAAAACAAGTGAACAAAGTTAAAGTTTCTCTTTAGCACTTCTTATGAATCCAGATCCTTTGAGAGAAGGGAAACAGGGTTTGTGACATTGGAGCAGATCGCTCGACCAGTAAATCTGGGATCCTGCCTGGCCTGGTACATTGATACCTCAAAGGAAGAAGATTAAAAAATAATCAACAAGATCCCAACTCTCACTCAAGTGCATAGTGAGAGAAGGTGATTTCCTATTTATTAGCCTATGCCACAAGGGCTTGCCAAGATAACAGCTGGAAGGACACATGTCGTTCACATAAGTACAAGTTATTTCTTATTTGCCACAAGAAAGGAAATCGGTGTGCTCTGCACTACAGCAATGAAGATATCGAGATGATCAAATGGTTGAACGTTCCGCGACAGGAAATGGAACCAGGTTGTAAGGGGCCTAACCTGGGTTGCTCCAGTTGAAGACAAGTTGAGTGAGGCTAGGTTATGTTGGTATGAGCATATCCAGTGGAGACTGGAGGGTTCTATCAGTAGGATGGTTCTTGCAATGACTCAACAGAAGATGAGCAGGGGGGCACCAAAGACTTGGTGCATGGACTGGCTATCCAATGTGCACAACAGCCTGGCATATGAGCATGAGTTTTGGAAGAAGGCTATAAAAGTCACCAACGCTGACTGGGTCAGTGGCAAGAAAGAAGAAGACCTATATTGTAGCGTCTAGGAGCTGTAATCATGGACCTGTACTATGTGCTGTACAAACACAGAACAAAAAGTCCATGTGATTAATAGTCATAAAAATAACCCAGAGACAGAAGTAATAAAGCCCCAGCAAACTATTCCATTAGACTTGGACTGGCTCAAAAGGCCCTAGAACAGCCAATCCAATTCCAGTTCAAAGCTCTCTCTAGTCCACAACAATAATTACTGTTGCCTAATGGTCTCCTGTCAGCGCACAGATCCAAACCCTGGTCCTTTGCACAAAGCTCTGAGTAGCACAAATGGACCATAGCAAGGCATGGGATTGGGAATGAGTCTGAGCCCAGACTTATCAAAATGACTGTCAATCCACCCAGTCAAGAAGCATTAGAGCACATATAGCATCTCAGGGCTGTCCAGCTTAGAAGCTCTTAGCAAGAGGAAACAGCTCAGACAATGATACCAAAAATACCCTTTAGCATCCTGATCAATGGCAATTTGAGTTCCTTTTGATGATGGAAAGAGGAAGCAAGACTAGCGCCATGTGTTATGATCTCACAGTCCTGTCTGCTACTATGGGAGTTGGGAGCCAGGGTGCCTCTATCATTCTGAACATAGTGCCCTGTCTAGAGCAGCTCTAATCAGCAGTATGAAAACAGCGGTGGAGCTGAACTGCTAACAATGCTGGGCATGTCTCATAAACATTTCCCCCAGGTGCATGTGGTCAAAAACATCATGGATTTCCCTTCACAACTCCTTCAGCTTTTCCTGTCACACCCTGACCAATGAGCTGGTCTCTGCATTCATTGAAAACGTTTGCACAAATGCAAGATCACAGCTGCACACTCAGTTGCTGTAGCTTAGGGTGACCCTATGTCCCATTTTGGCCTGGACAGTCCCTTTTTTAAGCTCTGTCCCGGCTTTTTTGGCAAAAGTGGGCATTTGTCCCGTTTGCTCTTGCTGACTTGATCAGTTGGCAAGAGCAAATGGGACAACTGCCCACTTTTGTCAAAAAAAGTGGGGTGCAGTGTGGAGGGGGCGGCAGGGCTCCAGTGACAGCCTCTTGTGGGGGGCAGGCAGAGTTCCAGCCTTGCGTGGAGGGTTGGGGGCACAGGCCAGCCACGGGGCAGGCTTGGGCCAGCCCCTTCTGGTGTCCCCTTTTCTCTTTGGGAAATATGGTCACCCTATAGCTGTGTGCACACGGGGTAGCTGTGCATTCAAATGGCCAGTTAAACATCTAGATGTCCCTTTGCTGTGTCTGCAGTTGCCTGATTGGCGCATCCTGGTACTGGCTCTGAATGCACAAATGTGGTCGTGTACCTACACATGGCGTGTTGTCTGCAGACCCACACACACACATCCTCCATTTTTGAAAATGGGGCGTTTCAGATTGCATTGTCCTCTCCTGAGACAGCCTTGCCTCAAAGGGAGGCACTGTTGCCTAGTGGATAGTGCACTGGATTGGGACTTGGGAAACCTGGGTTCTGTTACTAAGCTACTGTGTGACCTTGGATCACTTGATGATTCCCTGTTCTGTTCATTCCCTCTGGGGCACCTGGCACTGGCCACTGTCAGAAGACAGGACTCTGGGCTAGATGGACCCTTGGTCTGACCCAGTAGGGCCATTTTTATGCTCTTATGTTGAGGGAGTCACTTCACCTCCCTGAGCCTCAGTTACCCATCTGTAAAATGGGGACAATGTCAAGTGCTTTGAGATCTATGGATAAAAAGTGCTCTGTAAGAACTAGGTGTTATTATGGTGTCCTGATGCCCAGCAGAGTATTGTTTTCTCTAGGTTTTTAGAAGATTAGAAGCATGTGTAACAACTGCTGAAGATTCAACATGCCCACGACAAGCATTGGCCCGGAAGTGGCAGACAGGGCTGAGAATGTACAAACCAGGCGTTCTCAGCCAGCCAGCTCTCCGGAAAAGGCAGCCTGGCATGAGCTGCTCCTTGGCAGCTGAAGAGGCTGCAGTGATTTCAGTGGAAAAGTAAAATCAGCCTGTTGTTTGTTCCCCCTCCCCAGAAGTGCAAGGGGGAAGAAGATCCAGCAGGAATCTGTGAATGACTCAGAGCCCCAGCCTGGCGGGCAGAGGGGCGGGGCTTCGGGTTCAGGATGGAATTCAGGTGGCAGCTGAAGGCGGAGAGCAACCAGCTGCTCTGCTCATTGAGTCGGGACGGGGGCACCGAGCCAAGCTCGCCAGGATGGGCTCGAACGTGCGTCCTCGCAGGCAGCAAGGCGTCGGAGGGCCGCATGTAAGTGAGAGTTCGCAGGAGCAGAGCGAGCCTGGAGGCGAAGGGGGATGGGATGGGCGGGGGGACCACAGGATAACTGAGCATCTGCTTTAAACGTGGCTTCTCTCGCTTGAATGGGCGGTGGAGCATCCTGCCTGTCTCAGCTATTGCGGGGAATCAAGGGCTGGCATCTGCATTTCTCCAATGGAGGCGGAACATGTATAAAGGTTTTGGGGGGGGGGGTTCTTTCCCCGTTTGCAGCCACCCTGGCAAGACACGAATGGAGCGGGCTTTGTCTTACTCACTTTCCTCTTCTCAGCCATGTGAGGCAGATCTATTTCCAAACAAAGGAGCAGTGGCCAGGAATATAGAGATATATATACTAAAGTAGTGAGATCGCTTTAAAAAAATGCAGGAATTTGGCTTGCTTGTTAAGTTATGCGGCTGCTTTATGACCCTGGTGTCTTTGCTTTCTTAACTGAGCAAATCTGACACAGGTCACTGGAGTAAATTAATCCCCAGGCTGCAGAAAGGGGAAGCTCTGCCTTGTGCTTTGTGCTGATTTGTGCCGGGTTGTTGTGGGGGTTGGTTTTTTTTTAATGAGTTTTATTATAATCTGTGGAAAGCAGGAGACCTGTGAAAGTCACCTGTTTTTGTCACAAGCCATTTCCACCCAGCAACAACAAAAAGTCGCAAGCCCGAAAAATTCCGAGTGTTGCTGTTGTGTCATCTGTCATTCAGGGAGATACATCTTACGAAAATGTTGTTAGGAAGTGAAAATATTAGGGGAGGAAGGATGGTCCTGTGCTTAAAACACAGGCCTGAGAGCTGGGAGAGCTGGATGAAATATCAGCCCTGCTGAATTAAATGAGGTTCCCATTGACTTCCATAGGGCCAGGATTCTCCCCCCCGGCTCCTATCAGACTTCATGTGTCACTGGCTCCTATCAGACTTCAGGTGTCACCTTGGACAAGTCACTTAGCTTTCTTGTGCCTCCGTTTCTTCATTTGTCATATGGTGACAGTGATTAGCTGCTGTGAGGTTCAAGGTAACTGGTTTGTAAAGCACATCAAAATCCTTGGAAGAAAGGCACTGTACATGTGCAGAGTAGTAGCCTTTTTATACAGCATCTATTTCCATCTGTTTTAGTCTATAGCCAGACGTTGGGACATCTGGCAACTTCCTAAAGCTGACATTTTATTTCTTTATCAAGTGATTCCCCCCGCCTCTGTACTCCTTGGGTGGAAAAGATTTCAGTTACGCTGCTCTGTTGGTAGCACTTGGAGTGTAGGAGACTCAGATTCCAAGCATGGTGTTAATAATAATAAATAGTAATTATGTTTGTTATGGCAGTGCCTGAGGCAGAATGGGGCCCCATTGTGCCAGGTGCTGTACAATAGTAGATGGTACCTGCCTGGAAAGTTTACAATCAAATTCAACCAGACGGCCCAGGTGGGGAAGGGATAGACAAATAGTGTAAGCTATATTAATTCCACAATTTTGGAGGGTGGGGGTTAGTTAGGAGGAGATCAGTTAAATGGGAAGGGAAGCGGGGTGAGGGGACAGAGGAGAGGAGAAGAAGGTAAGAGAGGCAGGAGTGAAGTCAAGCTGAGATGAAGAGACTGGGGGAAGGGGAAGGAGAGAGTTGGAGCAAACAGCCAGACAGCAGAGGGCAGAAATCTTTGGCTGTTCAAGACCCCAGGAGGCGTTGCTGTGCCTTCCCTGGGTTGGAGGTGCTAGCGCTGGCTCTGCTGCTGTAATACCCGGATACTGCTCTGTGCCACCGTGTGAACTGTACTGTCCTACTGAAACAGACACTGCTGTGCCCACGCTCAGCGTACTGAGGGTGACATTCCCTCCACCCATGTAGAGCCTCTGGGCCGGATCCTCAGCTGGTGTAAACTGGCATAGCTTCCCTGACATCGGTGGAGCTACACTGATTTTCACCAGCTGAGGATCTGACCCTAAGTATTCGGGATCTGTGCCGGGAGGTCAGGGAAGTGACATTCACACCCACACCTGCAACTCTGTCCTCCCAGAATCTGAATGTTCAAGCCTAGCCTCTGCTCCATTGCATTAAGAGCATTTTCAGCTCCTATAGTGTCTGGCAATAGCCTTGGGAATTTAAGCTAAGACAGCTAATTTGATTTAGGTGTTATACGTCAGCCTCTGGCTAGTGCTTGGAGCAATATTTAGGTCCTCAGGAGAGCTAGATCCATCCCTTTTCATTCGCAAGCAGCCAGGGCCGGCTCTAGGCACCAGCCAAACAAGCTGGTGCTTGGGGCGGCACATTTTTAGGGGCGGCATGGCCAGCGCCAGAATGCCGCCCCTAAAAATGTGCCGCGGGCGCCCTAGCTCACCTCCGCTGCTGCTGCCTGGGAGGGAGGGGAGATCCCGAGCGGCCGCGGTGCGCGAAACAGCCGTTTCGCACGCCGCTGCTCCCCCTCCCTCTCAGACTTGAGAGCCTGGGGGGAGGAGGCAGAGCTGGGGATTTGGGGAAGGGGCGGAGTTGAGGAGGGCCCGGGGGTGGGGTAATTAAAAAACGGGAGGGGTAGCGGCCAAAATTGTTTTTGCTTTGGGCGGCAAAAATCCTAGAGCCGGCCCTGCAAGCAGGACAACAAAAATACTTAGCATTTTAGGACTGGGGTAGGGAGGAGGCCCAGGAACTCCCAACCTTCCATGAGAAACAAATGCCCCGTATGACATGTGTTCTGACATAAACAAACCATGTGTCTATGGCCCAGGCTCCCACATCAGAGCCTGTACAGCTGTGGATTTCCACTATATTAACACTAGCCCACTGGAGGATCAGGGCTTATCGTAGGACATGTAGTAAGTCAGGTGGGGGCGTGTCTGCTAAATACCTTAAATTCTATTTAAGATCTAAACAAAAACCAATCTTCCTTTAAAAAACAAACAGAAAAGCCTGTTTAACTTGATACTGGCTTTGATGCAAAGGGCTTCAGCAGGGTATCTGTCATACAGGGCTTAATCTGTGCCAGGGCTGAGCCCGGCCCCTAGGGGCCTGGCAGTTCAGAGCCCCAGCCCCTCAGTCCTCAGAGCATACTTTATTTAACATAGAGTATTTCCCGCCAGAAGCATCACCAGCCTCTGTTGTTTTGTTGATATTGAGAAATGTATTACTATTGCTTCATGCTTTATGCTGCAGCTGGACCTAGATTCCTGCATGGCTGGCGCTGGCAGCATGCTCAAAAGATAACACCAAGGTCACTAGCACCAGAGAAGATAAGTACAATTCCACAGAAAAAAGCTCTAATGTCGATTTAAGGTCTGTGATGGCCTGTAGCGTTCCTATTGTTTTCAACATAAAATGAGATTTAATTTTTGAAAAAAAGGTTCATGACCTTCTATTTGTAAAAACTGAACTTCAATGGGAGTACGCACATGCTTAAGTGGTTTGCTGGATTGGGGTCCAAATAGATAAAGGGTAGGGAATGGGATACAACAAAAAGGATATTATTTATTAGGCACAGATCAAGAGCTGCAATCACGGACGTTATGCGGGTGCTGTACAAGCACAGAACAAAAGCAGTGAAATTGAACTGCTTCTTATTAATTCACATTGGAAATAACGTTTTCTTTTTAGTGTTCCTCTTATGTGAGAGAATAACTTTGAACTCAGTGGAACTATCACATCCATAAAGCTACTCATGTGCTTAAGTTTTTGCCAGATCAAGGTCTTAGGAGACAAATAGCTCTTTATAAAGCATATGGTGGTGTTTTTAATATGTTTTTGAGTTAATTTGTTTTTTAAAAGTCCGGCAGCATTTCCCCAAGTTCCCATAGAATCTGGGGCAGAAATTCCATACATCCTGCTCCATCTGAAATCAGTGGCACCAATGGATGGAAGATTAGGCGCATTGACTGCAGTCTTGATGCTTTTAAAAAAATAATCACACTTCTTTCTCCATTTTTGACATGCTGTGGTGGTAACCCAAGACCAAGGACCCTCGTGTTAGACTTCAGGGTGGGCAGCAGAGCACTTTAAACATATAATGTCGTTCATTTTGAGAGGCAGTGTGTATGATGTAGTGTAGTGTTCAAGATGACAGCAACTGAAAGAAAAATATTTCTGTTTTTCAGTTCTCTTTCCACATTTGACAGCACTCTGTACCATTAGTTTCACTGATTTTCCTGCGCTGTCAGTTTCCCCTGTTGTGTGACAGACCCTTACATACAGCAACGCCCTGTAACCCACTTTTTAAAAAAAACCTGACTACATTCCAACCTGTTCAGTATTGGCTGAAGCACTCCTGCAAGAGACAACCAGTTCAGCAAGAAGTGGAATTAATCACCTGTTTACAAGAGTAATGTCAAACCCTACTGCTGAGCTCAGAAAACAGAGCTGGGACAAATCCCCTGCTTGGATTTGATCTGTACACAAACCCAGCAATTCGCTCAGGTCCATATTCACACAAAAGTCATCTGAAAAAACAAGGCTTGATGATGGCCACTGCCATGAGGTGAAAGCCAATATGAAGTATGGTCCAGTTCCGCCCACAATCCCCTCACCTGCCCAGCCTGCTTCCTGCACCCCAACTCCTAGCACTCATCTTCCACCTACCCCCGTCCCTCACCTTAGCACGCATGTTCCCACCCGCTCCATTGCCGTAACCAGATTAATTTGCTTAGAGAGACGACGTAGATAGCATGCTATACTGGAACTTAAGAGTTCTATTCCCAGCTCTTCTGCCAGGTGACCTGGGGCAAATCACTTCACGTCATCTCTTCCCTCCACCTTTTGTCTGTCTTGTGTATTTAGACTGTAATCTTTTCAGGGCGTAGACTATCTCTCTCTGTGTACAGCCCCTAGCACAATGGGGCTATGAACCCAGTTAGGGCCTCTGGGTGCTACTAGAAGCCCCGATTCAGGAAAATACACAAGTATATGCTTACATCTATCTCTGTTCAGCAAAGCACATGCTTAATTTTAATGCTTTGCTGAATAGAGATGGATGTAAGCATATGCTTAAGTGCTTTGTTGAATAAGAATGACATCCTAAACTGCCAGAATACCAATAATAATTCTCTTCGCTGATAGATACTGAGGTCTGATATTTGGAATTTGGTAAAGATGATTATCCCACCCCTACTGCATGGACAAGGTCTTGTTGGGTATTTTTGCAGGAGGGCAATCTTAGTGCCAGAGTCCAGGCTACATTATGGATTTTGGGCAATGTTTTAGGTTGTAATCATGTCAGTTTCTCAGAATTTAGTTGTATTAGCATAGAGCTCTTATTTGGCTTTTGTCCACTGCATATATGCTTTGAGTAAGGACAAGTAGCTCCATTCCTTCCTGTGTGGCTGCAACTAAAGATTTATTTTGCGTATGTTTATTTTCTATGCTGTGTAAATCTTGTTTGAACAATGAAACAAGCAGGAAGTTTTGCTAAGTCAACTGCAGGGTGATGTTCTTGTAGGAGTATACCCTGGTTTGTTAGCCAGGCTTACGTTAGCTGTACCATTCAGGACTGAGCCAGGGTTGTGGATTTTGACTCCTATGTTTACCAAGTTTATTGAAGCTAATGAAAATGGAGGCTCTAAGAATATTGGTGTGGGTCAGGCAGAGTGCAGGCAGGTGCTGTACATCCTTCCTCACAGAGCAGTAGGGTGACCAGATGTCCCGATTTTATAGGGACAGTCCCGATATTTGGGTCTTTTTCTTATATAGGTTCCTATTACCCCCCACCCCCGTCCCGATTTTTCACACTTGTTGTCTGGTCACCCTACAGAGCAGTGCTAATTCACCTCAATAAGTGCAACACACTGGCAGTGCGGCTCTACAACACCTCTTGAGCAGATTGCCAGTTCTGTCCAGGTGGGTTTTTGACGTGCACAAATGAGGACAGGACAAGATAAGACCATCAAATCCATCTTAATTTGTAACCAAATGAGCCAAAGGTTCAGAGCTACATGCCTTGAGTGCAGGGGACTGGACTAGATGACCTATTGAGGTCCCTTCTAGTCCTACACTTCTGTGATTATGGGCCTGATCCACAGCGCAATGGGAGCCTGTTAGCTTCAATGGACTTTGGATCAGGTCTCTATCTCACTCTTCCACCCATGTTAACCCCCACAATGGGGGTTGCTTTTTCTTTATGTCCGAATCAAGATGGCACTCTACAGAGTCAGTAAACGCACCTGGCTTCCTTGGATTGTACTTCTGAAATTTTTGATGCTTGACTCAATTTAAAAATTATATTTGATTTATCAAACACTAACACACACTATTTTAATAAAATTCCAAAAACATCTGATTTTAAAAAAAACATCATGGCCAGATTCTAAAGGAACTGGTGTGATTTGTGAGTTAATGTTTGAATCCAGACTCTCCCTTCTATCTGGGACTTTGATACATCCTGAGACTTTCACTACTGTTTATGCTCTTGTGAGTAAGGGAAGGCGCACACAAAGGGCTCAAGACTAGATCTGAACAAAACTTTTTTCAGTGGAAAATGCAGGTTCAGGTTGACTAAAATGTTTTGTGAATTCATGATGATTTTGGCATATTGTTTTGGTTTAAAAAATGATAATATCTTGGGGAGGGGGGAAATCAATGTTTTTGTTTCAACATTACTAAAACAAAACACTTGAATTTTTCCGTTGGAAGCAACTTTTCATTTTGAAATTTCTTTTGATTTTATTTTAAAAAATTAAAAATACATCAATGCTCAAAATTGAAACACGATTCCCTATTAATATATTTTTTTAATTTTCAAAATTTTTGATCAAAGGAAACGTTTTGGGTTGTCCTGAACCAAAAAATCTTATTCCCACAGCGCTAGTCTATACTTTCCTCCTGTTGGCACTGAATACGCCTAGTGCTTAACTTCACTTGTGCCCATGCCTTCCTTGTACTGGAATACAACCCTGTGCAAGGAGTTACAGGATCGATTCTACACTGACGGTAAAAAGGAATAACCCCCAACATCTCCTTTCTACGTGGTGAAGTAAGGCACAAATGGACTTGCATTATCCTTCCCTTCCCTTTCCTCTGAAGCATCACGTATAATCTACTACCAGAGAGGGAATACTGGATGTGACAGACCATTGCTCTGTTCGGATATGGATAGTTCCTTTGTCATAAACAATTGCTCAATGTTTACCTGGCAGTTTTAACTAGGAAAGAAACCGAAAAATGTATTACAAGAGATCACTTCCCTCCCCACCCCCCATTGCATGTGCTTGCTCTAATATTTTTCTTTTGTGTTTATAACAAGTAGTACTTGTTGCTTGGTACGTTATAGTAAATTCACACAGAGTACATTCATTACAGCGGTAATTCACAGTGACTGTACCCGAGGGACAAGACTTTCAAAAGTGACTAGTGATTTGGCCGCCCAACTTTAGATACCTTGCAGGGGCCTGATTCTTAGACAGTGCTGAGCAGCTGTCCTTTAAAGTTCAGGTGATTTAAGTTGGGCACAGCATAAATGAGGCAGCCAAACATTGCTGGTTGCTTTTAAAAATCTTGGCCTGAATTTTCACATCCCAGTAGTTAGTTAGTTCTCAGTTTCAGTATAAATACACTTAATGCAAATGAAGAGTTAGTTATACAAAGGAACGTGAAGTAGCTCCATCTTAGATGCAGTACATGCTGACAACTGGCTAGTCCTATGCTCTTTACTCAGGCAAAACTCTCAGCGCCCCATAGCGTAAATGAAATATATGTTCAAATCACTTTTATAATATTGTATTTGGCTAGTACAATGGTCTCCATAGCCATTAATTATTACTGATAATACTGTAACTGACCTTATTGCAGGTCAGTTGTGGTACCCCCCTAGATGTCTGGTAGCATGCTGAGCTCACCATGCGCTCTGAGGCACGAGAGTTGTCTATTTTTTTGGGACGTATTCCTGAAGGTTTCATCACAGGACATAATCTTTAGTTACATATTAATCTTTAATTCCTGGAGATTCCATGACAATCCTAGAGGGACGGCAACCCTATGAAGCACCTGCCATTGTAGGTACTCCAACCGCTAGGCCTTTCAGACTCTGGCCCTCAGTGGGTGCCCATACTCACTTCCCAGAAGCCAATGTTTAACAAAGGAGGCTTTTCTAGGGCTGCTGGAAATAAATACTGCAACTTCCCCAGGCACCACTGCTTTGGGTTACGAACAACAAATGATACAACCCATAACAGGCCCCAGCCCAGCCCCTAAGAGCACTCCAGTCCAGTCGGATGAAGGTGGGGGTCTGCAAGCCCCGTGCGAGGGATGCTCAATCCAGGCCACCCCTTGCCTTGGAGGCAATCATGCATCAACCTGCAGCTCCCCTGGACAGAATCCAGTCCTTTTATCCCACATCGGTAGCCTCATTCGGGCCCATTCACACAGCTCTCTATTTGTAGGCTACTAGGTTATCCACCAGCTGCAGCTACCAGGGGCCCCCTTGCCAGCAAAGGGCTGCATCCCAGGTTGGTTCTCAGCCCTTCGGTCCCAGCTCCTAAACTGCCTGGCTTTGTCACTGCTGCTCCCGCTCCCTCTGGTGCCAAATCCCCCTAACTTCCCTTTCCCAGACTGGAGCAATTATGGAGCCCTCTGCTAACTGGATGATGCCTGGGGGGGTTAGTGCAGTACCCAGTAAGGAGCCAACCGTGTTTCATTCACAAAGAGGTAGCTGAATGTAGGTTAAGTAGAACAAGTGTAACTTTATTATGCCCTGTGATGCGATTTGCCACCTCTGAGGCTACGTCTTCACTACAGGCGGGGGTCGATTTAAGATACGCAAATTCAGCTACGCGAATAGCGTAGCTGAATTCGACGTATCGCAGCCGACTTACCCCGCTGTGAGGACAGCGGCAAAATCGACCTCCGCGGCTTCCTGTCGACGGCTCTTACTCCCATCTTCGCTGGTGGAGTAAGAGCGTCGATTCGGGGATCGATTGTCGCGTCCTGACGGGACGCGATAAATCGATCCCCGAGAGGTCGATTTCTACCCGCCGATTCAGGCGGGTAGTGTAGTAGACCTGCCCTGAGATACAAACCAATAGGACATCTGAGCTGGGACAGCTGGCCATGTGCACTGAGCACCCATTCAGAAGTCCCAGGACGGCTACCTCAAACAGGATGATCCCAGGACAACCTGGACAGGTGGCTGTCCACCTGTGGACTGTCCTGTCCATGTGGCTGAGTTGCTGCCAGCCTAATTCCCCAGGTTCCCTGTTCCACTGGTGTCCTGTCAATAACAGTCCCTCCAGGAAACACTGGCCCTCTTGACCCCAGTTCCACAGATCATGATATAAGCAGGTTCGTTACGATACTTTTCATGTCATTTTCTGCTATGGCTTGTATTAACAAGGTCAGAGAGAGAGAGAGAGTGTGTGTATTCACTGAGAAAAAAATTGTGGCTAGGAAAGCTAGCATTAGATGACAGGAGCACCCTCCAGTGCCTTTTATGAGTAACATGACAGTGTTTTAGGATGTTAAACTTATTGAATGATGCAAAAATACTGTAGTTGTGTTGGCTCTGCCACGTGCCGATTGTATTATTTTCAGACTACCTTGGTAAACCTCTTGATTCTTTCTCTCATATACTTTCCGCTGCACTACAGGTCATGGATACTGGACCTGCAGTAAATTAAACAGAGGATTGCCTACTTTGTAATACCAAAACCCCTCTGAGCGACTGGGGGATGCAAATCAAGAACTGGAGAGAAATGTTTTGTAAATAAGGTCCCCACCTCCTGCACTCTCCTATTCCTTGTCCAGAATCTGTCCCTCTTCCCACAACCTCACACTGGGGCTGCAAGAGTTACTACAGCTTTGCATAGGTACAAGAGGGGGAGGAAAAGTCCAACTGTCCTATGTCATCCCTGAGGCCTCAATCTGTCAGGGAGCCCTGTGATGGCCCCACTGCAGTCAGTTGGGCTCTGCATGGGCACAGGGGTCCATCTTCACAGAGATCATTACAGATTTGGAGTGACCAAGGCAGGGTAGAGAGTGTTGCCTCTGTCACTGCCTAATCTTCAGTGGTAATAGCAGGGTCAGCAGGGGCCTGCTCTCAAATGCTGCAGAGATGTGGCGAGAGCTCCCTCAGACTTTGAAGTAGGAGAGGATGCCTTGGTCCACATACCTGATGGGGGGGGGAGGGGGAGAGCGGCAAAGCAAGAGGGCAAGTGTTCATCCTTATAGGATTCTTTCTTCTTTCTGTTTTAGTATAGATTGAACTGTGGGCTGCTGGAAACATCATTATCGTATAATACCTCTGTAGACAGTCAATTAAAAGGCTAAGGATTCTGCATAAATAAAGCCCTGCAAGTCCGCAGATATCCACGGACCGTTTTTGCGGCGTGCGGCTCGGATGCAGATACAAATGTTATATCCACGCAGGGCTCTGTGCATAAAGGATCATTAATCGCCAACACACTTTCAATCCAAATTTGCATTTCTTGTGCAGCCATGAGAAACGTTCAAAATATATCTTTAAAAAAAAGGCTAATTAACTCTGAAAGATCATTCAGACTTTTCATTCCAGTGAATGCATTTTCACATACTATTAAAGAAATCATATCAGGGACCTAAGAAATGTGCAAAGGACACAGTGCACTAATCTATAGTGACATTTTTAAACACGCATAGAGTTTTAAATAATGTGCACAATATACATAAGTATTCACTGATGTGCAGAAAATTATGAAAACAGCTTAAGTCTGCCAGGAATTCAGTCCAGGGTCCCTCCCGGCTGCTGCTTCTACCTCCGATCAGCATTTCAAGTTACAATCTCATGGTTGTAATGGTAATCTGAGAAGAGGGCATACTGCAATTATGTATAAGTCACTGGCGCTTTGAGAGGCCATGACTCACTGTTGCAGCACAACCCATTTTGGGGACTTACTGTATGTCATACAACATTCTTTTGCTTTCCTCAAAACTCAGTGAAGTGAGACACTGGAATCTTTCTGAAGACAAACCCTGCAGTCGTTATTCAAGACTGACTCAGGCAAAACTCCCCTTCAGGTAAATAAAGATTGTAACTAAATAAACACTTAATATTTGTCCCGTTAAAGCCTTTATGTTCACAACTGCTAAAAAGTGCACCTGAGAAAGGGTAGGTTTCAGAAGGGTAGCCGTGTTAGTCACTACAAAAAATAATTTTCCCTCTGTTGATACTCACACCTTCTTGTCAACATGGGCCACATCTACCATGATTGAATTGGCCTCGTTAGCACTGACCCCCCCCCCCCTCGGTAAGGCAACTCACATCTTTTCATGTGCTGTATATTTATACCTGCCTACTGTATCTTCCACTCCATGCAGCTGATGAAGTGGGTTATAGCCCACAAAAGCTTATGCCCAAATAAATTTGTTAGTCTCTAAGGTGCCACAAGAACTCGTTGTTGTTGTTGGTTTTTTGAGAAAGGGTATGCTCTTTCCCTCAAAGAAAAGATAAGAATGCGCCGGTCCACATGCTCTCCCTTTACACATGCATCTACCCTTTTCTAGACACATCAAGCAGCAGGCGCAGAAATTAGTGCTAATATGCTTGTGATGGAAAGAGACAAAAGTGGAGGGGCACAGAGCCTCCCCACTTGCTATACTGATGTGTGTTCGTCACTGCAATTTCGCTTGAGAAAATCCCCCAGAATGCAAGTACCTGATGCCCACATGCTAGACAGGATTGATATTTCGTTAGGACCAGATAATTTGCCACAGCAAAGCAGACTCTTGGCTCACCTATCAAGTGCAGTAGCCAGCCTTTGGTAAAGGCCAATACGTGATCCATCAAAGGAAGATTCATAATCATAAATACTAATCCTAGCCTACCACACATTCTTTATACATGCAACACAGCAGCAGAAAGATTTTCATGGGGGTTGTCCCCAAAGCAGAATTTTGCAGGACATCGATTATCATTGTTTTAATTACAGTTCCTGCCTAAATACTCAAACCAAGACCCCATTTTGCTAGGAACTCTACAAACACAGAAGAGACAGTCCCTGCCCCAACTAGTTTATAACTCAAGAAGACAAGACCACGGCAGGAAGTATTATCTCCAGTTTACAAATGAGTAATTGAGGCACAGCGAGATTAACCACCTGATTCTGCAGTTTTCTTGATTGGGCAGTGTCAAAGTCAGATTCAGGACTCACAATTTGTCAGACCACTCTGTTTATTAGCAAAGCGCTCTGCTAATACACCCAGATAATGTGAGCACCATGCAAGACTCAAACTATCTTATTTATACAGATAAAAGGGCGCGAACTTAACAAGATAACAAAAGGAAGCAGAACTGATAAGTTTACTTGGGGCTAGATATACATATCTTATTTCCTTACTAACTATTACCGATCTCCTGTTAATGTCCCACCATTAGCTAAGTGGACCCGTTGTTTCATACCTTAATGTTTCTCTTCCTGACAACTAATAATTTCATTCCTTATTCCTGCTTAAAGGAACATACAGCATTTCTTTAATCCATTCTATTTTTACAATATAATTTATTCTACTTTCACAGCAGTTAAGTCCCTTTTAAGTCAATCACATTTAAACATGTGCTTAAGTGTTTTCCTAAATTGGTGCCCAAAGTTACACAGAAGTTTGTGGCAGAACTAGAAATTGAACCCAGATTTCTTGAGTTCCAGTCCAGTGCCTTAATCAAAAGATGCTCAGCTCAAGCTTCTCTCCAGAGTGACTATTGCTCCTTCACTCACTCCTAATTCTGGGACCTTCTTTCATGCGGTGCCTTATGTTTAGGGCAGCCTCCCAGTTTATTTGTCAAACAGCCTCCCTCTTCTCCTCCAAGAAACTCTTAGGGTATGTCTACAGCGCAATAAAAAACCTGTGGCCCCAAAGCTGAGCCTGGATCAATTGACTTGGGCTCAAGAAGCTTGGGCTGCAGGGCTAAAAATTGCAGTGTGGACATTGGGGTGACCAGGTGTCCGGTTTTCGACTGGAACACCTGGTCGAAAAGGGATCCTGACGGCTCCAGTCCGCACCACTGACCGGGCCGTTGACTGTCCGGTTGGCTGCGCTGCGCAACAGGACTGGCAGGCTCCCTGCTAGCCCCCGCACCATGAGGCTCCCGGGAAGCAGCTGGCATGTCCCCCTCCAGCTTCTATGCGGAGGGGCAGCCAGGAGGCTCCACACGCTGCCCCTCCCACCCTCCAAACCCTTCGATCCCCTGCCCGGAGCACCCTCCTGCACCCCGAAACCCTCATCCCTCAGCCCCACCCCTGATTCCCCTTCTACCCTCAAAACCCCTCGATCCCAGCCCGGAGCACCCCCTGCACCCCAAACCCCTCATCCCCAGCCCCACCCCAGAGCCTGCACCCCCAACTGGAGCCTCACCCCCCCCGCACCCTAACTCCCTGCCCCAGCCCAGAGCCCCCTCCCGCACTCCAAACCCCTCAGCCCCAGCCCTGAGCCCCCTCCTGTGCCCCAAATTCCTCATCCCCAGCCCCACATCAGAGCCTGCACCCCCAGCCAGAGCCCCCGCACGCCAACCCCTTACCACAACCCCCTGCCCCAGCCCAGAGCCCCCTCCCGCACCCTGAACCCCTCATTTCTGTCCCCATCCCGGAGCTCGTACTCCCAGCCCTCACCCCCTCTAGCCCCCTGAGCCAGCCCGGTGAAAATGAGCGAGTGAGTGAGGGTGGGGAGAGCGAGTGACAGAGGGAGGGGGGATGGAGTGAGCAGGGGCAGGACCTCAGAAGGGGCGGGGCCTGGCCTGGGCAGGGCCTCAGAGGAGGGCGGAGCAAGGGTTTTCAGTTTTGTGCAAGTAGAAAGTTGGCAACCCAAGTGGACATTCAGGCTTGGGCTAGAGCAGGGGTGGGCAAACTACAGCCCGCGGGCCAGATCCGGCCCCTCAGGGTTTTGGATCCGGCCTGCGGATTTGCCACCCCTGTGGTGCCGTGGGCCCTGTGCTGCTCCGGGAAGCGGCCGGCACCACGTCCCTGCGGCCCC
This sequence comes from Terrapene triunguis, assembly GCF_002925995.2. Taxonomy (NCBI): domain Eukaryota; kingdom Metazoa; phylum Chordata; order Testudines; family Emydidae; genus Terrapene; species Terrapene triunguis. Next base: position 15,724,026 of record NW_020699373.1, on the reverse strand, counting down.
TGGGGGAGGGGAGGCAGAGATCTCTGTGCACTGCTCCTGTGGGTTCCTCCCCCGAAGCTCCCATTGGCTGGGAACGGGGAACTGTGGCCAATGGGAGCTTTGGGGGAGGTACCCACAGGCGCGCAGAGCCCTCTGCCCTGAGCCCCCTCATACATCCCACACCCCTCCTGTGCCCCAACCCCTTGCCCTGAGCCCCTTCCTACACACTGCACTCCCTCCCGCACCCCAACCCCCTGCCCCAGCCCTACATTCATGGCCCAGCAAGCAATTTCCCCACCCCAGTGTGGCCCTTGGGCCAAAAAGTTTGCCCACCCCTGGGCTAGAGCATCTGCGCTGCAATTTTTTCGTGCCGCAGCCCGAGACCCAGTCAGCTGACTGGGGCCAGCCATGGCCGTGCCACAGGTCTTTTATTGCAGTGTAGACATACCCTTAAAGTCCAAGCAGTTTTCATGAAGCATTCTTGCTATGCTGAGTATGTCCCCGTGTGTATCGAGCTGTATTCTACCAGCTAGTTATCCAACTTGTAAACTGACAACTATCTGGGGCATTATTCATTCTGTACATTTTGCAGGCTTACTAGCAATGTGAATCTAGTACAAGGTATTCATAATTATTATGAACAGCCCTCCAGCTCCTACCTCCATGGAGATCTTTAAATTAATGCAGTTTCTGTTATCCTACATCACAGAGGTAGAGAGATACAGTAACACCTCAGAGTTACGGACACCTCCGGAATGGAGGCTGTTCATAATTCTGAAATGTTCATAACTCTGAACAAAACGTTATGGTTGTTCTTTCAAACGTTTACAACTGAACATTGACTTAATACAGCTTTGAAACTGTAATATGCAAAAGAAAAACGCTGCTTTTAGCCATCTTAATTTAAATGAAACAAGCACAGAAACAGTTCCCTTAGCTTGTCAAATCTTTTTTTAAGCTTTCCTTTTTTTAGTAGTTTATGTTTAACACAATACTGTACTGTATTTGGTGTGTTTTTGTTTTTGTTTCTTTTGGGTCTCTGCTGCCGCCTGCTTGCATACTTCTGTTTCCAAACGAGGTGTGTGGTTGACCGGTCAGTTCATAACTCTGGTGTTCATAACTCTGAGGTTCTACTATAGATGCTTCTGATACTAAGAAACATATGTACACTATTATTACAAGCATTGGTACAATTTAGGATCCTTATCCTGCAATTTAATCCACTCAAGCAGACCCTTCCAAAGGGCCCAGCCAGGGCCGTCCTTAGGCATATGCAGCTGCGTAGGGCACCATGAAATTTTGGACACCAAACTGCCCCAAATTTCATGGTGCCCTAGGCAGCTGTGTGCTGCATACGCAGCAGCACCAGCCCCGGCGACCAGCCCTATCACCCGGCCGGCCTCCCCACAGGCTGCTCCCACTGCAAGGAGCAAGGCCATCCCTATGGGGGTTGTGGGGCCCCACCTCTTACCCTTCCCCCCTGCTCCGCCCCCATTCCACCTCTTCCCCAAGTGACCCCGCACTCACCGGCAGCAGCGGGAAGCGGAGCAACCCGGCCCCAACCTGCTCCACTCTGCCAGCTCCCAGCTGCGTTGCTCCGCTTCCCGCCGCTGGTGAGTGCGGGGAGATTGGGGAAAGGATCGCTCCCCCACACCGGCACGGGAAGCAGAGCAACGTGGCCCCAGCCTGCTCCGCTTCCCTTGCCCCGGCCCCAGCCGTGTCGCTGGGGGTGGGGGTTAGGGAAAGGTTCCCCCTGGACTCACTGGCGGTGGGAAGTGGAGTGCCGTGGCTGGGAGCTGGCAGAATAGAGCGGGCTGGGGCTGGGCTGCTCCGCTTCCCGCCGCTGCCGGTGAATGCGGGGCGGGATACCTTCCCCCAAGACCTCTCCCCCGAGTGACACGGCTGGGGCGAGGGAAGCAGAGCAGGCTGCTCCCAGCCCCCCGCTAATCCCCCGGGCCACTCTGGGCCTGTGGGGCCTCCAAAAGTGCCCCCCACAGCTCCTGCCTCCCAGACTCTGGTGGGGGGGAGGCCTGGGGCTGCTTAGGGCATCCAAATGGCTAGGGATGGCCCTGGGCCCAGCCCTGTGGATCTAATTGCAGGATTGGGGCCGGGTTGTGCTGCAATGTGGTACAAGCTCATTTCCACCAGGCAGTGGAGAAGGGACTGTAGTGACATGTGTGCATGGGCCATACCCAGGCCTTGGCTTGGTGACTGAGGGTCCTATCTGCACGCCACAAGAGAACGGCCACGTCCTGGGTGACAGGGAGCGTATTGCAGTGGGGGCCTCCTATGACATCAGTGCAGATGGACCCACTCACAGCAACCTTGTGGGCACCAAGGGTTCAAAAATCCTGAGAACCCTGTGATTTTAAACTCAGGACAGCTTGGGCTCTTTCTGGCCTCTGGCCTCACAGCCTCCCCCTGGGAGCCACGTTTTCAAGCTTCTCTCCACAGCGGCGAAGGCTAGAAGCTCCTTTTTAAACTGGGGGCCAGGATTCCCCTGTGAACACAGGACGCCTGGGGTTGGGGCTCTCGGAGGAACAGCGGGGCGAGGGCTGCCCGCCCTGCCAGGGTCCCGTCCAGAGGGCAGGGCCTGGGCAGCTGGGCCCCAGGGCTTCAGCGAGGGCATGGGGGGGGGGATCACTGCCTGCCCCTCCCCAGCCAGAGACATGGGGGGGAAGAGCTAGCTTGTGTGTGGAGGGGGGGCTGTGCTCCCCCTGTGAGAGGGAAGTGGGTGAAGGTGGGGGCCCTGTGAGAAGTGTCCCTACCCCTCCCAGCATGTGTGAGGCTGGAGGGGGGGGGGAGGAGCTATGAAGGGTGCCCCTCCCCCATGCTGGGGGCTGTGAGGGGAAAGGCCGCGCGCCCAGGGCTTGTGGGCGGGGCTAAGCTCTCCCATGCTGGGGGCTGTGAGGGGAAAGGCCGCGCGCCCAGGGCTTGTGGGCGGGACTAAGCTCCCCCATGCTGGGGGCTGTGAGGGGAGGGGCTCTCTGACGAGCCGTCTCCCCCCCCCAAGCAAGCCCGGCGGGTCGATGACGCGCGGCTCGCGGCCTGAACGTGCCGAGCGCATCTATCGCGGCCGAGCCGGGCGCCGGGAGCGGGGTCGGAGCGGAGGTGAGGCGAGGCGAGGCGCGAGCGCGGGCGGGCGGGGAGTGTCCGGGCTCGTTCCCGCCCGCGCTGCGGGGCTCTGGCGCCATCGCAGCCGGGGGCAGGGCCTGTCCCCCGCCGGGAGATAGCCCCTCCCCTGCCACGGCGCGTCACGTCACAGCCCCGGGCGGGGGCGGGGAGAGACCCCCATACACGGCGGAGGGAGGGGTCCCAGCCCCTGCTGGGGGGTTATAAAGCGAATGACACCCCCCCCCACACCCCCCCAACACGCGGAGGACTTGGCCCCGGCTCTCAGTGTGGGGGGGGGGTAAAGAGAATGCCCCCCCCCCCCACACAGGATAGGGGGAGGGGACTCAGCCCCTGCTCTCAGTGTGT
>NW_020699373.1:15697205-15720557 GCF_002925995.2 Terrapene triunguis | reverse complement strand
AGGATAGGGGGAGGGGACTCAGCCCCTGCTCTCAGTGTGTGGGGGGGAGTTAAAGGGACCCCCCACACTCAGGATTTGGGGGTAGGGGCTGGTGTTTCTCCTGGGGGCCCAGTTTCAGGTTGTCTATTCTTATTTCCAGCCCCCTCGTGTGATTCCATAGGGCATGAAACTTGCTCCGTTTCCCTCCTGTTTTCTCCCTGGGCTAAAGAGCCACCTGAGTCTCTCCCAGGAGGTAGCGAACCCAATGCAGGATAAAGCACAGAGGGGCTGTCATTTATTTGTTTGTTAAATATTAACAAGGGGGTATCTTTCACTTCCTTATGAAGGCCAACAGGCCCAAACTGGCTGCGGTCAAGGTGGGATGAGCTGATTTCTCATGATGAGTGCTGTCTGACTAGCTCTCCCCAATATTTAAAAGAGAGGGCTCCATTGATCACAGGCTGGAGCGAGAAGTGGTCATTCAGATATGAAGATCCCAAACCGGTGAAGACTACATAGCACAAAGCCAACGCCTTACATTCCACTGTTAATAATTCATTATGAAAGGTGTTATACACTGAAGGCACTGAGTGTCCCTCTACTTGACTTATGTGGAATTGAGCATTTTCAGAATTGAGCATTTAAGACCTATTTAATTCAATGGCAGTTTTCCCATTGATTTCAGTACTGCAGAATAGACACTTAATGCATAAAGTAAAGGTATGTAAGGTAAAGTATAAAGTTTTACAGGTTTTTACCTATGCATCCCCTGCCAAGATAGGTCTACATTCCTTGGCAGAGGTGGCTCCATTTTAATAGTAGGACGGAGAGCAGCTTCAGAGCACAGTGCGAGGAAACAGCTAAAAAGGTTTTTGCCTATATCTTCACTGCCAAAAAAGGTGGGGTTTTTTTTGTTTTGTTTTGTTTTTTACAGAAAGAGAGCTAAGGCACATTAGTTATTTTGCTGTAAAATCCTAATAGAGACAAGGTTCTGGAGTTTTTACCATGGTGGAGCTAGGTGAGGTCAAATCCAGGTAGGGGTTATTGTATCGACCTTGGCTAGCTACATCACAGTAGAAATTTCCTGAGAGAACTTCAAATACACACAAATCAGATTTCAACTCTCCTCTCTTTTGAGCCTATAAGGGAGAATAAATTCTGTCTGTGCTCTTAAATTGCTCCCTGCAATGTGTCATCCAATTGAAAGATTCTATTTCTTTAGAACTCAGAATCTGAGTACAAGGCCACCACTTATGTATAGACAAGCTTTAACTATACTGACACAGCTGAAGTGGTGCAGCTCACCTAGTATCATTGTACCAATAACTGCCCACATGAGGGTTTGTACTGATACAAGTATATGGGTTAAAAATAATCATACCCCTAACTGAAACAGTTATATCAGTACAAAAAACTGTTCAGATCAGTCCTAATTGTTGTTGTTTCATTGTTGAATCCAAACATGTTACAGAGGTTAAACTCAAAACTAAAAATAATGCTGCTGCGGGTTGATTGAAACTTATTAACACTAAATATAACTGGAATGCTCTTCTACAGTACGAATTCCTTTTGTTTCAGAGCAGGTGTCATAACAATCTGCCTTTTGATCTCCACTGATACTTTACAAAACTATTTGTAAGAGGCCATTGCTATAGCAGGCAGTAACTGATCATTAAGTTTAAAATGTGTTGCTCTGCAGATGTGCAATCTGTCTACTTAATTTTCTATAGGTTGGTAATTATTGTGTGTCTTGAGATTCTTTGACTTCTGACATCCTCAGAGTAAATTCTTTCCTCATCTAGGGTGGGTGATCTTATCTGGATCTTAGTTGAATGGCCTTAGGATATTAAAATACGAGTTTTTTCCAGAAGGGCCTGGAAAGACAGAATACTTAATTGAACCAATACTACTTTTTAAGCCTATTTTGCATAAATAAGCAGATAAAAATCCTGTCTCAAGGGAGTTGAGACGTCTGATGTTTAGAACACATAACTTGGAATAAGGAGACCTGGGATCTGTTTATGACTTTGCCACTCCTTCTCTCTGTATCCTTGGAAAAGTCAGTTCACTTCTTTGTGCCTCTGTTTCTCCAACTCTAAATAGGGGAATACATATTCACTTTTATAAATCACTGTGAGATCACTGTTTGAAAGGCTCTGTATTTGTAATTTATTAGTTAGACCAGAGGTTCTCAACCTTATTCTTTCTGAGGCCCCCCCAAACATGCTATAAAAACTCCATGCCTATGCCACAATAACTGATTTTCTGCATATAAAAGCCAGGGCCGGCATGAAGGGGTAGCAAGCAGGGCAATTGCCTGGGGCCCCATGCCACAGGGGCCCCCATGAAACTACATTGGTCAGGCTTCAGCTTTATCCCCGGGTGGCAGGGCTCAGGGACCTGGGCTTCAGCCCCATGTGGCTTTCTGCCCTGGGCCCCAGGGAGTCTAATGCAGGCCCTGCTTGGAGGACCCCCTGAAAGCTGCTTGAGGCCACCTAGGGGGCCCCCAGAGCCCTGTTTGAGAACCACTGAGTTAGACAATATCAGAGACAATCTTGTAATGACTAAAGCGGTGTCATAAAAATTGCTTGCAGATTTTGAGCATGTTCTTATTTTTAACTATGACCTCCGTTTTTCATAGATGAAGGGATGTTGTCCTTAGAAAAAAGTTTATAATGAGCTGTTAAAAAAAAACAAAAAAAAACCCCCAAGAAGGCAGTAGTTCTGTTGTAACAGTGATATATGAATCAAGTTAATTTATTATACATCTACTAAGCATATAGGAGGAGGAAGAATTAGTCCTTATAGATTTCATTTAGCAATATAGGACTATGTGCTGTATGACCTTGGCAACAGAACAATGTTGCTAGAATTGTTGCAGGGTCCTCCCTCCACATCCTCAAGGAAAGAAGAAGTTCTCAAACATGTTATACCTTTAAAAAAGGCATAACTGTTAAAGGAAATTAAATCCAAGACTACGTTTTTACTTTCACTGAGACATAGTATCGATAGGAAAGATACAGAACTTTGCAGCTGGAGAAAATGACAGTCTCTCTGAAGGATTGGAACCCAAGCTATTAAATTTCTAAAATAGTCATGAATTAATATTTGATTCCTTTTTAAATGGTGATTGGGTGTAACAGTGGTGTCTCAATCCAAATTGAAAGAATATGACTGTGGTGCCATTTAATACAGTTCTGAACTTGGTTAGGAATTTATTTTATTTATTAGTGTTTATTGCCCTGACAAAACAAAGCACTGGAGTTCTGTTTGGGTTTTTTTCAGTCATACAGGCCACATCTGTGGCTCTTAATCACATATTTTGTCCCACTGACTTTTCTGCAGGATGGAGCTGTAATTGCTTTAGCATTACATATGTCATACTAAGGCATTTTTGTTCACTATACACAGGAAAACTTCACTAATGATAGGGGGAAATCCTTGGAAAGTTGCTGAATTTTGTGAATTAGTAAATAAGAGCCTGTACCTGCAAACATTGAACTACCAGAAGTACTGCTTACTGCAGTAAGTAATCCCACTGTTGTACTGCACTAAGCAGTGCTAGGAGTAGAAATCATCAGTACTGTTTGCAGGATCAGGCCCTAAATGAATGAACACAATGAAAATGATTGTCTAATGAATTGCCAAATGTTCTTTGTTCCCTTATTTTGGCGACTAATTGAGTTTTAGTTATTAATGACACTTAATTGTTCTTTACTTTTTTTAGAAAAGGTCATTTGCATCGTAGCAACTCATTACAGCTTTGCTATTAAATGTTTGCGGAGGGGTTGGGAGAAACTGCTTTTTTTCTTCTGCCAAATATAAATTATGTGCATTAGTGAGCTTCCTTGAATATTGTTTCAGTGTTAGGAGAGCCCTATTTGTGTGAGGTCTTGCATTTAAAATGTGGAAGGGGGGGGGGGAAGGATGGTGCTTCATTGTGCGATGTAGCACAACATTTTGTTCTTCGCCAAGAGGAAAGAATTTGAAACCAAGCCTTTTACTTAAACTTGACACATCCAGCTAAAATTGAACTAAAGGTATTACCATTCATCTACACTAGGTAAAAGGCTGGGTTTAAATTGGATTTAGCAAGCATGTATGTTTAAACCCAGTTTAAGCAAGACCATTTTTCCTTGTCAAGACAAAGTTTATATAGAGCTTTTAGGCTTGGTTTATCCTTTCTGCATTTGTAAAAGTTGGGCTAAGAGCCTAAGGATATTTTCCAACCATTACTAAATCATCTCACTCATGTCCTTGATACACATTGTGGCCAATGGCTATTTTTTGTCTGCAGTCCACAGCCTTAGCCCTGGTCTACACTACAGGGTTAGGTCGAATTTAGTCGTGTTAGGTCGTTTTTAAAGTAACCTCGTTCTGTCGACCTAAAATCGACTTCTATACTCCTCCGCGGCAAGGGGAGTAGCGCTAAAATCGACCTTGTTGGGTCGAATTTGGGGTAGTGCGGGCACAAATTGACGTTATTGGCCTCCGGGAGCTATCCCAGAGTGCTCCAATGTGACCGCTCTGGACAGCACTTTCAACTCTGATGCACTAGCCAGGTACACAGGAAAAGCCCCGGGAACTTTTGAATTTCATTTCCTGTTTGGTCAGCGTGGCGAGCTCAGCAGCACAGGTGACCATGACCATGCAGTCCCCCCAGAATCACAAACTAGCTCCAGCATGGAACGAACGGGAGACACTGGATCTGATTGCTGTATGGGGAGAAGAATATGTGCAGGCAGAACACTGATCAAAAAGAAGAAATGCTAATATATATGCCAAAATCGCACAGGGCATGATGGACAGAGGCTACAACAGGGACACACAGCAGTGCCGCATGAAAGTCAAGATGCTCAGGCAAGTCTACCAAAAGACAAAGGAGGCAAACGGTTGCTCTGGGTCAGAGCCCCATATGTGCCACTTCTATGATCAGCTGCATGGCATTCTAGAGGGGGACGCTACCACTACCCCACCACTGACTGTGGACACCTGCAAGGGGGGAGTCTTACGCAACACAGAGGAGGATTTTGTGGATGAGGAAGAGGAGGAGGAGGAGAATGCACAGCAGGCAAGCGGTGAGTCCGTTCTCCCCAGCAGCCAGGATCTTTTCATCACCCTGGAGCCAATACCCTCCCAAGGTGGGATCCCTGAAGGCGGAGAAGGCACCTATGGTGAGTGCACATTTGTAACTACGTACAGGGTTTAAAAGCAATAGTGTTTAATGTTTGATTTGCCCTGAAGACTTGGGATGCATTCGCGGCCAGTACAGCTACTGGAAAAGTCTGTTAACGTGTCTGGGGATGGAGTGGGAATCCTCCAGGGACATCTCCATGAAGCTCTCCTGGAGGTACTCTGAAAGACTTTGCAGAAGGTTTCTGGGGAGGGCTGCCTTATTTCGTCCTCCACGGTAGGACACTTTACCGTGCCAAGCCAGTAGCAAGTAGTCTGGAATCATTGTAGCACAAAGCATGGCAGCGAATGGTCCTGGGATTTGGTCGCATTCAAGCAACATTAGGTCTATATCTTTCTGCGTCAGCTTCAGGAGAGTGATCTCATTCATGGTCACCTGGTTGAAATAGGGGAATTTTTGTAAGGGAACAGTAAAAGAACCCCGTTCATGCTGGGCTGTTTGTGCTTGGCTAAAAGGGATCATCCCTGAGAATAGCCACGTGGTGGGGAGAGGGGTGAAGGGATCATCCCAAATAGCCACACGGAGGGGTAGGAGGAGGTGTGTGCTGCACATCCACCCGAAAACCGCAGCCCCTCCTTTTAAATGGCAAACCCAGCCGGCATTGCTTGCTGTGGGAAAGGCGGGTGCTGCAGTTTGAAAGCATTCCCACATGTTATGAAGGCATTAGAAACCAAACCCGAGTACCCTTTAGCTTACCATGGCTGCCTGGAAACCGAATTCTGTTGCCCAGCCGTGTGTGATGTGTCACCATACCGGCAAGGTGCTTAATATAAAAGGCAAAATGCGACCTTGTACCTAAAGCACATGTGCTGTCTGCTGTGAATTGCTTGATTCACTGTGAAAGAGTCTCCCTTTTGTTCTCAGAAATGTATCATCTTCAATTTTACTCTCCCTTTTTATCCCCCTGCAGGTGCAAATGTTTCTATGCTCCCCCTATCATCTCCGTCCCTGAGGTTATCGCAGACTAGAAGGCGAAAAAAACGCACTTGCGATGACATGTTTTCCGAGCTCATGCAATCCTCCCGCACTGATAGGTCACAGCTGAATGCATGGAGGCATTCAGTGGCAGAGTCCAGGAAAGCATTAAGTGAGCGCGATGAGAAGAGGCAGGATGCAATGCTGAGGCTAATGGGGGAGCAAACAGACATGCTCAGGCATCTGGTGAAGCTGCAGGAAAGCCAACAAGAGCACAGACCGCCGCTGCATCCACTGTGCAACCGCCTGCCCTCCTCCCCAAGTTCCATATCCTCCTCACCTAGATGCCCAAGAATGTGGAGGGGGAGGCTCCAGGCACCCAGCCACTCCACTCCAAAGGATGGCCCAAGCAACAGAAGGCTGTCATTCAAACAGTTTTGATTTGTAGTGTGGCTACAATAAGCATTGTGGCCTTGTCCTTCCCTCCTCCCTTCCTCCCCCATCCCACCCTACCCCACCTGGGCTACCTTATCAGTTATCTCCCTTTTTTTTTAATTAAGAAAGAATGCATGGTTTCAAAACAATAGTGACTTTATTTCCTTTGCCAGCTGTGATCGAAGGTGGGAGGGTGGTTGGCTTACAGGAAATTAAAATCAACAAAGGGGGCGGGTTTGCGTCAAGGAGAAACACACACAATTGTCACACCGGAGCCTGGCCAGTCATGAAACTGGTTTTCAAAGCCTCTCTGATGCGCAGTGCGCCTACCTGTGCTCTTCTAATTGCCCTGGTGTCTGGCTGTTCAAAATTGGCAGCCAGACAATTTGCCTCAACCTCCCACCCCGCCATAAACGTCTCCCCCTTACTCTCACAGATATTATGGAGCACACAGCAAGCAGTAATAAAAATGGGAATATTGGTTGCGCTGAGGTCTAACCTAGTCAGCAAACAGTGCCAGCGAGCTTTTAAACATCCAAAGGCGCATTCTACCACCATTCTGCACTTGCTCAGCCTATAGTTGAACTGCTCCTGACTACTGTCCAGGCTGCCTGTGTATGGCTTCATGAGCCATGGGAGCAAGGGGTAGGCTGGGTCCCCAAGGATAACTATTGGCATTTCAGCATCCCCAACAGTAATTTTCTGGTCTGGGAAGTAAATCCCTTCTTGCAGCTGCTCAAACAGCCCGGAGTTCCTAAAGATGCAAGCATCATGCACCTTTCCTGACCATCCCACGTTGATGTTGGTGAAACGTCCCTTGTGATCCACCAGTGCTTGCAGCATCATTTAGAAGTACCCCTTCCGGTTTATGTACTGGTTGGCAAGGTGGTCTGGTGCCAAGATAGGGATATGCATTCTGTTTATCGCCCCACCACAGTTAGGGAATCCCATTGCAGCAAAGCCATCCACTATGACCTGCACATTTCCCAGAGTCACTACCCTTGATAGCAGAACGTCAGTGATTGCATTGGCTACTTGAATCACAGCAGTCCCCACGATAGATTTGCCCACTCCAAATTGATTCCCGACTGACTGGTAGCAGTCAGGCGTTGCAAGCTTCCACAGGGCTATTGCCATTCGCTTCTCAACTGTCAGGGCAGCTCTCATCTTGGTATTCCTGCGCTTCAGGGCGGGAGAAAGCAACTCGCAGAGTTCCAGGAAAGTGGTCTTACACATGCGAAAGTTTCGCAGCCACTGGGAATCATCCCATACCTGCAACACTATGGTCCCACCAGTCTGTGCTTGTTTGCTAGGCCCAGAATCGGCGTTCCACTGTATCAACCAGCCCCACTGCTGCCATGATGTCTCAATTCCTACCGCCTGTGCTTTCAGGAACATCTGTGTCCATGTTCTCCTCACAATTGTCCTTGTGCTGCCATCTCTTAGCCAGGTTCTGCACATACTACAGTATAATGCGCGAGGTGTTTACAATGCTTGCAGCAGCAGCAGTGAGCTGAGCGGGCTCCATGCTTGCCATGCTATGGCGTCTGCACGGGTAACCCAGGAAAAAAGGCGCGAAATGATTGTCTGCAGTTGCTTTCACGGAAGGAGGGAGGGAGGGAGGGGAGGTTGACGACATGTACCCCAAACCACCCAGGACAATGTTTTTGCCCCATCAGGCATTGGGAGCTTAACCCAGAATTCCAATGGGCAGCGGAGACTGCGGGAACTGTGGGATAGCTTCCCACAATGCACCACTCTGTGAGTCAATGCTAGCCACGGTAGTGAGGATGCACTTTGCCGACTTAATGCGCTTAGTGGGGACATACACAATCGACTATAAAATCAATTTCTAAAAATCAACTTCTATAAAATCGACCTAATTTCGTCGTGTAGACATACCCTTAGTAGTGTGGGAGGTCCCATCACAGCTCTGCTGTCACAGTATAGTTAAAACAGGTACCCTGCTGGCTTTCAGAACAATGCTAGTTAGGTTGCATCAAGCTCTCAAGAGTAGGGATTATCTTTGTTACTTCTCTGTACTGTGCCTGAGGGGATCATATCATTGATTGCGGTTCCCAGGTTCTACCCTAACACAAATAACTAGAAAATTCCCTAAGGCTATCTTCTTGCTGCTGAAGCAGGAGCCCTGATGAGTGCTTCTGATTGCTCACCATGAAAACAAGAAGCAGAGAGGGCAAGGTATATGAGAATGGAGTAATGGCCCTGAGACTTGGTCCAAAAGAGGTTATTGGTGGTATTGATGATAGTGATTTCAGATTTGGAAAAGATGGAAAGCAGACTGGAAAGGATCCAGGATGGAGTTGAAGGAGAGAGATTTAAGGCAAAAGTTGTAGATGGGGGGAGAGTGTGTGTGTGTGGGGGGGGGGGTCCATGAGTTTGGATTTGAAGGGAGATAAGGCAGTAGTTGGAGTCAATGAGAGAGCCTTTTTGAGGATGAGAATGCTCCTGGTCCCTGTAAATTCCCAAATTGCAGGATTTGCTGTGGAATCTGCACCTTGCGATAGCATTGTGGTCCTGAATCTTAACTTTTATTTAAATGAAATGTTCCTTTCCTCATATTTACAAAGATATACTTGGGTCATGTTTTCAAGGTTAAACCAATAGAGCGTTGTCTTTCTAAGTATGCAGATAGCCTGAAACGTTATCTGAGAGTTACGGACTGCTCGATTCCTCTCAGTGGAGCAGCGTTTCATAGGAAACCTAATGACAATTTAGTGTTAGCACTATTTCATTGCTGATCATTTTTGCACAAAGATCTAGTTGGTGTGCTTATCGCAATCCCAGACCGCCTTCTTCAACTCTACAGTTGCTAAAAGCCCCGGCTATTTCTTATTCATTCTCCCTTGACAACTTCTACAATGGAATTAAGTATTGTCAGTAGAAATATCTGCAGCACATTGAAAATGTGGGGATGGCATAAACTAAATTGAATTTAGTATCAAGGTTTATAAAAGGGACTACTTTGCTGTGTCTGTTCATATTTATATTTCCTTCCTGTTTTAAAAAGGGGAATATTTAATAATGAAGTTGCCACAAACTTTGCAGTCAGCTGCAGAACTTAAATTGAGTTTGCTACAGGTACATGGGGCCTTTGGGAAGACCAGACCATACTTGTATTCTGAGAGGAGAGAACCAGAGGGAGTAGCGAGGCTAAGGAGGGGTTAAGAGTGAGGTCATGAAATAGGAGGCGGGAAGGGGTCTCTGGAGCAGGTGACAGGGCTAGGGGAGAAGCCTTGCTGTTAGTGATGAGTCCTCTGAGTAGTAGGATTACTAAACTCAACTAATCAGCTGTAGAAGGTAGAATTAATGTCCAGCTGAGAAGATAATAGGCTACTGCTGCTTTAGAAATAGTGGAAATGTCTGTGACTGTAAGTGGTCCTTTTTAGTATTGCTTTGCTTGCTCAAAACTTGGGGCAAACTTTCCCATCCCCTCCACTTGGGCTCATCTGACTTACTCTTGACTCATGCAGTCTGGCTAGGGCTATTATCTGCTTGTTCAGAATATAGCTCCAGCAGTAATCTCAATATTAACCTTCGCACAAACCTCGATTGTAGAGGGAATGTATAAAGGTTAAAAACAAAACAACCCAGGAGATTAAATCTGGTGCAGGATGCCCATTAGATGAGACATTAAAGACAATCCATTGTAATGTAATGAGATGTATTGTACCCTTGACATAACTTGACCCACAGAGTACTGGAGGTTAGCTCTTTGTTTTGTTAGGTATTATGCTGTTTTACCTGAGGAGTTAGAAACCAGTCTGTGCAGTGATTCAGGAGTTAAACATGATTTACAGATTCTTTAAAAAAAAAAAAAAAAAAAAAAAGAGCAGGGGTTGGAATTAGCCAGTGGTAGATAGGAGAGCTACTTCTTATACATTAATATTTAATCCTCTTTTACCTTCACTGCAGTTTGTGTAGAGGAAGTGAAAAGTTGGTGGAGTTAGCCAATGGAAGATAGCATAGCTTCTTTTTTCATATATATTAATATTTAATCCTTTTAACCTTCACTGCAGTTTGCGTAAAGGAAAGCGAAAGGTAAGGTTTCTAATTGTATAAAAGAGAAAATAGATTTGTCATGCTGGAGACATAATTACATGGGTAGCAGTGGTAACCCCTTTCTGACACGAGGGGAAGTAGAGCTCCTGTTTTGGGGCTTAATTGACCAGATCAGGTCTCTTATCCCATAACTAGTTTGAAGTCTTGAGTTTAAAGCACTGAAACGCCTGAAGGAAACTAGTTCCTGACTGACTGATAGTATCTTGCAGCTGGCATAGCCAGAGCCCCTACGTGTCACACGTGTGGTTTTTCAGGGGAAACTAGGTGCAATTGCTCTATAAAATTCCAGTTTGAGAAATGTTTCTGAGAAACATATTGAAAAAAGTCAGCTAATTGAACTGGCCTGTTGTGTTTTGCTTAAACTTACAGGAATAGGTTTAAAAATAAATCCTAGATTTGGTAGCCTGGTGTGTTCTAGCATTTTCCATTACCCTTTTAATAAAAGGAACTGACTTTATTGCCAAGTAAATGATATAATGTCTACCACTGACAGCCTGTGTTGTAAAGTTGCTCAGTTCATTTTTATTTTTCTACTTCATGTTTGTTTACATGTGATAGCTTTTCATATGTGTCTTTGAATGGTCAAACTTTGTAAACACAGAAAACTTTTCCAGTTGCACTTGAAATTGGGCAAGAAGAAATCTAATTCTTAAGACTCTAAAGAATTTCAGAAGGATAGTAAAAGTCTACTTTGAAGGATTGCATAACGCTAGCTTATTGCACCAAGCTTCCGAATGGAGGGTCAGAGTTTGAATCCCATTGCCTTTCATTTAATTAATCAGGGAGTGGTGGTAACATTCTTAACTCTTGTGGGTAGTGCTTTGTGCTACTGACATGCAGCCCCTAAGCAATGCTCTGGAGGGGTCTGAAATTCCTGCCATTGCATAATTATGGAATCTGACCTGGAGAAGGGCTGGTGCTTGTGCCCAGATAGATAGCAGAGATATTTGGTTTGGCAGAAGGAAGCAGTCTTTCAAAAGTGAGTGTAAAATCAGTCCTGCTCTGGTGCGGTGAGATTAAAGGTTCTGTCTTGCCCGGGAACTCACTGCCTGGCTCTTAAAAGGGCCCAACCATAGGGGTAGTATGTGTGAGAGAAGCCACAGAAGGAAGTTAATTGGCATACCTATATAGCTGTACATGCCCAGTTGTTCACCTGTTTATCAAAACGGAACAAAAATGTTTTTTAAAATATATTCTGTTTATGTGATTCAGTTAAAGCTGAACAGTCTGTTTCCAGATCATTCTGGAAAACTGAAACTTTTTGTTTGACATGTTATTACACAAAAATGAAACACTGAGAAATGTTGTAGGAGATTTTGAGTTCCTAATTTTCATAACTTGTCAAAAGGACATTATCATTTTAAAAGCTATCCAGTTTCAAGAAGTGTGTTAAAAGTAGCTTTCAGGTGGTGCACCTGTTACCAAGTTTCCCCTGCCTATTTTTGTGTTTTCACAACCACAGTTTTCTATTTCTACAAAGTATGTCTCCTCTGTTGCTGTGTGTAATATCCACACAAACAGCAGGGTAAACTGACCAATGAACTCTTATGGGAAACAGTGAAACTGAGGCTATGTCTGCACTCCTACTTTTGTTGGTATAATTTATGTCGCTCAGAGGTGTGAAAAAACACCCTTCTGAGCGACATGAGTTACACCAGTGGTTCTTAACCTTTACTGCAGCCTGCACCCCTTTGGTTCTCAAAATATGTTCTTGCACCCCTTATCAAAAATCATTGAAGTAGGTCAGTTTTTAAACCTAGATATATCATAACTATATATATATATGCTTCACATCATCATCTGTGCATGCATCAAGAAATACCCCGCAACGTGGTGGTACACTGTATTTTGTAGTGAGATAATTTCACTACAATTAGCTTAAAAATGTGAAAATAATTTTTTTGTTTGTATATTACAGTAATCGTTAAAAAACGTATAATAATAAATACATAGGTTTGATGAAACAAAGTAGTTGTACTTACGTGCCTGTGCTTAATTTGTGTTTTCGATGATTTACCTTCTAAAAAAATCTGGCCTGTCTCGCACCCCCAGAAAGGGCATCTCACGCCCCCAGGGGGTGCGTGCACCCCAGATTAAGAACCACTGAGTTACACCCAGAGAAGCGCCGGTGTGGTCAGCGCTATATCTGCGGCAGAGCATTTCCCAATGACAAAGCTACCGCTGCTCGTTGGGGGTGGTTTAATTATGTCGAGGGGAGAGCCTACTCCTATCCGTATTGAGCGGCTACACAAGAGACCTTACAGAGGTGCAGCTGCATTGGTACAGCTGTGCTGCTGTGAGGTCTTTAGTGTAAACCTATAAAGTGGTATGCATTGGCAGTACAGTATTTGACTGCATTTACAGAGAGCCTCTGCACAGTAACTGAAATCTAAACTCTTCATTCAGGATTTTAGGAAACTGTAGAGACTCAAACTAAGGTTGGGAAAAGCCATCTTGTCTGCCAATGAAGATAAACTTTAAAAGGCAGCAACTTCAGATGAAGACATGGCTTTGCTAGAAGCAAGTCTGCTGATCTTAATTTCATTAGTGATGAAACCAGCAAGAACTCAGTTTCTATGAGTGTTCTGATCTAATTAGCTTGATGTTATACTGTGAGTGTTCATGAACTCTCAGGATTGAGTGCTCTCAGGACTCAAGTTAACAGAAGCGGGATTTGATATGGAGCAGTGAGGAAAAGAGGTCTGCGACAACTCAGGAAGGCATAATAGAAGGAAGTATTTACCTAATCCGTTAGTATGAAGCCACGAAAACTGAGTCACTTCTGTAGGAGGATATAACTTTCTTATTTGGCTATTAGTTAGCAAGAGATTGAAACTATGTAAGAGTTTCTGGGGAGGAGGAGATTTATTGAGCAATGTGCACACAGTGAAACTCTGAGGACAAAAAGAGATCACTCTTCTAATGTAATGTAAATATGACAGACTTCCCAATATTTGTTCTGTAGCTTACCTGTTTGGAAGTGATAAGTGACCTTTTGAGAACAAGAGACTAATGGTGTGTAGGTGGGGGCAGAAAACATTCAGGGCCTGATCCCACAGCCCTTTAACTCTTCATTAACTTTTCAGGCCCTTGGTAAGCATTTAATTAAATGTACATGCCTATTACAAGTTGACTCCTTTATAGCACTCATGACCTAGGTGGCCAGGTACACTGTGTGCAGTGATGTGAATTCAAGCATCTTGTGGTAGATTTTTCCTTTCATGACTTCTAGCGTTATGCCTTTATTTTTCTCCTCTGTGTCAACACTTCTGCACCAAACTGTGAGCTGGCACCTTTCTCAGCCCTGTTCTACAGACATTCACTGAAGGTTTCCTGCCTCAGGACTGCTCAGCCTTTACCTCTCCCCAGAGGCCACTCCTGCCTCCTTTATATCCAGATTGGGGAACAAGAGTCTTCAGTGGATTTGACTAACACACTGAACCCTTTCCCAGCAGGCTCAACACCTGCTAACAAGGTGAGGGGTGTTGGGTAAACCCTACCAGCCTGTTGTGTGTGAGACGGAAACTCAGATTTCCCTCTCTGCGTTTCCTGTGGATGGTTTTCCCATGGAATGAGAAGGAGGTTCAGCCCCTAAACCCAATAGAGCCCCAAGATCTGAGTTCCCCACTGTCTTTGGAGCCTCTGGCCCACTCCTGTTCACTCCGGTCTCCACAGCAGCGCAGCTCCAATGGAGAATGAGAGGAAAATGCCTGTCACCTTTTGCTCACCCTCATGGATCTGTGGAAGCCCACTGTGGAGATCCAGTTCCGCAAGTGTTTCCTTTCCCCAGTCCAGAAGTTCACTGTGTTTTCATCCCCTTTGCTTACATGGATGATTCCTGGCCAGTGTGTTCAGGTGTTAAAGATTCTGGAAACTTTCTGAGGCTATCTCCTCTACTGCAAATTTAAAATGTGAGCTAGAATAAGGGTCAGAAGATTTCTGATATATGAAGATCTCTGAACTGAGCCCCAGTCAGTGAGCTGACACTTAACTGATCTTCCTTTTCTGTTGTGAAGGGGAGGTTCAGAGTAGGAAAATTAGTGGTACAAAATTTGTCTTGTTTTGTGAAGCTTGTCATTTAAACTCATAAAATACTCCATTACAACGTTACACCAATATAAGGAATAATCCGATCATTCTTTTTACTTTGTCTTGTTCGTGAAGCTTGAACATCTGTTTAAAAAAAAAAGATCAGATGTAATGCCAGTTTATTATATACATTAAAGTTAGGGGACTGTGTCCTGTACTTGCACGTGTGTGTCAGGGGAAATAGGAGAGAACTGAGTATCTAGTAGTAGCTGAAGATTGATAAGAATCATGATGTTTTAGAGCCTGATTCTGACCGCAAGCTGGTTTTACACTGGTGTAATTGCATTGACTTCAGTGGAATCACTTCTAACTTACATCAATGCAAATGTGATCACAATCAGGGTCATAGTTATAAGCCTGGTTTAGTGGCAGCCCCTCACTTACATAGTGTTTCTGTGCTGCTCATAAAGGAGTTGATGCCTAATTTTTAGGAGCTACTTTCTTCTGGTGGTCACACAGTGTCTTTGTTAGTGTAGCCCTGGGTATCTCCCAACAGTCCTTTCCATTATGGGGTTTTGGGATATGACTGTCATCCAGGAAGATAATATTAACTTTGCACTTAATCTGACCATTTCAAAGCATTTTGCAGGCTTTTAATTACAATTGAATCTCACGATGTGTTTGCATCATTATCTCCATTTTAAAGTCAGGTAAACTAAGGTTCAAAGGTATTAAAACCTAAATTTTTCACAAGCGTCCACAAATTTTGGATGCCTCAATTTTTGAATGCCCAACTTGAGACTTTTTGGGCCTGATATTCAACAGAACTGAGCATCCACAGCTCCCATTTTAAATCAGGATAGTGCCACATCTCTGAAAATCAGACTTTACATCACTCAAACTGGGCATCCAAAATTAGTGGAAAATGTAGGCCTTCGTGACTTCCCCAAGGTTACATAGCAAGTCTGTGTCAGAGCTAGGAATAGAACCCAGGAGTCCTGACGTTCAGCCCCTTGCTTTAATCACTAAACATCTGTTTCCTTTGTGAAAGCACATATGCGCGTGCCTGAACACACACACACACAATCTGAGATTATACCTATAATTGAAAGCATGTTTTTCCCAGCCAGGTACCTGTTATCTAAATGGTAATCTTTTGATCAGTTAGCACTTGTCCAAATTTCCACGCTGGAATTAGCATAGCATTCTGCCGCATGTCTTTCATTATTTAAGCATGCAATTTTATGGCCGTACAGAAAAATATTAATCTTTGCTTTTTGTTGTTTCAGGAACTGTATTTCAAGAATCTTTCCAAACAAAAACAAATCATGGAGAAGAATGGGAACAACCGAAAACTTCGGGTTTGCGTTGCTACTTGCAACCGAGCTGATTATTCAAAATTAGCTCCTATTATGTTTGGCATTAAGGCAGAACCACAGTTCTTTGAGCTTGATGTCGTGGTGCTTGGCTCCCATCTGATTGATGACTATGGGTAAGATGGAAACTTGCATCTCTGCCATGTTGTTAGTGGCAAATCCTTGCCAACTTGAGATCCCGTATAAAGAATGGTATGTTAGTTATCGCTTAGAGAAGCAGGAAATGTTCATCCTTAGGACTGGATTTTGGGACCCACATATGTTCAACCAAGTATTGTTTCAGATCTGATACATTAGATCATGTTATCCATTAACATTCGGTAAAAGGGAAAATGTCCTTGTTAGGCTGCTCATTCCTCTTTCAAATCAATCATTAATAATACCAAACTTAGTACTTACTTAGCGCCTCCTAACTGAGGATCTGAGCACTTTGGCCAGGCTTTTCCAAGATGACTGAAAGTCACTGGGAATTGAGCCCAACTCTCTCAGGCTACATCTACACTACAGCACCTACATCGGTGCCCGTGCAGCTGCACCTCTGTAGAGCTTGTGGTGGTGACATTCTAAGTCGACAGGAGAGAATTCTCCCGTTGGCTTAATAACTCCTGCCTCCATGAGAGACGGGAGAGCTTTTCCCGCCAACATAGCGCTGTCCACACTGGCGCTTAGGTCAGTGTAACTTACGTCGCTCAGGGGTGTGGATTATTCACCTGCCTGAACGATAGAAGTTATAACGAAGTAACCTGCAGTGTGGACAAAGTCTTAGGCTTCTATGAAAATCCCAGCCTGAATAAATATAAATTAATTAAAATTACTCGTCTTCCTGGAAATGATTTACCTTCTGTTGTAACAAGTAACAGTTATGGTTACTGTAATATTGTTCTCCATCTTTTCCAGTTCATTTTGAGCATGTTGTATCCCTTTTATCAGTTTCTAAGCTAACAGAGCTAGAGCCATGCAAACACTCTTGAGTACACACCAGTCCTAAATCCCATTTTTGAAAGTAACTTAGGCATGATGGAGACTAAATTTCATCGACTTTCAGTCTGACATAGGCTCCCAGGTGCCTAAGCCACAATTGAAAATAGGACTTTGGCTCCCAAGTCACTTAAGTGCTTTGGAAATCTTTACCCAAAGTCTGTTAGAAAACAATAATTTTGTCTGAGAAAGTTAACTTTGTCCAGACAGCCCACATCTATTTCTAATGGGAGTCCCAGGTTCTTGTATTCATCTGGTGGCAGGAAGGGTTAATCCTATGGACTGGGCAGGTGACTCTTGATTTGGTATCAGTAGGGCTCGACAGCACACTTACACTTCAGATCACTTCTGTGCCCCTCAGCAAGCAAGAGGCATCTGTAGGGTATGTGGCCTTTCCTGCACAACCACTTAGGAAGGCTTCTTCCAAACAAAGACATTCTTGTAGATCGAAACACTAAAAACTAGGGCTGTCAAACGATTAAAAAAAAAATCACAATTATGAGATTAAAAAAAAGTCATAATTAATCAGAGTTTTAATTGCACTGTTAAATAATAATAGAATACGAATTTACATTTATTTGTGCATGTTTTTCTACATTTTCAAATATACTGATTTCAGTTACAACACAGGATACAAAGTGTACAGTGCTCACTTTATATTATTTCTGATGACAAATATTTGCACTGTACAAAAGATAAACAAAAAATAATATTTTTCAATTCACCTCATACAAGTACTGTAGTGAAATCTCTTTATCATGAAAGTGCAACTTACAAATGTAGGTTTATTTTTTTTACATAACTGCACTCAAAACCAAAACAATGTAAAACTTTAGCGCCTACAAGTCGGAGCATGAAAGAGCATATGAATGTTTAGCACATCTGGCATGTAAATACTTTGCAACACCGGTTACAACAGCGCCATGTGAACACCTGTTCTCACTTGCAGGTGCCATTGTAAATAAAAAGTAGGCAGCATTAGCCCCCGTAAATATAAACAAACTTGTTTGTCTCAGAGGTTAGCTGGACAAGAAGTAGGACTAAGTGGACTTATGTGAGGTGAATTGAAAAATACTGTTTCTTTTCTTTATCTTTTTTTATCTACTCCCAGGAAAGTCAGTGGACCCGTTTACACTCCCATTGAAATAAATGAGAGCCTTGCCTTTGATTTCAATGGGAGCAGGATTGGGCCTGCTGGCTCTTGTGACTGAAGCAGCAGACAGTCAGTTAGCAGCAGGCTGCCGCTGCAGAGTAAGTCTCTAATACAGAGGTGGCCAACCTGAGCCTGAGAAGGAGCCAGAATTTACCAATGTACATTGCCAAGGAGCCACTGTAATACGCCAGCAGCCCCCGCATCAACTCCCCCCGGCTCCTAGCACCTCCCACCCACCGACAGCCCCGCCAATCAGCGCCTCCCCTTCCCTCCCCGCACCTCCCGATCAGCTGTTTCATGGCGTGCAGGAGGCTTTGGGCGGGATGGGGGAGGAGCGAGGGCACTGCAGGCTCCGGGGAGGGAGCGGGAAGGGGTGAAGTGGGGGCAGAGCCAGGGGTTGAGCAGTGAGCACCCCCCGGCACATTGGAAAGTTGGTGCTTGTACCTCCAGCCTCGGAGTTGGTGCCTATACAAGGAGCTGCATATTAACTTCTGAAGAGCCGCATGTGGCTCTGGAGCCACAGGTTGGCCACCCCTGCTCTAATAGATTCCCCTTCACAGGATCACCATCATTCCTGCATTGCTCAAGGTGCAGGGGGACTTTGGGCATTGAACCATGAAAAAGATTGCAGCCACCACCATTGCTGTTGCTGATTGCTAGGTGTCAGTGAGGAAGGCACTCACAGAATGTCCTAAAGCTATTGAATATGAGGATGCAGTGGTGAGCAGAGGTTAGTTGTAAACAGCCAAAAACAAAATGCAGAGGAAACTATTTAAAGTTAGCAGGTTGAAAGACAGTTTTTCGGGAATAGTATCAGCTCTGAACAAATCCTGTAGGAGGTCACTGGCCAAGATTTATCCTGCATGCACTTGTAGTAAGAGGAATTTGGGAGTGGCAAGATTGGCTCTCTGGAGCTCAACAGAAGAATGGTTTCCTCCCCTCCGGAGGCTGAGCTCTTTGCTGTGCTTGTAACCATTGCTCTGCCACCACGCTTGCCAGCCACGATTTTTAACTTGCAACATGCAAGTGATTCGCCAAGCGTTAAATCTGACAAAATCCTATCGGGAAGTTTGCTCCTTTCCACTAAGGAGGGTGAATGGATCAGTTCTCTTAAGGAAAAGAATTAGAACCCTTTGATTTCTCATCTCTCATTCCAACCAGAGAGTCTGGAACATTTATAAGGTCAGGTATAATGAATATGGTATGTAAGTGCATCACTATACACTTGTAATCAGAACAGCCATCTTTTCTCCTATTATCCTGCCTCTTGTCCTTCACCCCAATTATAGATTACAAGTGTGTTTGTGCAGGTGATAATGACTCCAGCATATCAGAAATATTACAGCTTTCCCATTGTGGGTGTAAGCTGCTATTAGTACTTGTCATCTCAGCAGCATAAAATGAACCCTCTCTCTGTGACATTGCTGCGCCTCCTGCAGCAACTCTTCAAGGTCTTATAACTGTCTTCATTTGTTCCTGGACTTAGTTAGCTTTGTGTTAGTTTTAATATAATTCATAACATACTCTAGAGGGCTGAGGAACTGCTTGGTCAGGCAGTAAATTGGAATTATTATATTGACAGTAGTGGCCCTTCAGCTGCATAGCAATGGGAAAAATACAAGGGGAAAAAAATGCAAACAGCCTTGCAGCTGCTGCCCCTAGTGCAGGGATTTCAAACTCAAATCACCACGGGGGCCACATGAGGACTGGTACATTGGCCCGAGGGCTGCATCACTGAAGCCTTTTCATACAACAATACAAAGGTATAGTCAAAAATGAAGAGTAATATAGTATGCTATTCAAAGTCAATGTATTAATTTTTTTAAAACTGTAATGCGAAAAGTCAGTGCTGATTTTGACAGTCATTTCATTTTTGGCCACTTAGCTGGCAGCGTTTTGCATCAACCAGAGCATCAGTATTAGGTTTGATATCCTGAGACGAAACCAATCTCAGTGTTGCTTTCAAATGTTCATCAGTGAGCCTTGCCTTAACACAGATTTGTTAATCTTCATGGAAGAGAAAAACTGTTCACATATATATGTACTTCCAAACGTTGCCATTACCCTTGCAGAAGCAGAGAATAACATGGGAAGTCTTTCTTGTGAAAGAAACCGGTAGAATTCTGGTATTCCAGCATCTGTATACTTCTGCTTCAAAATGGTATCACACTGAAGCTCCACTAACTCCATCTGCATTTCCTCTGCAACATTGTCAATTTCCACAGTAAATGGTGTGGAAAAAAGTTGAAAATATGGTTCAAGTGCATTGAAATCTTTAAACCGCGCATCAAACTGTTTGTCTAAGTTAGAAATGATATCTGCATATTCTTTCAAGGATTTGGGTTCAACTATTCCTAAGGAATTCTGAGTTGAGCAATGGACCAAATTGCCAGCAGTCAGCTGTTTCCCCCACAAAGTAAGCTTGACTTTGAATGACTGAACACTGTCATACATCTGCGTTATCACCCGTTTTCTACCCTGAAGCTTCAAGTTCAGTGCATTCAGGTGATCAGTTACATCTGCTAGAAAAGCAAGGTTGCAGATGGAACCTCCTTGTTTTTCATTTTTATGAAGGAATCAATCTCCACTCTAAGTGCAAAAAAATGCTTCAAAACATCTCCACGATTCAGCCATCTAACTTGAGTGTGATGCAGAAGTTCCCCATATTCGCTGTCCATACTTGCTAGAGAAGAAGTGAACTGTCTGTGATTCAGCCCTCGTGCATATATAAAATTAACGGTTTTAACAACTACATCGATAACTTCCTTCATTTGTAGACTTTTACTACACAGAGCTTCTTGGTGCAAAATGCAATGTATGCTGGTGAAGCTAATTCCTGATATATTGAGGCTGTTCAGTTTGGTCTTCAATAATCCAACCACACCAATGTTTTCGGAGCACATTGATGACGGACCATCCATAGCCAAAGATACGAGTTTGTTCCATGGCAGCGCAGCTTTTTCAATGCACTCTTCCAGTCCTTGAAATATGTCACGTCCCGTTGTGGTACCCTTTAGTGGCATTAAGTCTAGCAATTCTTCAGTTATATTCAAATTTCAGTCCACACCTCTAATGAACACTGCACACTGTGCGATATCTGATACATCTGTTGTGACAAAGTTCCTCCTCCTATCTTGGTGGGTCCTGCGCTTAGTGGCGGATTTTCTTGCCTCAGAGATTCACCATGTGGGTTGGGGAACAGCCCAGAGACCTTCCCCTCTGGAAGAACCCACAGTCCAGGTCAATTGGGAGGTTTGGGGGGAATCCGGGCCCGCCCTCTACTCCGGGTTCCAGCCCAGGGCCCTGTGGACTGCAGCTGCTATAGTGCCTCCTGTAACAACTGCATGACAGCTATAACTCCCTGGGCTATTTCCCCATGGCCTCCTCCAAACACCTTCCTTATTCTCACCACAGGACCTTCCTCCTGGTGTCTGATAACGCTTGTGCTCCTCAGTCCTCCAGCAGCACAACTACTCACTCTCAGCTCCTTGCACCTCTTGCTCCCAGCTCCTCACACTCGCACCACAAACTGTAATGAGCTCCTTTTTAAAACCCAGGTGCCCTGATTAGCCTGCCTTAATTGATTCTAGCAGCTTCTTCTTAATTGGCTCCAGGTGTCCTAATTAGCCTGCCTGCCTTAACTGGTTCTAGCAGGTTCCTGATTACTCTAGTGCAGCCCCTGCTCTGGTCACTCAGGGAACAGAAAACTACTCATCCAGTGACCAGTATATTTGCCCTCTACCAGACTCCTGTACCCCACTGGTCTGGGTCTGTCACACTGTACTCTCATCAAGAGCAATTGAAAATGCTTAGAAATCTTTTGCCATTTGAATCAATTGTTTTTGCACATTATCTACTAAATCCGTTATCCTGCAGGCAACTGTATTGGCAGACAAGCTTATGCCTTCAAAAACTTTCTTCCTATCAGGACATAAAATTTCGCTGGCCTTCACAAGACATCCTTTTACGAATAGGCCTTCTGTAAAAGGTCGTGATGATTTAGCTATCATTTTGCTTATCACAAAACTTGCTCTTACTGAATCTTCGCTAGACTTGTTAATCTCAGAAAAGAAATTTCTTTGCTTGGCAAATGCTGCTTTAAGTTGCCGAACTTCTTCCTCTCGGATTTTTCCGGTGAATGCATCATATTGTTCACGGTGCATCGTATCGTAGTGCTGATGCACGTCATACTCTGTGGGAACAGCAATCATTTGCTGACAAATAAGGCATTGAATTTTATCTTTTACCTCTGAAAAAATATAAATTCTTCCATTTGTCTTGGAAAACTCTCTTTTCTTCCATGAGTGTTCTTTTTTTTTTTTTGACGAAGTCATTTCTGAGGGGTTTTAATAAAATATAAACACTCAGTAATGCACCTCACTCAAAGGACAAAACATGCACTGACTTCTAGAATTACTTCTGTTAAAGCTCGGCCCCGCCCCCACTCCACCCCTTCCATGAGGCCCCGCCCCGCCTCTTCCCACCCCTTCCCTGCTCCTATTCCAACCCCTTCCCCAAATCCCCGCCCCGACCCCGCCTCTTCTCCACCTCCTCCCCTGAGCGCGCAGCTCCCCGCTCCTCCCCACTCCCTCTTGGAAAGCCCTAAGCGCTGCCAAACAGCTGTTTGGCAGTGGGAAGCACTTGGAGGTAGGCAGAGGAGTGGAGACATGGCGTGCTGGGGGGGGTGGAGGAGGGAGACGGGGAGGGGAGCTTGGCGGTCACAGGAAATAACTCCGCAGGCCGCATGCAGCCTGTGTGTTTGAGACCTCTGTCCTAGGCCTTGGCTACACTTGCGAGTTACAGCGCTGTAAAGCCGCCCCCAGCGCTGTAACTCACTCCCCGTCCACACTGGCAAGGCATTTGCAGTGCTGTATCTCCATGGTTGCAGTGCTGCATGTACTCCACCTCCCCGAGAGGAATAGCGAGTATTGCGCTGCCGCTGCGGCGCCATGTGGCCGCCCAATGCGCTGTGAATGGCCTCCAGAATTATTCG
This sequence comes from Terrapene triunguis, assembly GCF_002925995.2. Lineage (NCBI taxonomy): Eukaryota > Metazoa > Chordata > Testudines > Emydidae > Terrapene > Terrapene triunguis. The sequence continues at coordinate 15,697,422 of NW_020699373.1, read as the reverse complement.
GCAGTATCCCACAATGCCTGTTCTAGCCACTCTGGTTATCAGTTCAAACTCTACTGCCCTGGCCTCAGGTAACCAACCATGTGACCCACCCTTTACATTCCCCGGGAATTTTAAAAATCCCCTTCCTGTTTGCCAGGCGTGGCGTGAAGTGCTATCAGCGAATCTTTCCAGGTGACCATGCCTCCAGGCGCCAAGCGAGCCCCAGCATGGAGCAATG
>NW_020699373.1:15616573-15692205 GCF_002925995.2 Terrapene triunguis | reverse complement strand
CTCGGGTGCTCCCCCCGCGACCTGCCGATTCTACAAAGAGCTGGATGTGATACTTGGGGTTAACCCCACCTCCACTCCAAGCACCACCATGGACACTTCAGAGCCGGTGGGGGGGGGGAGGAGGAGGGAGGAGGAAGAGGAAGAGGAGGAGGAGGAAAACGGGAGTGATGGTGGTGGGCCGGATGGAGACACCCCGGAATCCCTTGAGCCATGCAGCCAGGAGCTCTTCTCGAGCCAGAAGGAAGGTAGCCAGTCTCAGCGGCCGGTACTTGGTGGAGGACAAACAGAAGAGCAGGTTCCTGGTAAGCGGTTTTTTTTTTCGGGAAGGAATTTTTTCGGTGCGGGCTCTTTGGGAGAGGAGGGATAGGCATGCATGCCTAGATGCGGAATAGTGCATTGATGTGGTTTATCACATCGCGGTAATCAGCCTCGGTAATCTCCTCGAATGTCTCATGCAGAACGTGGGCAATGCGCTTGCGCAGGTTTATCGGGAGAGCCACCGTGGTCCTTGTCCCAGCCAGGCTAACGTGTCCACGCCATTGTGCCGCGAGGGGCGGGGGGACCATTGCTGCACACAGACAAGCTGCATATGGGCCAGGGCGGAAGCCGCATTGCAGTAGAAGACCCTCCCTTGCTTCCCAGGTCACCCTCAGCAGCGAGATATCATCCAGGACGAACTCCTGTGGAAAATGTTGGGACAGTGTTCAGTGTAGGTGCCCCCTGAAGCTGTTGGCTCTCCCCAAGGCACAGAAACCGAGAGGACAGTGCAGCCCTGAAACAATCAGTCCCCCTTACTCACCATTTTGAGGCTCCCGTGGGATGTATGCGCTCTGTTTCGGACGGGAAAATTATGCTATTGTGTAGACCCTGTGTGTTTTCTACTCCTTGAGTGCGGGGGGGAATCATTACTCTGTCTGGTATAAACAATGCTGCCTCTGTTAAATGTTGCATTTTGCCTATACAGCTGCATCAACCTTGAGACCTCAGCCGTCCCTCTTATCACCTGCTCAGAGACTGCAAAGACTCAGGAAGAGACCGTGAAAAAGCAAAGAAGACATGCTTCAAGAAGTGATGTGGCAATCTATTAAAGAGAATGAGAAAGCACAGAACTGGAGGGAGAGAGAAAGCAGGATCCGCCAGGAAAACGCAGCGCACCGGCGGCAAAGCACGGAGCACCGGCGGCAAAGCACGGATCAGCTCATAAGCATCCTGGAGCGCCAAGCAGACGCTATCCAGGAGCTTGTAGCCATGCAAAAAGAGGAGCAGTACCACAAACGCAAATGCCACCCCTCCCTACAGCCCTTGTCCCAAAACTCTTTCCGTAGTGCCCCACTGTCACCTCCAACCCACTTTCCCCAACTTCCGTGTTCTTCACGCCACCCGCTGCCTCCATCACCAGTATCTTCACCACCTAGCCCTGAAAACCACGACCCTTACCCTCTGCACTCAACCCCCATCACCATGCAGTATAGCTATCCTGAAGTGCAGCACTCACTGCACAGCACACCAGACAGGACATACGCGAATCTGTGATTGTACCGTTCCCCACTCCACCCCCTTGTTTCTTTTCAATAAATAATTTTTTTTTCTTTTCAATAAATGGATTTTTTGGTTTTGAAAACATTCTTTATTATTGCATAAAGTAAAAGACTCCTTAGCCCAGGAAATAAACAGGCACTGCAAGTCTGCTTGTCTGCTTAGCAAACACTGATTCCTAAAGATTGGAACTACTGCACTTCACTCCCGTGCAGGGCACCAGATATCACTGCTGGTTTTCAGCCTCAAATTGCTCCCTCAAGGCATCCCTAATCCTTGCAGCCCCATGCTGGGCCCCTGTAATAGCCCTGCTCTCTGGCTGTGCAAATTCAGCCTCCAGGTGTTGAACCTCAGAGGTCCACGCCTGAGTGAAGCTTTCACCCTTCCCTTCACAAATATCATGGAGGGCACAGCACGCGGATATAACCGCTGGGATGCTGGTTTTGGCCAAGTCCAGCTTCCCATACAGAGATTGCCAGCGGGCCTTTAAACTGCCAAAGGCACACTCCACAGTCATTCGGCACCGGCTCAGCCTGTAGTTGAACCGTTCCTTGCTGCTGTCAAGGCTCCCTGTGTAGAGTTTCATGAGCCACGGCATTAACGGGTAAGCGGGATCTCCAAGGATCACAATGGGCATTTCAACTTCCCCTACCGTGATCTTCCGCTCTGGGAAAAAAGTCCCGGCCTGCATCTTCCTTAACAGCCAAGTGTTCCGAAAGATGCGTGCGTCATGCACCTTTCTGGGCCAGCCTGTGTTAATGAAACGCCCACGGTGATCCACAAGTGCCTGGAGAACCATAGAGAAATACCCCTTCCGATTAACGTACTCGGATCCTAGGTGGGGTGGTGCCAGAATAGGAATGTGCGTCCCATCTATCGCCCCTCCACAGTTAGGGAACCCCATTTGTGCAAAGCACAAAAAAAGGGGGGGAGGGATAGCTCAGTGGTTTGAGCATTGGCCTGCTAAACCCAGGGTTGAGAGTTCAATCCTTGAGGGGGCCACTTAGGGATCTGGGGCAAAATCAGTACTTGGTCCTGCTAGTGAAGGCAGGGGGCTGGACTCGATGACCTTTCGGGGTCCCTTCCAGTTCTAGGAGATAGGATATCTCCATATATTATTATTATTATAAAGCCATCCACTATTTCCTGCATGTTACCCAGAGTCATGGTTCTTCTGAGTAGGATGCGATTAATGGCCTTGCAAACTTGCATCAACACGATTCCAACGGTCGACTTTCCCACTCCAAACTGGTTTGCGACCGACTGGTAGCTGTCTGGAGTTGCCAGCTTCCAGATTGCAATAGCCACCCGCTTCTCCACTGGCAGGGCAGCTCTCAATCTCGTGTCCTTGCACCGCAGGGTGGGGGTGAGCTCCTCACACAATCCCATGAAAGTGGCTTTTCTCATCCGAAAATTCTGCAGCCACTGCTCGTCATCCCAGACTTCCATGACGATATGATCCCACCACTCGGTGCTTGTTTCCCAAGCCCAAAAGCGGCGTTCCATGGTGCTGAGCATGTCCGTGAATGCCACAAGCAATTTCGTGTCGTACGCGTTACGCGGCTCGATAGCATCGTCGGACTCCTCACTCTCACTGTCACTTTGGATCTTAAGGAATAGTTCGACAGCCAAACGTGACGTGCTGGCGAGACTCGTCAGCATACGCCTCAGCAGTTCGGGCTCCATTTCCCGCAGACAGATCGCACTGCACAGAAACCGTTGAACGATGGCGCCAAAGGTGGACGGAAACAAAGGGATTTCTGGGATGCAAAGTGATGCATCACGGGGTGTTGGGACAGGACCCAGAATTCCCTGCACCCACGCCCCCTTCCCACAACCCACGGTGTCAGAATGGGAAAAAGGTGCTCTGTGGGATAGCTGCCCATAATGCACCGCTCCCAATAGCGCTGCAATTGCCGCAAATGTGGCCACGATAGTGCGCTGGGCAGCTGTCAGTGTGGACAGACTGCAGCGCTTTCCCTACTCAGCTGCACGAAGTCAGGTTTAACTCACAGCGCTGTACATCTGCAAGTGTAGCCAAGGCCCTAGTGTATATACAGTACTCAGGTTTGCATCCTAGCTATCGCTGGTCCTGATGCTTGGTAGCCCTCTTGAAGCCTTTTACATGTAATTTAAACTACAGAGATGTGATGGAGAAGTCTACTAACTAAACTTGCTTTTAAGTCCCCCACACCCACGAACTCTATTCCGTGGAAGAAGCTCAACATTTTCCTCTGCTACCCAGCCTGTGTAACAACTTGGTTCAAGTATATTGGAAAAAAGACTTTGGTAGAGCTGTGCTAACTAAATGTCTGGTGGTGATTAAAATATGTTCTGCAGTTTAAAGTAAATAGCTTATGGTTAAAGAGTCTTTGCTTTTTCTGGGCTTGTGATATTTAATACAGGCTTTAAAATATGTGAAGTCTAGTAACTATTTAAAAAAACGTGCTTACAGCCTTTGTGTGACTCCTTTTAAAAATCTGGTTTCTTTGTGCTGAAAACCCAGCCTGGACTTGGATTACTTGTTTTTTGTAATCTGTAAGGTGCTACTTTGGGCTGGTCTACACTGGGGGGGGATCGATCCAAGGTACGCAACTTCAGCTACGCGAATAGCGTAGCTGAAGTCGAAGTATCTTGGATCAAATTACCTGGGGTCCAAACGGCGTGGGATCGATGGCCGCGGCTCCCCCGTCGACTGTGCTACCACCGCTCGCTCTGGTGAAGTTCCGGAGTCGATGGTGAGCGCGTTCGGGGATCAATATATCGCGTCTTAACGAGACGCGATATATCGATCCCGGATAAATCAATTGCTACCCGCTGATACGGCGGGTAGTGAAGACGTACCCTTTGATTGCATGCTGTAGAAAGCAGGTCAGTGCTTTCAAACTAGGCTGTTTAAAGTTAGGCCCCTAAATCAAAATGGCCTGGTTGTCAGAGGTGCTAAGTAGCCACAGTTCCCACTGGAGTCAGCGGTGGCTACGGGTGCTCAAGCACACTGCAAATCAGGCACGTCTACGCAGATGCCCAAGCATAGCATCAAGTACTGTCTTCGGCACCCTCGTTGGAAAATGTTGGCCTCAGTGAACAAGGATCATTAAAAATTTGAAAAGATGTTTCCCACAGAGAGAATCTAGCTGCTTCCTCAAAGTTAGTTAATGGGCATGTTTAGTTGGGGATTGGTCCTGCTTTGAGCAGGGGGTTGGACTAGATGACCTCCTGAGGTCCCTTCCAACCCTGACATTCTATGATTCTATGAAACTGGTAATGAAATGCTTGTGTGCGGTTCTGCTGTCATAAGATATGTCAGTGTGAAAGCAAGCAGTATTGCAGTTTGAGCATTTCTTTTCTTTTGCTTCTTTCTTCAGCAACACCTACCGTATGATTGAACAAGACGACTTTGACATTCACACGAGGTTGCACACCATAGTGAGAGGCGAGGATGAGGCAGCCATGGTGGAGTCGGTAGGCCTTGCGTTAGTAAAGCTACCGGATGTCCTCAACCGTCTGAAACCTGACATAGTGATCGTTCATGGGGACAGATTTGATGCTCTGGCACTGGCCACATCTGCAGCCTTAATGAATATTCGGATTCTTCATATTGAAGGCGGGGAAGTCAGTGGGACCATAGATGACTCAATCAGACATGCCATAACCAAACTGGCTCATTTCCATGTGTGTTGCACAAGAAGTGCAGAGCAGCATTTGATATCCATGTGCGAAGATCATGATCGCATCCTCTTGGCTGGCTGTCCCTCATATGACAAACTTCTCTCCTCCAAAAATAAAGACTACATGAGTATTATACGTATGTGGATAGGTGTGTATTGCACTTCTGTTCAAAGTTCATAAGATTTCTGTAACAGGCAGACATGCCTTTTTGTTGGCATTCTCATGAAGCTGAGACAGGATTTTATGAAGGGTATAAGCACATTTTGACAGTGCTCTTCTATCCTCTATCTCCCACCACAGAAATACATATAGACCCAGTAAACACAGACGTAACTGAAAACCTTAGTATGCTGTTTTTCAATAGAATGTTATTCCCTATGTCTTTTCCCCTGCTCTTTTGAAAGCAAAATATCCATGTCCTCTGCCTTTCACACTTTAAGGAAATGTGCCTATTATTTTGAGAACAAAAGCTTTTGGTAAACCAAAAGGAGGAAAAACAACATAAAACTTTCAAATGTTATCATACCACAATAGTCTGTTTCCAGGGCAAGATTAATAACAAGGCCAATTTGTCTGTAGCCTGGAAGACTGAGAAATAGAGGCTCCAACCTCACATATTATTTAACATAATTACATCCCATCAAATATCAGATGTAATGCTTAAATATTCAGGGGCCCCTTCCTCTCTAGAGACCCAAATGTCACATTTTGACTGTGTTGGTTTCTTCAAGAAACTCCTTCATTTCTATAATTTCCATTCTCGTATTTGTAGTCAGGAGAAAGTAACCCTACATGACCAAAAAGAGTGTAGTCAGAGATTGTCTTTAACATCTAAAACCCTATTGCTGAGTCAAAAAACAAGAGTCAAATTTGCTGAGTTCTTTGTTAAAAAATAAATTAGAACTCAGAGCTATTTCTTTGATACACAGAGGTTCAGAATCTTGTTCATATCCTTTATAACCAGACAGCTGGGAGCAGGTCTGACCTAATAATGTTAGAGATTGTGCATGGAGCTAATTTGCAGAAAATCAAGGGAATTTACATGCTGTACGTTGTTTCCTGCACAGTACAATACAGTAGCATGATATATTTCAGAGACTTGTGCTCTATGTCATCCGTTTACTTTCGGATCATTCCATATAAATCAGCATATCTTGTTGGTGTTTGACAGGAAAAATTCTTCAGCCCCTGTCAATTGGGAACTGGGTTCTTGTTAGTTCAATAGTTTAGTCATTTTCAGAATAAAGTAAAATGAACCGGCTACTCTTTATAACAAGTGAAGTATTTATGGTGGTCACTCTCTCATTTCTTTTAAGCAAATGGTGAAAAATCCATCCCTTAAGGCCCAGAAGACTCTCAGGAAACCTGAATAGACTAATGGATTGAAAGGAATACATGATCACAATGAAAATCTCAATCAGATCTGCCTGTTTGCTGTTGTGCCACAGCCTCAGGGTCAAATTCTGCTCTCATTTACAATAGTGTAAATCCAGAATACGTTAATTGGCTTCAACTGAGTTAATCCAGTTTTATGCTGGTGTAACTAGGGGCCTCGGTCTGCGCTCAAAGTAGTCTCATAAAGTTGTAGGACCCAGTACTGCAGTTGACTCTGTGCTGTAGCCTTAGACAATAGCAATTGTTCAGAGTCTTAGTTACAGTGGTAAACTTCAAACCCATATTCTCCTGTCACTCCCTTATGATCTCTTGTAGTATTGGAGCTCGTGCTAGAAATCAGATTTGCTGTCTAGAACTTGGGGAGGTTTTTGTTTCAGTGGCTTCAGAATCATTCTCCCACCACAACCACCACACTGCTAATAAAACAGTCTCTTTTGGGCTCCCTTTAAACAGGTGAAGATGTAAAACCAAGAGATTATATAGTCGCTCTGCAGCACCCTGTGACCACGGATATTAAACATTCCATAAAGATGTTTGAACTAACGTTGGATGCACTTATCTCCTTTAACAAAAGGACACTAGTTCTGTTCCCAAACATCGATGCAGGTGAGTGAAACAGGTACTTTGTATAAGTGGTTTGGTTTTTATTTTAAACTGGTGAAGAATTGCCCTCCAGATTTTCAGAACTCTCCATGAGTCACTTCACCCTCTGTCTCACTCATAGACCTCTTAATCCACCTGCTTCCATCCTTGTTCATTGCAGCCCTCCCATCTGACTTCCTCTTTCCTCTCTGCATCTTCACTTGTGCTACTTCATCTACCCACATGGAGGTAGCTTAGTGATCTAGGTATAATGTTTGAACTCACTGGAACTGTGTGCTGAATGCAGGATCACCTTCACCCTTCAATCTTCTGAGGAAGATAAAGGGAAAGCATTGCAATTTTGGGGTGACAGACAAGCTATTCTGCTTGCCCACGGGCTCTAAAATGTTTAAAAATATAATAGTAATGAAGAATAGTTGGATCTCAGACTCACAGCTGGAACCCTATGCTCAATGACACAGCTTTGAAGAGTCCTGTGGAGGGCGGGTGAGCAAAGAGTGGTTGGGAACACGTACACAGAGCTGGTGGGGGCAGTCCTAGGAATACCAGTCCGGCTGTTTTCACAGTACTTCTGTGTTAGCATCAATGACAGCAACTAACATGTCATTACAGTGTATACAGTGGCCCCTTCAGTAGCCACAGTGAAAATTCAACTATCAGTTAACGTTTTGTTCTCAATTGTTGGCTTTTTCCATAGGAAGCAAAGAGATGGTTCGGGTGATGAGGAAGAAGGGCATTGAGCATCATCCCAATTTTCGAGCAGTAAAGCATGTTCCGTTTGAGCAGTTCATTCAGTTAGTGGCACATGCTGGCTGTGTGATTGGTAACAGCAGCTGTGGTGTTCGAGAAGTGGGAGCGTTTGGAACCCCTGTCATCAATCTGGGAACACGTCAAATAGGAAGAGAAACAGGTATGTGTTTGCTGCTAAGTTCTCTGCTAAATTAACTTCCTGGGTGTTGGGTATGGTCATGTGCTTGCATCATTACAGAAGGTAAAGTCAGAGTTTAACAAGCATGTCAGTTTTATTTTTAATGGACATTATCACAGCAGGGACATTTTGACCTATCCGAATAACTTCATTGATCTGTTCCTTCTGTCCTGATGATTTTTGTAGAAAAGCCTTTTATCCATAGTCCAACTAAAATAAATATATACAGTGGCTTCCACCTACCAGAATAAACCACTGCACATGTTTTCTTTATGGGTGTAGGTACATGTGACAGGCATAAAACTATGCACTCTGGAATGATCCTGCAATTTTAATATACACATACACCACAACCAGCAGCAGGTATAAAAAGCAAATGTATAGTTTTTCTTCACAATCACACAGGTGCCTCAGATAAGACAGGAATAACAGTTTACCCTCCTGTTCTTCTCTGTGTTGTTCTTATATGTGGGAATTACACTGGAGTTAATAAGAATTCTGTTCTCTAAGTGCTTCGCAGGCAGGATACTGTATCATGACAATGTTGCTATTGACTTCAGTGGGAGCATGTCCTAACAGAGCAATGTCAGCGTAGCATCTGCATGTAAGAAGATGACACATACAGAAGTAGGGGCACTATGTGCACATAGGTCATGTTCCTTTTGAGTAGGTGTGAGGCCTTAACACATTTTGCCAGGACACACAAGTAATTGCTTGTTCATTTCAAATTCTGTTCTCTGTTCTCTTCTCCTCCCACCCCCCATTATTTATCAAGTAGCTGGCATGCACTAGAATGACATTGCATTTTTGATTATCTAGGCGAAAATGTTCTTCATGTTCGTGATGCTGACACACAGGACAAAATACTACAAGCTTTGCATCTCCAGTTTGGACAACAGTATCCTTGGTAAGTACATATATCCGCCCACTACTCTTTAGGGGACCAGAGAAAAGGCCCTTAGTTAGTACTGGGGTGGAGAATAGACTTCACCACATTTATCCAAGGTTAGCTCCCCACTCTAGGAAGAAATAATCATCTTAGATGTCTTACTACATACAAAGGAAAGCGGTCTGTGAATCTCAGAATCATTGTACAATGTTGGCAGCTTGGAACTCATACAGCAAAGCTCTGCTGCTTGATGTCTAGGATTCAGTGTCAACGTCTAGCATTCTTTAAGAAAAAAAACAAATAATGCTGTAACCTCACGGAACATGGTTAAATGAGAGCCCAGGGCAAAAAAATGATGGTAATTCCACACTTGTGCGACCTGTAGCTGGATAGCCCTTAACCCCCTCCAGATTGCTAAAGCATCCAACACATCCCGTGGCACACTCACAGAGACTTGAAATGCATTATCATGGCAGATAACATGTTATAGTTATTAATAACCTTTGAGATGTGAAATATGGTGGCCTTCTATTTTATAAGTGCTTTACAGACTTGCTGTTTTACTTACACTATAATTGGTGCTTTTTTGTATTACAGCTCAAAAATATATGGGGATGGTAATGCTGTCCCAAGAATTCTGAAGTTCCTCAAATCGATTGACCTCAAAGAGCCACTGCAGAAGAAGTTCTGCTTCCCTCCTGTAAAGGAGAACATCTCACAAGATATTGACCATATCCTAGAAACTCAGAGTGCCTTGGCTGTGGATCTAGGTGGAACAAATCTCCGGGTAGCGATAGTCAGTATGAAGGTAAGTACTATTCCACGCCTTTAATAATGTCTGTAGACACCACGGTATTCGATGGGAAAGTACTGCATTGGGGATAGTGCAATGCAGTACTGTCCCAGGGGGAGATCCTAGGTGCGCTGATGACGTGTGCCTGCTGCTGTGCTCCTTTATGGACTGTGCAGCTGGCCAGGTCTGCCGGCCAACGTGGAGCAAGGCAAAGCCATGATCCCACTGGCTCCTTCTGTCGGAGGGGCCATGCACCCACAGGGGAATAGGCGGGGAGCAGTTCCTGCGCTTCCCTGAGCACAGGGACTACAATTCAGCTTGTGCCTTTATATAGACCACACACAAGGGGAGAGACTCCTGGTGCCATTTTCCTCACTTCCCACACCACCCCCTCATATACCTTAGTAATGGACATGCAGAATATCTGAAAAAAAGAAAGAAACTAGACTCCAAGGATAATTCACTGAAGAAGGAACGGATAGTTCAGGTCATGTGATAGGGAGTTTTTCACCTCTGTCACCAATGAAAACACAGCTAGGCCAAAAGTTGTTACTTTCTGATGGCTGTTGGACCAACAGCAGGTGATAGTTGTTCTCCATTTGATACCTGAGAACAGGAGCCCAGCACTCTAAACCATCATCAGAATAGAAGGCAATTGGCACCCAGGCTGGAATTCTCAGAGAAACCCAGGACTGCATGAGACTAACCAACCCCTTTCTCTGCTAAAAGTGATTGTTCCAGAACACATTGAGGCATGTTGTGGGGTAGTGTGGGGAAACGTGCACCATCACAGCCTGCGTGGTAGATGTTCTGTGAATAAAAGACTTCAGTCTCCAGGGCTGTCAGCCCATCATCTTTCACCACCAAAGAATTCATGGAGCGTAGAACATTTTTCTTTGGCCTAGACTTGCGTGGCTTGTACACAGCTAGCTCATTTAAGTGAAGTTTCCCAGAGTGGGCGGTATGCCCCTGGGGCTGGCATGAAGAACTAGCCGGGGAAGCACAAATAGGCCTCTCAGTTGTTTCCCAGAAACGTTAGCATTAATTAAAAAAAAAAAAAAAGTGTCTAGCTGTTCTGATTGTGAAGAAAACCTTGAAAATGTGATCCAGGCGTAACTGATGAAGAGATGTTTGCAAAAAGCCTGAAACAAGAGCTTGGAGGTGTTAACTGCCTCATTCACTTGACTGGGTACAACTCAGGCACCAATAATGATCCTTTAAATTTGGTCACTATTGTTAACGATTTCACCACTCAAAGCATCTAAGACAGGAGAGAGAGTGTTATAATGCGAAGATGTACACAATCTACTCTGATCTACTGTAAGGGTATGTCTATGCTAAGGAGACCACACTAGCATAGCTAGGTCCCTGTAGCTACAACGGCATAACCCTATATTGTGGATGCAGCCTACACGGACACAATGAGTTTTTCCATTACTGTCGGAACACCACCGCCCTGAGCGATGGCAACTACGTCAACTCCGCTATCAACGTAGCACATTTACCTTGGGGTTAGGTTGGCATCGCTACAGTGCTCAGGAGTGTTTGGTTTGGTTTTGGGTTTTTTCGCACGCCTGGCAGATGTAGTTATGTCGATCTAGCCCTAAATGTAGACCAGACCTGAGTGACTCCCTGTTTTTGAATATGCATTTAACAACAGATGGCAGAGCTGAAGGTGCAGTTGGTTTAGTTTCCCTGAAGGGTGGGACTCAGTTTCTGAAAGTTTGGAAACCACTGCTTTCAAAGAGCTTTCAAGCTCTTCTGGCAAAGCCAGAACAAAGAGATTACCTTTAAAAACTTCTCTAGTTACTTTTTTTATTTTGTTCCTGAAAAAACAAAAACTGGTGGAGGAAACTAAATGAAGATTAAAGGAAAATAAAATGCCATCATTGATGTAATGCTGACCTTTGAGTGAGAACCAGCACTCAAATGTCAGGAAATTCCCAAAGCTGAAGTTGCTTTGGTAACGTTAAGTCAGTCATATGGTATATATGCAGCATGGTCTATTCCTTTCCCCCTTGTTAAATGTAAACCACAGTGCAATATACTGCAACCAGAAAATACACAGGATGTGCTTTGTGACAGAGATAACATCACCAGGGCATACCTTCACTTTGAAATGTATTCACTTCTTAGTGTTTGATCTTGCAAGCTTAACATTGCATTAACTTTCGTTTTCCCCCCGCATCCACACATAATGAATGCTTCCATTGTTTTATGAGTGTTAGGTTATAAAAATCCTCCCCTCCTTCATCCCCCACACAAACAGACGTCAGAGATTACATTACTGCAAAAAAAATGTTTCAAAGACTGATATTCAGAGTCAACGTTGCTGTGTAAGAAACAATATTTATAACAGATGACCTTTAAATTCTCTTAACAAGCTTGATAAGACTAATTCCTGCATCTGAATTCCAAGCATGTGTGTCTACTTAAGTTTCCTGTTGCCAGTAAAATAGCAATATTTATGACACCAAACAAACTTTTGTTTAATTGTATTTAAAACTAAAAAACACTTCCTTTTTAATCCAGCCACTGATCATGAAGCTGTTTGAGTTGTCCCTTCCTCCCCTTCAATGCTGCTGGGACAGAGCAAAACCTTCAGCATATCACATTATGGGTTGCTGTTTGCAGCAACTTTATGACAGCCTGTGGCATATTCTGTTGCCAGCTTCAAGGTCCTTGTCTTAGATGTATGTTGTATTTCAGCTTGTAGGGCTTGATTGCAGAAACCAGTGTAGGGCCCCACATGGGTGCAAGGGGCCTGCCCACACAGATAATCTTGCAGGGTCAGGGCCAAGGCTTGTATCTTTTTTTTTTCTTCCCAGTTGGAGGTAGGGCTGTGGCCCTTTGCAAATATAAAATTGTCTTTAAAGCTGACGGGTCTGTAATTTAAACAGAAGAGAAGTCATTCATTTTGCAGGGCATTTAAATAAGTGGACAGGCCTGACCGTTTTTCCCTCTTAGGGTGAAATAGTGAAGAAATATACCCAGCTCAATCCTAAAACCTATGAGGACAGAATAGGATTGATTCTCAAGATGTGTATGGAGGCTGCATCAGAAGCTGTAAATCTGAACTGCAGAATTTTGGGAGTGGGTAAGTTAATGAATATTGAATTTTTCTTCCAGGACTTTAAACACTAAACGAGATTGTTCCAGTTGTGTTAAAAAATGGATCCCGGGCATTTTCACAGCTTTTATATTGACAGTTTTATTCCTTTATTTAGTGCATATGATAAGGGATGCTTTTTAAATGCATGTGAAAATGAGGGGCTGAAAACACAGACTAGAGTCAGCCCTCTCTGAGTAGAAACTGTGAAAGCTATCCACGAAGCTATGCCAATGCACCTCAGTCCCAACCTACAACCCCACAGTATTCCCAGAACTGGTCATTTCCTAAGAAGAACTTCTCATTCATGCTGATTTCTGTGGCGTTTGATTCTAGGGCCATGATTCTGAATAGCACTGCCTGGCTGGTGTTGCTGAGGAGATACAGCCCTGAGGGTGGTGGGTGGCAAAGGTGGTTTTTTAACCTACCTTGACGTAGGGGCCCAGCCCCAGAATTTGGAAAGCATAAGTTAGAGCAGCCCCTGAAACTGCCACCGCTGACAGACACTTCCTACAGCTGTCTGTGGCGAATAACTTGGGTGCCAAGCCCCTTGACTCACCAGAGCAGCATAAAGAGGCCAAAACACAGTCCAGAAGGAATGCTTATGTCCACAGAGCTGGAAGGCAAGATAGTTTTTCATTTGCTATTTCAATTACACTGTAGCAGAAACCCATTTTAAATTATTTTGTTTATACTGTAACCGGTCCCAGCTTCATTCTGCTTAATGACTGACTAAAAGCTTTGTTCTGAAACATTTATTTTAGTGGAAAGGATTCTGTTTAACCAGAATATTAGAACCTCGTTCCATTTTGGCCAAAGACAAGTTTTGCTCTAAAACCAAAATTCTGATTAAATCACATGGTAGAAAAATATTACTGTCAACTCTTGAAAATTCTTATTTGCCATAATGAGCCTGGAAAAACTTCAGTGGTGAGTACATAAAAGCAAAAGAAGCAATGTACACGTGTGTGATCCAGATCCCTGAACTGAAGGATTACAAAAAGGCAATTTATAAATTCTTTATTGCCAGAGAGAACTTTTTTGAGAAAATTCAATCTTAAATTATTATACTACTACATTAAATAACGGAATCTTTCAGAATAATGTCAGTGAACAAAAGGTCCTGTTTGACATCTTAAATTATTATACTACTACATTAAATAACGGAATCTTTCAGAATAATGTCAGTGAACAAAAGGTCCTGTTTGACATCTGATGTTTCATTTGGACTAAAAGTTTTCTGTACTTGGCCTCAAAGAATTAGTTTGTGCTGAAGAATTCACTTTAATATAAAACAGTTGTGAGGAGTCATTGAGAAGTCATCATTCTTAAGAAAATAAAATGCTATTTTTCTACACATGACAATCCCAAAGAAAGAGATGTATTTTGTACTTCAGTTCAGTACTTTGTTCTCAGTCATCAAGTTCAAATGAGCCTTGATGTAACTTTGGAGCTGTTGTAATCTTAATGATGATTTTTGTTGTTTTGTCATTATTAAAATAAAATTGGAAATAAAAGAAATTCAAATAACTTGTTAGATGTGACGTGAAATCGAAAGAATTATAGAACACCTGCAATGATGTTTTTGGGATATTCTGACTTCCATTTAAACAAATGGCAAAGGGACATTAGGGTTATTTTTCATGTTATGGAGTGCACACTTCTGAGTTCACCTCAGCTATTCAAGTAATAATACATGCCACCCACAGCAGTAAGCTACAAGGCAAGGCCTCTTCTGCTTCTGGTATTGCAAAGTGTTTTCAAAGTTCTTATTAGAACTTCTCTTATAACCTACACAATATAAATATCATCAGTCACTTAAAAAAATAAATGCACAGTGGGCTAATTCCTGCGCAGTTACAGCTGTGTATCCTTCACTGAACTTAACTTGGTTGCATAGATGGTAACTGAGAGCAGAATTCTTTGCTATGTTGGAAAAACAGGACTTACCTGAAAAGTATCCTCCAGCGCTATTTATGGTCGATGTGATGTCACCAGCACAATGCCTGCCGGGCCATCACGCCAAGATGGCTGGCCATTTGCGAACATGAAAAATGGTAACTTGTTGAAATGCCCTAAAGGGAATCGTAACTTTTTTCAGAACATATTTGTGAATCATCTTTCTGGCAGACACTGTGAACCAAATTCTGGGCTGACTTACTCCCCGTGTACTGGGAGTTCATGTGGATGTAAGTCCATGTAGAATTTACCCCTGTATCTATAACTCCTTATTTTGTACTTAAATACTGCAGTGCAAAAGATCACACATTAAGTGAGACTATCCAAGACACAGCCAGATTCAGCCCTGCTGTTATCTTACTGATGTTTGACATTAAGGATGAATTTGGTCCAGCAGGACAAACAGAGACCAGGTGTAAATAGGTCCAGCACCTCTGGAAGTCTCCTGGCCAAATTCAGCAGTGACTTAAACAGTGGCAAACTTCCGACGTTGAGTGTAAGGTGGTCAGATATTAGGTGTTAGTAACCAAATGGTGTGACTTGCATGGGTGTGGCATTCAGTGGGTGTGCAAGCGACGTGTAATTTACATGCTGAAAGGGAGGAGAGATGTTAGAAATAGCATCTTATAAGATAAAAGGGTTAATTTCTCCAGTGCTGTGTGCCTTGTCACCCTGCACACCTGTGCAGTGTGTGTGTCAGATGCTACCAGATCAGAGTGGTATTGTGGTACATCCACTTCATTCAGGTGCAAATGATGACCCAAGGTGCAGGGCAGTGGAAAATCAGACCCAAAGAGTGTGGGCCTGATCCTTCTCTTCCACTTGTTGTTGGCTCTGTGTGTGTGAGAGGCTGTTTTATTTTATCTCCTCCTCTTAGTTGCATTTCCTGTCACATTTCCCTTTCCTCCTCCTTGTGCAAGATGTACTCATTTTGCACAGCTACTGAATATTAACCCAGTGCAAGCTGCACTATGTACACCTATTTTTTTGTGATGAGACTTGCACAGCTGCTTATGTCACTGCTGAATTGGATGCAGAATCATAGCTGTAATGCTGAGTTTAGTTGACTTGTCATGTGACTTTTCGTAACTTTTTTTTATCATTATTGGACTGATTTTTCAGAGGTGCTCAACAATCAAACCACATGTGAATTTGTAATTCTGGTCTGTGGATTTCTGGGCGATACCATTTTTGGAGTGTTCTAATTAATCAAAATTAAATAAACCCTTATAATAATAGAAAGCTGTCCTTTCCCCTTTCATCCTACAACTCTCAGTAGAGGGACTGTTGCAAAGGGTAATGTGGACGCTGATGGAAGTGAGCACTCCAGCGTTTAACAAAACCTTTGGATATTTTCCCCAAGTAGGAACTATTTAAACAAACCTGTTGGGCCTGATTCTGATGTAACTCCATTGATTTCTGTGGGTCACTCCTGATTTACATTGGTGAGAGATCAAAATCAGGCCCATTAAACTTTTAATTGGCGACTTAAATATTATTAGCTACCAAAGACCCTATTGTCCTTGCACAAATTAACTATCATAGTGAGTTATCTTTGCTCAATATCTGACTAATGATTTTCTGCTGAACGTTACTTTCCTGTACAATGCATGAATTTATACCCGTGACTTAACTCTTAATCCTTGTATCCAGTGGTTCCTGCTATGTTACGTGTGTGAATGGATTCTGCACTGATTAAATAATGGATTTTCTGTGCCAAGCAAATCTGTTTTCTGAAGCTGCATTCCAGGGTAACCACGTTAACTGGCTAACATAACCCCAGCAAAATACTAGTCTTAGTGTGGGTTTACAAAACAGGACATCATAAATTAATGCAGGTGCTAAACATCATTACAATTTAACAATATAAAAATTTTGCATACTGCAGCTACTTAAAATGTTACTAGCTGTTGAATTCATTGCGTATAACACTTGGCTGTTTTGGGAGTATGGTTACACATTCTGCTGTATGCATTGTACTGTGGTGAAGAAAATGTAAGTAGTAGTTTGAAAATTTTTGTAGCTTTCAAGCAATTTCTTCTGCATATCTCCATGCTGTAACAAGACATGTTCCCTCTAATTGGGTAGTTTTAGATAAGCATTTTTGTTGGCTTTCTACTACACCCAGCGCCAGTCTGTCTCTGCTGGATATGTTGGAAATCAATAATAACCTTGGCCATAAAGTATGCCTTCTCTCAGCTAAAGCCCTCTTTCATGCATAATGGGGATCATTTATATTTGGCCTTATGTCCAAGTTTCAACCAGTTGGATTTGATTTAAAAAACCCACACACCATATATATACATAGTGGTGGGAACCTCTGATAAATGGATGCATGATTCTTTTCCCTACCCATTTGACTGCCTCACCTGCACTCTGCCCACTATTCCAACACTGGCAGGACTATTTTATTATTTAATTACATTACAGTCCCAACTAGCCTGCCTAATCAGTGTTAGGGCCCCATTGAATGAGGTGCCATACCTTCCAAACCTCTGAGCAGCTCCAAGCAACTTCTTTTTTTAGTATAACAGAATACCTTTGCAGAGAAATGTTTCCTCCTTCCCTTGACAAAAATGTTGAATTTCTCCCTCAGTTACACTAGTCTAAGGACCGGGGTCATCAGGAAGTATTCAGCTGTGCACCAGTGATAGGTTCATGATCCAGTACTTTGTAACGTATCAGAGCTAACAGTGGGAGCTTTATTTCATTAGGAAGATTAAAAAAAACAAACTCCATTTTCCAGTAAGATGTCAGATGTTGAAATCCAGATACTGTGATCTATGGAAGTAAAAATGCAAATTTAAGTAATTTTAGAGCTTTCTGTCTTAATTATAATTATCCTGTCCATCCAAAGTCTGGGGTGTGAAATAAGAGGAATAATTTAAAAAAAATTAACCATCAAGCACTTCGAAAATAATTTTTCTGTAAAACGTGTGGCATATTCCAAACCTATGATTAGTGGTATAAACGTTTATTTGCACTCATTAAGGCTGACCTGTACAACTCACTCTTGTCATTGCCACTCATGAGGAATGCAGCTATTCCAAACTCATGCTGATATCACCTTTATATCATGCCACACCCTCATGCGTTCTCTGTATAAAAGCAGTGACCAAAATGTTTATACTTGCGTATCTTAAACTAGCCACTCTAGTATTTATTTAGACACCTCATTAGGTGGACCCACTTTCCGAGGTGCTTTGCACTCACATTCCCACTAATGTCAGGAGTTTTCATCTGAGTATAACCATTGTCTTCTCAATATAAACTTGCCTAATAACTCTTTACTCTGTGTATTGTTCTCCAGGACAAGTCCCATTCAGACACGTACTTCGATACTTTACTATCCAAGTTCCACTGTTTCTCTTTCATTCATCCTAAATGTTTATTTATCCACTTTCAGCAGATTTTACTGATCGTAGAATCTTAGGACTGGAAGGGACCTCAAGAGGTTATCTAGTCCAATCCCCTGCACTCATGGCAGGATTAAGTACTATCTAAACCATCCCTGACAGGGGTTTGTCTAACCTGCTCTTAAAAGTCTCCTATGATGGAGATTCCACAACCTCCCTAGGGAATTTTTTCCAGTGCTTAACCACCCTGACAATTAGGAAGTTTTTCCTTATGTCCAACCTAAACCTCCCTTGCTGCAATTTAAGCCCATTATTTCTGGTCCTATCCTCAGAGGTTAAGGAGAACAATTTTTCTCCCTCCTCCTTGTAACAACCTTTTATATACTTGAAAACAGTTATCACGTCCTCTCTGTCTTCTCTTCTCCAGACTAAACAAACCTAATTTTTTCAGTCTTCCCTCATAGGTCATGTTTTCTAGACTTTTAATAATTTTTGTTGCTCTTCTCTGGACTTTCTCCAGTTTGTTCACATCTTTCCTGAATGTAGTGACCAGAACTGGACATAATACTCCAGTTGAGGCCTAATCAGCGCAGGGTAGAGTGGAATAATTTTTTGTCATGTCTTGCTTACAACACTCTCGATAGTACATCCCAAAACTATGTTTGCTTTTTTTTGCAGTAGTGTTATACTCTTGATTCATATTTAGCTTGTGATCCACTCTGACCCCCAGATTCCTTTCTGCAGTACTCCTTCCTAGGCAGTCATTTCCAATTTTGTATGTGTGCAACAGATTGTTCCTTCCTGGATGGAGTACTTTGCATTTGTCCTTATTGAATTTCATCCTATTGACTTCAGACCATTTCTCCAGTTTGTCTAGATCATTTTGAATTTTAATACTATCCTCCAAAGCACTTGCAAGCCCTCCCAGTTTGGTATCGTCCGCACACTTAATAAGTGTACTCTGTATGCCATTATCTAAATCATTGATGAAGATATTGAACAGAACCAGAACTGATCCCTGCGGGACCCCACTCATTATGTCCTTCCAGCTTGACTGTGAACCACTGATAACTACTCTCTGGGAACGGTTTTTCCAACCAGTTTTGCACCCACCTTATAGTAGTTCCATCAAGGTTGTATTTCTCTAGTTTGTTTATGAGAAGGTCATGTGAGAAGTATCAAAAGCTTTACTAAAGTCAAGATATACCACAGCTACCACTTCTCCCCTATCCACAAGGCTTGTTACCCTGTCAAAGAAAGCTATCAGGTTGCTTTGACACAATTTGTTCTTGACAAATCCATGTTGACTGTTACTTATCACCTTATTATCTTCTAGGTGTTTGCAAATTGATTGCTTAATTATTTGCTCCATTATCTTTGCAGGTACAGAAGTTAAGCTGACTGATCTGTAATTCCCCGGGTTGTCCTTATTTCCCTTTTTATAGATTTGCCCTTTTCCAGTCCTCTGGAATCTCTCCCGTCTTCCATGACTTTTCGAAGATAATTGCTAATGGCTCAGATATCTCCTCAGTCACCTCCTTGAATTTCATCAGGCCCTGGTGACTTGAAGACATCTAACTTGTCTAAGACTTTGTCTACATTACCACTTTTGTTGGTAAAACTTCTGTCTGTCAGGATCGTGAAAAAAACACACCCCTGACTTATATAAGTTTCACCAGCACAAGTGCTGGTGTGGACAGCGCTATGTCGGCAGGAGAGGCTTTCCTGCCGATATAGCTAACACTGCTCATTGGGGGTGATTTAATTATGCTGGTAGGAGAGCTGTTACATGGGAGACCGTAACAACGGCCTAGCTGTAGTGGTAAAGCTGTGCTGCTGCAAGGTCCGTAATATACACATAGCCTAAATAATTTTTAACTTGTTCTTTCCCTATTTTAGTCTCTGATCCTACCTCATTTTCACTGGCATTCACTACATTAGACGTCCAGTCGCTACTAACCTTTTTGGTGAAAACTGAAACTAAAAAAGTCATTTAGCACTTCTGCCATTTCCACATTTTCTGTTACTGTTCCCCGCCCCCCCCAATTGAGTAACGGGCCTACCCTCTCCTTCGTCTTCCTCTTGCTTCTCATGTATTTATGGAATGTTTTCTTGTTACCCTTTATGTCTCTAGCTAGTTGAATCTTGTTTTGTGCCTTGGCCTTTCTAATTTTGTCTCTACATACTTGTGTTATTTGTTTATATTCATCCTTTGAAATTTGACCTCGTTTCCACTTTTTGTAGGTCTCTTTTTAGTTTCAGATTATTGACGATCTCCTGGTTAAGCCAGGGTGGTCTCTTGCCGTTCTTTGCTTCGCAGTGGGATAGTGTGCTCTTAATAATGTCTCTTTGAAAAACTGCCAACTCTCTGGAATTGTTTTTTCCCCCTAGACATGCTTCCCATGGGATCTTTCCTACCAACTCCCTGAGTTTGCTAAAGTCTGACTTCTTGAAATCCATTATCTTTATTGTGCTGTTTTCCCTCCTACCATTCCTTAGAATCATGAACTCAACCATTTCATTGAGCTGCCTTCCACTTCCAAATTCTCAGCCATTTCCTTCCTGTTTGTCAAAATCAAATCTAGAACAGCTTCTCCCCTAGTAACTTTCTCCACCTTCTGAAATAAAAAATTCTCTACAATGCATTCCAAGAACTTGTTGGATAATCTGTGCCCTGAATTGCTGTGTTTCCAACAGATGTCTGAGTAGTTGAAGTCCCCCATCACCACCAAGTCCTGTGCTTTGGATTATTTTGTTAGTTGTTTAAAAAAAGACTCATCCACCTCTTCTTCCTGGTTAGATGGTCTGTAGTAGACCCCCTACAATGACATCACCCTTGTTTTTTACCCCTTTTATCCTTACCCAGATACTTTCAACAAGTCTGGGTTGCTTGACACTTATTTAAGATGGACAAGTCCTTGGTATTATACAGGTTTTTTTTATATATGGCTAAGAAGAGGCACAGAAGCAACTTACCCAACACCGCCTAAAATAAGAAATTGAATTTTCAACTGGTTAGCTGGGACACTGAGCACATATTGATAAGGATGCTAGAATTCTGTTATTTCTTGTTTCATATCATAACTGATGTAATATATTGCAAGTGAGGCGTAGGACTGTTTTTGTTTAGATTCAGAAATATATCATGTAGGGTTAAAAATAAAAATCCTTTTCCTCACACAAGGAGCAAATCAATTGTAGTTCCAGAGTTATTTAGCCTTAGCCTTGATTTTTCTCTCGTGTGTTTTGGGGCTCAGGTATTTCTACAGGTGGACGGGTGAATCCCCGAGAAGGAATTGTGCTTCATTCCACAAAGCTCATTCAGGAGTGGAGTTCTGTTGATCTGAGGACCCCGATATCTGATGCTCTGCACTTGCCAGTCTGGGTGGACAATGATGGCAACTGTGCTGCTCTGGCAGAGAGGAAATTTGGGCATGGAAAAGGAGTGGAAAATTTTGTAACGCTAATCACTGGTACAGGTAAATGTGAACACAGAAATCAAAGCCCTGAATTCCTGCTGTCTTTATGTCACAAAACAGCTGCATTAGTGGGAGCCGTCCTCCAGTTCCAACACTGTAATATAATTCCCTTCCAGCTGCAGAAAATGTAGGTCCGATCTGGAGCTGTATGTAGTAGCTAAATGAGGAGTTCAGCTTGACACATCATCCTAGTAGCACATTGTGGCACTTTGATGGTGGGTCTGACATACTTGTTTGATTAAAAAGATATGGACCATTTACACGGGTGTCAGTCACCTCAGGTGAAGAATCCTCACTTGTTAAAAACAACAACAACAACAAAAAACTCAATCCAAACCATACTTGCATATGCATGGCTAGTATGTCTCTGCTAGTGTAGACTAGATGTTAAAAGACATAATCTGGGCTGATCTTGAGCTAAGGAACCTGACTTCACACATCCAATATCACCACCGCTGCATTGCGACATCCAGGCCTGCCCACTGCCATCCGAAATAGCGAGGGAAGAATGCTAATGAATAATAAACAATAGTTTGTAATGCAAACCACAATTTTATACTAGATCTAGGACAAGAATTCTAGATGCACCACATCTGAAGGATGTGATTTACTTTTAGTATTTACAAGTTTTGATAAGATTTTGCTTCTTAAGCATGAATTAAATATTTGTTTCATGCATAAAGAATTTAGGACTACTATGACAGCAATTATTAACTTGCAGGCTGAGACATAATGTCTACATGTGCCCCTCAATAACCCTCTTTGACTAAATATCTCATGAATAAATTATACCATGACATGACCAATGAACTATGCATTATAGGTGTAAGTTCACCTTACCATCCAGGGGCTGGGGAGACTTATGCATTTACTTGCACCAAGTGCATTAAGCAGAGAAGAGATTTGTAATGACTACACCTTTATTTGGTCCTAATACAGTGATGCACAGATACATGTATTTAACTCCTTCCCTTTTAAGATAAGGACATGTAAGTGCCCTGCTGAATCAAGACCATTATGTTACTGTTCTTTTACTATCAGAAATTTGTATATGCTTATAGGAATTGGAGGTGGAATCATTCATCAACATGAATTGATCCATGGAAGTTCCTTTTGTGCTGCTGAACTTGGACACATTGTGGTGTCTCTAGAAGGACCAGAGTGCCTATGTGGGAGCCATGGATGTATAGAAGCATATGCCTCTGGAATAGCCTTGCAGAGAGAAGCTAAAAAACTACATGATGGTAGGTGTATTTTTTACCTTCTTTTTAATGTAATTGTTCAATCTTCTATAATGCAGCAATTAAATGCAAAGAGCGTCCGGCCTAAAATGGCATTTTAGGCATGCCACTGGGGCAGCCTTAAAAGTTACCTTCCTTTTTACAGTTCAGTAACATAGATTCACACACCCTGTTGTATCGTTATTCCAACTGCAGATTTGTTATTAATGTTTCCCTCCGGGCTTTCTCTTCACCCCAAACAGAGGATCTGTTGTTAGTGGGCGGAATGTCAGTGAAGACGGAAGAGACCATTAGTGCTGTGCATCTCATTCAGGCAGCTAAACTTGGGAATGCAAAGGCTGACAGCATTCTCAGAACAGGTAAGAACCTAGACCTAGGGTGGGAAGCCCACTTAGAACGAGAGAGAAATTCCTAGAGCTGTAGAATTGGTATTTCACCACAGCAGGCCAAATCCTCAGCGCAGCTGTGATGGTTTCTACAGAACTACGCTTGAGTGAGGGATCTGGCCCTTTAGGCGTGGCAATCATGGATAGGAGCGGTACCAATGACTAGTGGGGAATTGTGAAGAGAATGGGCTAGTGATCCTGTCCTGTCTCCAACAAACTGTATTCTAGGACCGTGTTAGAGACTTGATTAAACAGATTACAGATTGCATGGTCATGGGACCCTTCGCTATTTCTTTTGGGATTTCCTGCTCCAGGGGATTAGAATATTAAAACATCATGCTTTTCCTTTTCTTGTGGCAAGCAAAATAGCTCTGGCTTCACACTGAAAAAAAGGTCAGGTTCTGATAATTCAGTATTGGTATGAGAAATTATGGGACACTTCAGTGATGGGCCAATAAATATATATGCGAGGCAGCCAAAATGAAATGGTTTCTATGAAGCGTTGTTCCAGTTTATACAATACTTTACAATGCACAGTTTTTCTGAGTTTTCAAAAGAAGCATTAAATATAACCAGTTTCCTTACAGGTTTCAGAGTAGCAGCCGTGTTAGTCTGTATCCGCAAAAAGAACAGGAGTACTTGTGACACCTTAGAGACTAACAAATTTATTTGAGCATAAGCTTTCGTGGGCTACAGCCCACTTCATCGGATGCATAGACTGGAACATACAGCAAGAAGATATTTAAGAAGTTTCCTTACGTGTAACCAATATAGCAGAAGGAGGTAGAATAGCATTTTCTTTCCTTTGTTTCCCCAAGCACAGCAATATGTGTTGACTTACCTCTCTCATCTATATCATGGAATAACGTTACCTGGCTATAAACCATTGAATTTTTCTTTTACTCTCGAAAGAAAAGAGAATGATGAGCCCAAGTGTCCCAGCTAGCTGTCCTAGTATTATACACTAATACTTTCTCTAAAGGAAAGGAATACATTCTGTTGTAATTCTAGTGTTCTGGGCAGAAAATCATAAACGTCTGCCATATGGAATTAAAAGCTTTCCTGACCACAATATTAATTACTCCCGAGGGAATTCTGCACCAAAAAAGTTAAAAATTCTGCTCACAATATTTTTTAAATTCTGCAGATTTCATTTTGTCAATAAATAAATGTGGAGGCTCCAGCATGGCAGGGAGGAGCACAGGCCACTGGCTGCACAGAGGTGGGAGATCACCCTGCAGGGCCCCCCCCCCCACCTCCTTGGAACATGGACTTGGCAGTGAGGTTGCACCTGACTCTGAGACAGCGCAAGGGCCGGGCCTGCCCCAGAAACACCCCGGAGCCCTGCCCCTCCGTGCCTGGCACACCAGGATCCAAGTGTGGAGGGGCTTAGTGTGGGGAGATCCAGGTGTGGGGTGAGAGGATTCTGTGTGGCCCAATCTCAATGCACAGGGGCTCATTGGGGTGTTCCGGGTGCAGGGGCAATGGGACGCTGCAGTGAGGTCCAGATGAAGGTGGTTGGGGCTCAACAGGTTTGGTCTAGGTGTGGGGGGATGGGGCTCAGAAGGTGGGGTCTGGGTGTAAGGGGCTCAGTGGGGGGTTGGGTGCTGGGGGAGTAGGGCTTAGTGGGGTTTGGGTCCAGGTACCGCTGTTTGGGGCTCAGTGTGGTGGGGGTTTGGGTGCAGGGGGCTCGTCAGGGTGTGTGGGGTGGTCTGGGTGCAGAGGTGGGGGTCCTGATGCAAGCAGTGAGGCTTGGTGGGATGAGGGTTCAGGTGTACGGTGAGCAGATAGCAAGTGTGAAAAATCGGGACAGGGGGTGGGGGGGTAATAGGCACCTGTATAAGAAAAAGCCCCGAATATCGGGACTGTCCCTATAAAATCGGGACATCTGGTCATCTTATGTAGGGGACTCATGGGGGGTGTCTTGGTGCAGAGGGGGTGATGCTCGTCAGGAAGGTCTGGGTATAGGGGGGTCTGGATGCACCAGGGTTGGGCGGACCAGGGAGCAGCTCCCCATACAGTGACCCCTCCCACTGTGGCTGAGAAGCGATGGTGGCGGGAAGCGGGGGGGGGGGGGGGTGGAGCTTCCTGCAGCCTGGAGAGGTTTCTGGGGGTGGGTCCTTGCAGGGAAAGAGGAGTTGAGACTGGCCCAGCATAGGAGCCACCGGCCGAGGTGTCCCTAGCCCTGCCCCTGTCCCCACTCCCTCCCCCACAGTGATTTACCTTTCCACCAGCTGCTCTGGGCTCCCGAAACAACATGCCCGCACTGCTGGAGAGAGGTGCGTGACTGCTCCTGCAGTTTCCCTTTGCTTCCCTGTCAGAAAGTCATTTTTCTGCGGGGAAGCAAAGAAATCTGTGGGGGACATAAATTCTGTGCACATGCAGTGGCGCAGAATTCCCCCAGGAGTAATTAATGTGTTTAGAGACACTAGGTCAGACCCTAATGTTCAGATTCTTCTGTGATATTGTCTTTTTGCTGTAATGGCTCTTTCCTTTGTTTTCACAGCTGGGACAGCTCTAGGCCTTGGCGTAGTGAATATCCTGCACACCATGAACCCCTCTCTAGTGATCCTTTCTGGAGTTTTAGCAGGCCATTACGTTAACATCGTCAAAGACGTGATCCGTCGGCAGGCTTTGTTCTCTGCTGAGACAGTGGATGTAGTTGTCTCAAATCTGGCGGACCCTGCTCTGCTTGGAGCTGCTAGCCTGGTGCTAGATTACAGTACACGCCGAATATACTAGGTACCTGGGGAAGTTCCAGAAATGGACAGTCCAGCTGTATAACTGTTCTGGAGGGTGGGGGAAATACTGTGCCCAAAGTATTTCCTGCTGACCATCAGCTTTATCTTCTGTAGTAAAGCAGACTAGTGTTTTAGGTAGTTAGTTACTACTTCAGTATTTCCTTATTGTAGTAATACCTCTTTGTATTTTTTTCTACATTTTAGCCAAGTTCAGATGAAGTAATGTGCATTTCCATTTTTTTGTTCACCTCTGTAGCTTGGGAGCTCAAGTGTTGCTTAAGCGATGCTAGAAAGACTTATCCATAAGCACATTCCAGTGTTCTCCCGGGATATATTTGGTGAGATGTGCCAAGTTCTAGACAACACTTGGGAACCTTGGTCCTGTCTCGTAACTATGTGAAACTAGAAAAGCCTGCAGACAAGGGCTGGTTTGTCTGACTCAGCTTTGAATTCCCTCGCCCTCACGCACAAGTGGATGTGCTGCAATCCTAACCCATAGGGCATCATCCCGCTGGGTGGAAACAACACAGAGGTTGCCTCTCAGGAGACAACCCTGGCAGCCAGAGCTCCTCTCAGAGAAGGATTCTTTTTGTTGTTATTTATTTGTATTGTTGGTGCCGAGGGGTCCCAGTCAGGGATCGGGGCCCTGTTTGTGCAAAAGGAAAGCCTGTCCCTGTCCATATAAGCTTACACGATGCAACATGTGGCCAGACAAACGGGGGAGTGTAGGAGCAAGGTAGCAGAGTGTCATCTGTGCCTCCTCAGCAATTGCTTTTGGCAGTGACCAGCAGTGAGTTATTTGAATTTGACCTGTTCCACTAATTTGGATGTAGGTTGGGGCGGATTTCAGTTTCTCCGGGTTGCTGGTCTGCCACAGCATGAATCTGTCCCATGTTAGCATGCCAGGATTATTCACGCCTTTCGGCTGGACTACAGCAGTGCAATAGCCCTGGGCATGAAGCCATCAGCACCCAGGAAACTCCAGCTGGTACAGAACACTGCAGCACATCTCCTGGGAAACCCAGGCTACCCACAAGCACATCAGCCCTGCCCTCTGCTTCCTAAACCAGCTTCCTGGTATGGAATACTCAATCATGTTCAAGGTCGTGGCCCTTATCTTCAAAGTGCTCCGTGGCTTGAGCCCAAGGTGTCTAAAAGACTGCCTAAAGTTCTGGTATGAAGATCATGATTGACAGCTGTGCTCTTCTGGCACAGTGAAACTTTCAACCCTACATATCAAGCTTCTCTGAGCAGGAGACACAGCCTTCGCACGAGCCGGCCAGAGACTGGAACAGACTCTACAAGAACTGAGACTATCACAAACCTCCCCACCTTCCGCTCCAAGCATCAGAGGCATTTCTTGGACCATGTCTTCTCTAACATAAATATGCACCCCCCCCCCCACCTTTTCCAGTATATCTGTGTGTATGCTAGTATAAAACTTCCAGAACAAAACACACTTCTCTGCATCGAGGGGGGTGAGAAAACCGCCATATGACAGAGGTTAGTCCCCTGGCTTAATGCACTGCTGGAAGGTGTGCAGTCAAGCCCCTAGGAGCCAGGTATGTGACGTGGGCGCTGAACACCAGAGCAAAGAGAACAGTCTCTGCCCACAAGAATACGGCACTGAGCCTTTAGACTCCAACCCAAGGCTCAGGTGCTGAGTTCTGTTCTCTCTCTGACCACCCGTATCTATCCCAGAATGACACTGACCGCACCAGACTTGCCCAGTGATGGGCACTGTTCTCTGTGAAGGAAACCATCAAGATTCTACACCTTCCAATGAGACCAAGGTCCTTGCAGGGCCCAGTGTGGCCTCCAAACCTGGTGGGGTTCTTCTCCCCCCCCCCCTTTTTTTTAATAGCAAGAGGACACTTAGCAGAGGATGGGGGGGGGAGCTATTCCCTTGTAGCATCCCCTCGACAAACAGTGGTGCTGTGAACGGGGGACAAATGGCTGCATGTGAGATCCTGCCTGCTGTTCACCAAAGTCCCCTCTCAGCTGCAGTTTGATGGGCACAGGGGGCTCAGTGTCACTCAGAGCTACAAGCGAGAGGGCTTGGCTTCCACTGAGACCTGGGTAGCCCAGGCTGTTGCAGACCAGAACCTCAGTGAAGAACTTGTTCAGAGTAAGGTCCCTCCCAACAGGGGTGGTTTCACTGCCATTACTCAGGCTTGCTGCATATCGAGCTGGGTAAGGCATAGCTAGAGCACATCAGAACTAAAGCCAAGGAAGGAGCCATGGAGTTCAGTGATTGTATGGGACCAAACAAAGAAAAAACTGGAAGGGGAGGGAGGGTGGATGATAGGGTCAAAACAAGAGCATGGGTTGGGGATACTGAGCAGAGAAGCTTGCGTAGCACCCACCACTGCAAAGGAGGCTAAAGTGGCAGGGGACATTGCACTGAGCTGTGGGATAGGCAGGCTCCACTCACAGAGAACATCCTTGGCAGTGGCGTAGCTAGGTCCTAAGTGCAGGGGGAGCAAACCTAAAAAAGGTGGCCCCCCTTGGCTCCTCCTCTGGCCGCTCCGCGCGCCCCCCCCCCCACTGGCTCCTCCAGCCGCACTGCACACACCCCCCCCTTGGCTCCTCCAGCCACGCTGCGGCCATGCTGCGCCCCCCCCCTCCTCGGAGGGGCTCGGTCCGGGAGGAGGGGGCCGGGGGCGGGCTGGCGGCGAGGGCTAGCGGCTCCCCCCAGCAGAGCAGCAGGCACAGCCTTTGGGGAGGCCGGAGGGCTCCTCATGGCAGAGGTGGGGGGAGAGCCGTACGGCTCCGGCCACGTTCCGAGAACCGGGGCCGGCGCCCTGGGGCCTGAGCCAGGCCGGAACCGCCGGGACCGGGCCGGCGCGCTCGGCCGGAGCTGCTGGGGCCGGGGCCGGCGCCCCTGGTCCCAAGCCGAGCCGGCGCTGCTGGGGCCGGCCGGGGCCAGACTGGGCCATGCCGCGCCTCCCCAGAGCCCTCCTCCTCGCGTTCCCCCCCCGCCCCAGCTTACCTGCTGGCCTGCCCCTGCGTGTTTTCAGACTTCCTGTGAACATGTGATTCGCGGGAAGCAGTGGAGGGGGAGACGCAGGGGGGGGGGGCAGAGCGTTCAGAGGAGGGGGAAGTGAGCTAGGGGAGGAGGGGACAGCTGCGGGGCCCTTTTAGGTGCGGCCAGCCCTGCTCAGGCGCCGCTTTTGAAAAATGTGATGAGGGGAAGTGGCCGCTTCCCCTGCACCCCACTAGCTACGCTACTGAGCCCTGTGAGCTCCCGCCTCCTATGGTGGGGGATGCCAGCTGGGCCAGTGGCAGGAAGGTGACAGGGAGGCCTTGTGCCTGCAGCATGGTGTGCACAGATAAGGAGAGGTGGGGAGATGTGAAGCCAGAACCTCAGCAGGAGGAGCCCCAGAGGGGGAAGTGTTGGGACTCAGTGAGCCACACCCAGCCCATGTCTGGGCTCATGGCTCCAAGGAGTTGCTGATTTATGAGCCTGCCAGGCCATGGAAGCCAGTTGGAAAGACAGCACTTAATGCAAGATGGGCCCTCAACCTGGAGCACAGGCCACCCTATCATCCTTAAACCAGCCTTGCAAAAGCACCCTGCAAACACATGGTCCAAGGCACAAAATGGCCTTGCCTGCCCTCTGCCCAGTGCTTAGGAATGGGGAAGCTGCCAGGACCATCTGTTCCTGTCCAACTCTCGGGCGTGGGAGGTAGGAGTTGCAAGACTGCTTTAAGCGTTCAGTCTGTGTTAGCTTGAGTGTAATTTCTGGGTCCAGTTGTACTATACGAGGCTGCAGTGTTGGTAGCCCCAGCAGTGGGGGAGAGAGCCCAATGGTGCTCCATAGTGCCACCTGCTGCTGGGCCAGGAATAGCAGCCAAAGGGCTCCTACCTAAGGGGTAGTTATGATGACAAAAGGCAAAGGAGAAGATATTTCATAAAAAGGGAGGGGATAAGGGCTGAAGAAAGGTTTGATCAGACCTGGGATTTCTTGACACCCTCTGCCCCCCCCCCCACAAAGTTTCTTCCCTTTTGGTGAACCTACTGAAGGGGTATTGCTGGGCAGCACTAGGGAATACACACAGTGGCATGCTAGTAAAGATCCAACATCTCAAAAGTGCCTAAATCCCATTGATTTCAATACTAGTGAGGGGCCTAGGTGCTTTAGAAAATCCCACCTGCTATCTGGCTCATCAAGAACCTAAATACCTTTAAAAATCTGGCCCCCAGTGACTTGGGCACATTCAAAAATGGGACTTAGATGCCTTTGAAACTGTTACTCTCTGTGGTGATTGGGTCCCTAGCACCTCCACTGAGCAGGATCTATTCTGTCAGTGCAGCTGCTACAAACATTCTCCTGGGATTTTCCCTTTAGAAATCAGTGATGTTGCACAAAAAGAGTCTCTTCAAGTAAATAATTGGGTGGGGGCTTTGCTATAACAAGATGGTTCAGCTTTTGAATGGCGTTAAAGCACTTTCCAATGACTTGCTAATCTAGTATGCTGGAATTACAGCACGTTAGAGGGTATTGTTGCACTTGAATAAAAAACAAAAAAAAGGTATAAAGCTCACAACCCTCAGCAAGTAACATGGGGACAAGTGTTCTCTTGTGAAATGAGAGCTGTATGTCATGTCTGTTGTGTGGGATGCTGTGGAGTAGTCTGTGCAGTGTGACAGACTAGCTGCATGTATTGATTGTGTATCTTCATAGAATTTTCAAGCAGTTGCAGGTAAAGTCCTTAGTCAACAATGTTATGGAGAACTATTGATGCTACACTGAACTTCTACAAGGAACGTTCCTTTTTTAGACCAGCACCAGCGTTATGTAGTAATGCGCTAGGAGCGCCAGTGAAAACACTGAAGACAAACATGATCCTTGTCTATTTAGAGCTATTTTTAACAGGTAAGCCATCTGTAACTTAATTGGTAATGAGAATCTAATTTATTCTCATTAAGGCACCTCCTACAAATGGTAAAAGCGTGTACTGATCCTTGCAGAATATGGTACTTTTACACCACACTGTTTCTATATAGCATCTCCATTGAAAACTGGTTTAGGAGGCTTGCTCACTCATACTGAGCAAGATGAGTGGATTTACTCATTCACACCAGTTATCATCCTACTGCTTATTGTAATTATACTTTAGGGTTTCTGGGTACTTGTTAAGCTTTTAGTTGTTGGCTGGAGAGTTCACACATTTCAATTGTAAAGTTGCATGAACTGGCACCCTGCCAGAGCTGTACTTTGTAACAGACAGACTGCCTGGATATTCAAAATGAAGTTTTAAATAAACACACATGGACTTTTTAAAGTTTTTTTTTTTTAAATTGCTTAATAAAGAGATTAAGCGTTATCCTTTCTTGTATCTCACTTTTTCTGTTTGTCCCATGAACCTCCCTTCTCCTAACAGAAGGGAGTTGGTTGAACGCACCTGTACTCAGCCACCACCACTACCTAGTTCACTTGCCTTCCAGCTGTTCTACAAGGTAGTGGAAAGAACCAGCACTAGCTTGGGCTCTCAGTAATTGCTTCTACATAAGGAAGCGAACGTGGTTGGCAGTTGCAGTAGATCCATACATCCTGGCAGAGACAGAACAGTATGAATGAATCAAGTGTATATGCTTAAAGTGAATGACAGATTCTCCACGCTGGCCCTTTTATCATCTACATTTGGGCACTCTTAGGGAGCAATTGAAAATATTGGGAATTTTCCTCCAAAAGGCAAACAAGAGGGACTTGATGCAGTGATAAGCTCTTGCTCTACCTATCACACAAACTAGGGGCACTCAACACAACTGACAAGTGCTTTTCCATAGATCACTATTCTCCCCACCCCCACAGTATCTGCACACTTCAATGTTTAATGCCTTTATCCTACCACCACCCTAGTAAGGTCACTCCCTTTCCTCAGCCACCCCAGCTGTGCCTACAGGA
This sequence comes from Terrapene triunguis, assembly GCF_002925995.2. Classification (NCBI taxonomy): domain Eukaryota; kingdom Metazoa; phylum Chordata; order Testudines; family Emydidae; genus Terrapene; species Terrapene triunguis. The sequence continues at coordinate 15,660,210 of NW_020699373.1, read as the reverse complement.
CACAGAAGCATGAAGAGCAAGCCTACCAGCCTGCCCCTTCCCTATTGCTGGCAAGCAGCTGTCTCTGAAGGGGCAGGAAGGGAAAATAAGCAGGGGCTTCAATGTTAGATCAGCAGATTGTCTGTGGGCAGCATGGCTCTATAGCTGTACCTTTCCCCCAGAGCTTCCATCTGGCATGCTAGTTAGCCATGAGCCAGGATGGAACTAATGTTCCCAAATCAGTTTCAACTGGCGGTTGCAGGGAGGTTCTTAACTTCTTGAGATTAGAGCCATAGGGGGCTTTAAAGGTGCAGTCATTGCCATCAGGCAGCAAGGTGGATGTCCTCCTGCACAGCCGTCTGTCACATCACTAATTCCACCCACACTGGGTGAGGCTAGTGCTTTAGATCTTCTTCAGCTGCCACTCTAACGAGGCTAGAAGTTTGCTCCTGGACACTATCTGGATTGAAAATGTGGGGAAGCTACCTCTGTCTATGAAAGAGGACACACACGTAACTGTTTAACAGACCTTTAATATCAGTACAGTTGAGAGTGACATCTCAGTGCACAAGAGTACAGAGAGACTACAGTTCTGGAGGTTCTCTCTTCCCATTTGGGACAGAGGAAGGAAACATGAGGAAGAACATGCAATCACAAACAATGATCAACTCTAGATACTTCATGAGGTTTGGTCCAAAAAAACAAAAAAAAAAACCACATTTAAACATAATTAATCCAATTACTGCAAACACAGCTTCTCTGAGTAAGGTTAAGATATTGCATTTGTAGTGTTTCCATTGTGCTTTTCCTTCAGCGAACCAGTGGAGCCTGCTTGAGTGAAATAAGGATGGAGCGCATGCGGGACACATCTTTTGCCTGCTTACTAGACTTGGGATTAAAGTCACAGAGCCGAGCCACACGTTCCCACTCTGTGCCTGGGGAAGTTTCTTCCACATCATTCACAAAGGCTTCTTCAGCTGCCCTAGAAGCAATGCAATACTACATGTTAATGTCGGATCTGTACACCCCCCGGAAGCCACTCCTTTCCCTCCATAGACTATGGTTCAATTTTACATGTTTCATAGGAGAATGTAACCTGACAGCTGCTTGAGAACATTAAGGCTTGTTAAGCTCCCCTACCCCAACCTTGGAGATGAACAGGTTGCAGTAATCTGCTATGCACAAGCAGTGCAGAAAATTGCTGTGTAAAATGTTGGAATACAGGTGTTTGGTTTAAGAGTAGTCAATCAATTGTGGCCTAAGTACGCACACAAGTAAAAGTTTCAGGCACTCTGACGTAGGCATTTAATTTAAAGCAATGCCTTGGTACATTAACTATTGTTTTTAAGCCTTCAACTCTTACCAGTTTGCTTTGGATATTTGCCAACTGGAAGTTTACCATCTACTGAAGTGCAAGATTGAGGACTAACTTCCATTTGGTTTACAGATACTCCAAGGCGTGCAGGCCATCGTAAAACTGTGTGCTGATGGTTCCCAATGGTGTAGAGAAGCAGCGTGGATCGAAGAGGAATTTAAGTCATAGCTGCCATGCTTGCATCTGCTATAGACTTACGAGGCATGTTTTGGCAAAGGGGAGGGTTACACCGAGTTCCGCTAAAAGGAGAACACTTCCCCTGCTTTTATCCCAGATGTACTCAGGGAATTCTTTCCAACATGTAGGTTAGCAAACCATAAGCATCAGTGTTATCCTTTTGGCATCCCTGTGCTGCCAGCAGCATTGCTCCAAGGCACGTGTAACCCTTCGATGCCTGGATTAAGCAAATTGTGGGTCCCTGGTAGCCGCATAAGGGCAAGAGCAGTAAGCACTTTGAGAGAAATCAAACCAAATCCATCTACTCCAACAAGCAGTACAGAGAAAGCAATGACCGTGATCATCCTATGGAAGGGAAGGGGCAGCACTGGGTCCAGGGATGATTTGAGTACAAACACCACTGAAGACAAGGGTCACTACAACACTGCTACTTCATGTGACAAGACACTTAAGGGGGGCAGTGAAGATTTTTACTTAACTGTTCTAGGCTGTAGCAAGGATGGTTTATGTTTGTGCTTAAAGGTGAAGAGAAGAAAAGAAACAAGAAGAGAAAGTTTAAGTCAGATATAGAAAATGAGAATGAGCTTAATGCAGATGATAAGCTAGCTGGACATGCACTAGTAAGCTCAGTCTACATTCAGGAAACATGCTGCCAGTTTTAGTCTGCAGCCGTTACACGGCACGTTTCCTTTTGCATTGGCTACACGGAGACTGGTACAGGAAACAAGTGTTTTAATTCCACGGCTTTCAGTGGAAACTTCGGAACAAGATCAACCACCACCTGTAAATCCAGCATTTCACAAGTCTCGGCTTACATCCACCTACAGTTAAGCCATCAATTCCACACTGGAACTTCAATCTGAATTCACTCAGACAAAGCCATTCTACTGTTCTCACCAGTACACCTTTAAAAGGGGCTTTAGTATCTGAAAATGGTCATCTTTGAATTCAAGTCTATAAACGTAAAGGAAGAAATTAAAGCACATGAACAAGCCAAAAAAGCCACATTGTAATCCTTAAACCCATTAGCGAAAATACCCATCATTCCTTGGGGGTTGGAGACCAGGGCTTTCACTTAGAAAAGCAGAGCTAGATTGAAAGGCCCATGGGCTTACTTGTCTGTCTGCACACACAGCATTGTTCTCCAATGTTCTGGCTGTCTGGTTTCACATGTTGCATGTAATGGAGCTTTCGCCACGCTATCCTTTGGGAGATTACCCAAATGGGAATACACAGATGAAACTGGGCAAACAATCCTAACTTCCTCCCCACCACCCCGATTGCATATTAAGGCCTACTTTTTCCACAGTTGAGTGCACAGAGTTAAGCACTAAAGAACTGGCCTGATTTTCAGAGGTGCTGAGTATCTGATGTTCTCGCTGACTTCGACAGGAGCTCTAAGTGCTTGGCACCTTGGACACTCAAATTAAATCCTTTTATACCTCCCCCAAATCAAGCCTTCCAGCCTCAAGTGTTAGTTCATAGAAAAGCAACTTTCCTATTTAACATCTTGTCTGTAGAGGTGGTTAGGGCCAAAAGCAGCATCTGGGTGAGAAAGCACCAACACCAGAGAGGTTTGTTACCTCCATGCTCATAATACACCTTAGTGTGCAACCAAGCTTCCACTGGCCTGGAAGCAGAGTTTAGTTTTGCTGTTATTTAGCTGGTATTACGCTTTACCAGCAGTGTATTATTGGTGGTATGCATGCTGCATGGGTTAGTACAAGTGGCATCCAGTAGGTCTCAGGTGACCCTCTACAGATCAAGGTGACATTTCACTCTTCAGTATTGCAGCTCAAATACCACACTGTATTGTAGGAAGAACTACTATATCTACACCCATCAGCCTTTGAAGCTGGACTCCAAATACTCAGTTTAATGTAGTCACCAAATAGAATGTTAACCGTCTCTAAAGGATACAAAGAGGATCAGACAGACAGATAATTAGTAGTTAAGCAACATACACATAACCAATCATGTCAGCGAAGGGTTGTTTGTAGAAAGCTTCATCTGCCACCCTAGGCAGCAAGTAGTCCAAGAGGAAGGCAAGCAGGCAGGAGAAAAGAGAGAAGGATGAGAAGCAGAGACTATAGCGGAAGACAGGTTAGGTAAAACAAGAGAACGGTATTAAGCTATATTCCAAATCAGACTGAATCTGTAGTTAGAGGCAATATGCTGAGCTGGAAAGTGATTAATATTCAGTTGCACGTTCTGCATCAAGGTTTCCCCATGGAGGAACAGCTCGACAAGCTTTGAGATACCTAGCTGTAGACTCAACTAGTTCAGGGAGTTAGATCATCTGGGTGGACTCATTTAAATCAAAGCTGTTTAAATCAGGAGGAAACTTTGATTTAAGTGAATTTAATTGTTTTCATTTGTACTTTAATTATTTTCATAGAATCACGGACATGTAGGGCTGGAAGTGACCTTGAGGGGTCATCTAGTCCAGCCCCCTGCACTGAGGAAAGGCCAAGTAAACACAGACCATCCCTGACAGATGTTTGTCCAATCTGTTCTTAAAACCTCCAATGATGGGGATGGGGATTCCCTTGGAGCCAATTCCAATACTTAGTTACTTTTGAACTGTAAGGGTAGTTAACTTAAATCTCCCTTGCAGCGGATTACACGTATTACTTTTTGTCCTACCTTTGGTAAACATGGAGAACTGATCACCATCCTCTTTAACAGTCCTTAACATCCGAGAACTGCTACTAGATTCTCTCCCACCCAAAAAGTCTTCAAGACTAAACATGCCCTTCCCTCACAGGTCAGGCTTTCTAAAGCTTTTATTTTTTTGCTGCTCTCTGTGATTCCCAAAGGTTGATTCTCATTGGTTGGTGGCCATTAAAACATTTCTATGGCTAAATTATAGCCTTTACACTAGATTTGGTGCTTTCTTTGGCAAGTACCGAGAATATAATGCATCTATACATCTTTAGGTAAGCAACTATATAGTTTAACATGATACATTTTTTTAAAAATGTATCACCGATAATATACTAGATTAAGAAAATTACTTGTGACGTGTCAAGCTCTATCTAGATGGAAATTCAAAAATAAATAGTTAGAAGTGCACAAAAACAGCATTTTTAATAAATAAAACTACCTGAAGTTTGCTAACATAAGAAAAACATCAAAAAGCCTAATCAAAACATTTGCATTTCAAACGCCTTTATTAAACAGGAGGTATTTGTAGTTTGTGAACTATTTCTAGTCGCCATGCCCTTTGAGATTTTAGAGCTAGTAGACCCTTGCACATCTAGTTTTTATTCATAGATCAGAAGATGAAAACAAACTTCCCTGCCTTTTCAACTCTCAATTGGTTTCTTAATTTTGAATGAACTAGTCATTGCACTGAACTAATAGAATAAACTGAAAAGAAAGAAAGAGTGTCTTTTGCAGGTGTAAAAGACAACTGCTGATGCAGCACTTCAACAGATTCTGGTTTCAAGTGCTCAGCCAGTGACTTCACCAGCTCAGTGATTTGACTCTTTAAAACCTGGCAAATATGTTCTAGATTTTTGTATTTAAATTACTTTTAATAGATCTATGTTAGGGCCTAAGCTTAGTTCATTTAAAAAAATAAAGAAAGCTTGCACTTAAAAATCTGATTTAAATTTTTTTTTAAACCACTCCACGCTTCAGCATGTACGTCCATCATCTTGGAGACCTGTTTGGGATCATTGAAAGTTACTACTTTTCCACTTGGAAGTCTTACAGAAGAGCCATCCCAAGGCTGTAAAGACTGTCAATCACACCCATTTCGGCCAGTGCTCTTCCAAGTTCACCATTACCACAATGGAGGAGGGGAATGAACGCCTCTTCCTACACTGTGAGCTCATCCCCAGTTACAAGCAATTCACATCAGTTATCTGAGGGTTTAACAGTACCTGAACTCCAGGACTCGGCTAAAGGAGAGACTTTTGATGACATTCTGAACTTCACAGTCAGTCTACCCAGAAATGTGTTACTCCTACCCTCAGCCGCAAGATGTGAGCAGTATGGAAAATTCATTTGCATGAGAAATGAAGAGTAGGGGTGTTGCCAGAGTTCGGAGGGGAAGTCCCAAGCCCACCATTTGATTAGTACAAAAATATTACTCTTCCCAACCCCATGGGAGCGTCAGCTCCTCTTCCACCTCAAAGGACCAGGCCTGCCTCTCTTGCTCCCATTATGCAGAGGCAATGGTTAGGTGAGGGAGAGATAAGGAGTTAGACTGACCCCTTCCAATGAGGGAGTTGCCCCAGGAAACTCCCAAGTTTAAAGAGACCAAGTGGACCATTTGACAAGTCCCTGTACTTCCAACATAGCAAAACTATCTAGTGGGCAAACCATTGGCTGGTATGAGATGTTTATTCTTAATTTTTAAAATGGATATAGAAGTCAGGTTAAGACCATAGTAACGACTTTATTTAGCATTGTTCAGCAGCCAAGAAGGGGTTATGGATCAGCGTTCACATCTCATTCCCGGTCAGTACCTGGCCCAAGCCAGGGAAGCTAATGATGGACCAGATTCATTGATGAATCCTGGTCACATGCCCCCTGAGGCACGCTACACATACACAGAGAGAAACAGAGAGGTTAAGAATTATTGGCCAAGTTTACAGCAAATCAGTGCTGGGTTCTGCTCCCAGCTTTAAGACTCATCTCCCTGCTCCAGCCTTTAGAACATGGCTACAAATTCAAGGAGGTCAGAATTATAATCAGCGAGTCAGATTTTGGGTCAAAGTCTGCCACACCACCATGAATCCGGTCACTAGAATGTTATCTAGGATAGGTGGTCACCCCTCACTTGGGTACTGACACCTTCCATTATCAAAAAAATCAAGTCTCTACCCACCCAGTTGGCAAGAACAAGAGGATTAATTGTTGGGATTTGTTTAACCTATCCTGTGGGGTGCCGAGGTATTGAGAGGTTATTGTGGGAAAGCCAAAAGAGATGTTCTTGCCAGCAAGGTTGAGCAGACCATTCAGCACAAGTTAAAAAAATCTTACCTTTGCTAATTATGCTGGCTCTAACTACACTGATGCACTAGGCCACATTAAGCAAGGTCATGTCTCCAGGTACAAAGAACATCCTCCTGGAACTTACCATAAGATCTCTGATAAGATGAAGAAACCCACTTACAACTAAGAACCACTTTCACAAATTGATCTCTTACTGAATACCTAAGACAGTTTCACTGGTGGTCCAAAAGCACCGGTGTATCTTTAGTCTGACAATGGATAGACAAGTATACAAGATGCCAACAGCACTCTGGCTACATTTCAATTCCTTCCACAAACCTCAACCATTCCAAAGAGCTACAGAAAATCCTTACCTGTTGTTGACTTTCGTTTTCTGTAGCTGTTCATCTTGCCTTGCATACCATTCTTCCAACTCCTTTATCGCCTTCTCTTTCCATTCTGCTTCCTGCTTTCGAGAGTTAGCATCTGAAGATTTAAGAGACACCATAAAATGGCTTGTAAGCCAACGTCATGCATTTTGGGGCTCTTACAGTGTTTGAGACCCAGGAACCTCATGTGAGGATTAAAATGGTGCACCAGTTAAACGGTACTGTGACCAAATCTGATCAGACAAGGGAAGTGTAAAGCTGTTAGGCATCTCCCTGGACATCTCCACACCACAGAACCCTTCAAGGAAGGAGTACCTTGTGCTACTGAGCCGGGCTAGTGAAGGCATGCTGCAAAAGTGGCCACATGCGATAGCCTTGTGTTAATCCTATTTGCAGACTAGCTAAACTCTATTCCCCATGCTCCCAACAAGTCTACTCATACACAGCTAATCTGAAGCTGGATGCAGTTTGGCTGATTACTGCATTTACTTTTTTTGCTAAAGTATTTCCAGAAAGGGTATAAAGTAATGCAGTTGTCTTGCCTAATGCATTTCCCCAACTTCTCCTGCATCAGCTGTACCAGCACCAGAATGGTATTTATTGGGCATCAGTGAAGCTGGCCACTATAGATCTTTGTGGGGCTTAGAATTTAGAAGAGCACGTTCAGTGAACGTGCCAGGGGCTTTCATCTGGTCGGTATCTACTGAAGAGAGCAATTCCATTAGCAGGCCACTTTAAAAACCAAGATGGTACTTGTTACTTTCCTAAACTAGGTTCTCAAAATACCTGGTTGCTAGCCATACTTCTGGCAAGCAGCCACAGCAGAGGAGGACAGTGCCAGCCAGGCAGTGAAGGGGTGATCCCCTTTTATCTCTCTATGCTGCTAACAGCATTCCTTAAGTCAAATACCTCTTCAATGCCTAGTGAAGCAAACTCTGGGGCCCTGGTACTTGCAGAAAGGCCTAAAAGAGGCACACACTTATCTTTCAGATAAGGCCAACTCCATCCATTCCAACAAGTAGTGCAGAAAAAGCAATGATATCCCACTGAAGGCAAGGCTTGCTACAACACTGACTTCAGTAGCTTTCCTGGTATCTCATGAAGTACAACACATTCTCCCCCGCTTGAAGTGAGAAGCTGGCCAGGTTGACCTGCTTGTAGACTCTTTACATGCCTAGGTGATAGCATTCACATCACTTGGAAGGAATTCCTCAGTCAGTTGACAGGTCACTAGTTGATACATCATTTTGTTTAACTCGTTTTAAACCAACCGCTAAGATCCTTTTGGTAATAAATGACTTCAGTGCTCTATTAAAGACTGGGCAAATAGAGTAAATGGTAATGAGAGGCAACAGGCTTACACGTGGACTGGCACTATGCTCACCACCATTTCTTGCTGGCAGAAGGGAGGCTGGATTTGTTTTCCTTTTGACACCCGTTAAAACACGAGGCAGGTCACTAAGATGTGTTAGCTTCAGTTGAACTCCTTATGAAATTTGATTCAGCAACAGACCCCAAAAGAGAGATAGCAAGGGGTGGTCCATGTTTAGCTAACCTATATAAGCCACACTTACACCATACTCAGTATTTAGAGGCAAGGCCTTTGTCTTCCCATTGCTGCCGGGCAGGGTTGAAGTCTTAAAGCAGATCCTTCCACCTGTCACCCCAGAGGTTCTGGCATGTAGCAGTGCTGAAACCCCTTCCAGGCAGGCTGGAGAAAGAGGCTGAGCAGAGGTCCCTCTGCTCTTCACTTTCCTTTCAGTAGGGCTCTCTCCATGACAGGTTTCAGGCAGAAGGGTGCTGCTGTGTGCAAGACACCATTCAAGTCTCCAGGCGCCAATATGAAGGTCACTATTGGTTAAGAAGGAGCAATTTTGTAGTGGCCAGGTTTTCCAGCTTTAAACAGAGCTGGAAATCTCAGATGCCCAAGCAACTGGGAGATTTTCCCCTCCAGTGGGCAGCATCAAGCCAGCTCCCCATTAACAGGGAGTCTGATTGGGTGGCGTGTTTGTCAACAAGAAGAACTGAGGGTTAAGAATTTAAGATGGCAGATAGGCAAGTGAAACTTAAAAATTCAACTCTTGTATGAAGGAATCAAGGTAGAATTTGAACAGCAAGCCCTGCAGAGAGACAGAAACCTCACGCTTTTCCTTACCAAGGACTTCTAGGCGTTCCTTTTGCTCCTCTCTCCATTTACGGATACTCTCTGGTTCTGACTGCAGTCGATCCACATGTGAAATAGCGGCATAGCAGTCTGTTGGCCCATTGCTCTCCTTAAAAAGAGGAAACAATTGGAAAGTCTCATACAAGAATATGAACACTATTTTAAATACCCTAAACACAAATGGAACGTGTGCCTTAGCACTTGAGAAGGCTATTCTTGGGGGTTTCTAACAGGGCATGCCAGCAACAGATGCTGCTAGCGGATTATGAACAAGGGTAACTAGCAAGGAGAGGTTTGCAGTAGGATTAGTGCTTTACTGGAGAAAGCAGCTAGAATCTTAGGCTAGGGAGAAGATATTTGTACAGTCAATTACAAAATTACGGTGGACAAGGATCTATTGACTGCTTTGATCAAAATGGAGTTTGGACAAGGGGTTGGGCATGGCGGGGGGGGGGGGGGGCACGACTAAAGCAATTAGTGAAGTTTCCTTGGCTGCTTTTCTTGCTAAGAGAAGTTAATGAACATGTTCAAAGCTCCGCAAATACCATTCATCCTCTATACCTGGGTGTTGTTCCCATTGTACACAAGGGGGAAAAATTCCTTCCAAGGGTACAGTGAGTGAGAGTGCTAGAATTAGGACTCAAGAGATCTCATTTTGCATCTCAGCCACGTTGCACATAAAGGCCGGTTAGTATTTTAGCTTTCCCACTGCCAGGCACAATAAAAAGTCCAGAGATCAGTTCTACATTCGCTTTGGAGCCTCAAGCAACACTGAGAAATGGAGTGTTCACCTAGGACGGAAGTGGCAGAAACTGAACTGGCTAGACCAAAGGCCAACCACTCATCTGAACAGGGTCATCTCACAAATCCTTTGCCCCATGAAGCAACAGTATCAACAACTTGGACATTTGAAGTTAACCACCAAGACAATTGTAGGTTACAATGAAGTCTCTGTACCAGAGACTTTTTAAAGCGGTTTAGCCAGCCATAGACACGTCTGTCCCTATTTAGGAGAGTCTTAGCAACATCTGTTCTGCTTTGCCACTTGATAAAGCTGTGTCCATTATAATTCTTTCATAGTGGACAGTAATGGACTATTTGGCTAGTGGTTCAGAACTCTGCTCACGGCTTTCACCCAAGCTATTTTAAAGCATAGTAAACACAAGGAGTTTGGATTGGATAATGCAGTGAGCATAGGATACAGACTGGGTTTTATGTTATAAGGAACTGTTTAATGTTAAGATACTTGTGTCTTGTCAAGTGTTCTCTAGGCTTAGAAGGACTGGATTTGTAATAAGCAAATATTGGTAAACAGATATACACACAAATTGACAAATGTTTCCATTGATAACTGAAGTTAATAGATGGACAAAGAAGAACTAAGTTGTCAAGTAACATTTTCTAAGGATATTTACTTTGCATATTTTGACATGTGATGTCAGTGTTTTAATGGTGAAAGCTTTAACTTGTTGAATCTCAACATCTACGGTCATTAAATAATTGTTTGACACACACCCCCATAAGTCCCCACAACTGTGAAAGTTTAATTGTTTAAGCATTTTTAAAGTTATAAAAAACAAAACACTGAATTCTGCCCAAATGAATTCTCCCCTGCTCTTTATGGAACACCACAGAATCTTTAGCTTGTGCCTAGTCAATGCTGACCATGATTAAACTTGTTAGTCGAAGCACATCACCTCTAGTAATGCAGTGCCAGCCCTAAGTATCAACTCAAGTCCTAACATGGGACCTGAGTACATGGCAGTCTTCCCAGAGGAAGGCATGTTACCAATTAAAATACGATGTCAACGTGGATTTTTGCTGTAATTTGTCTTCCACCCAAAGATGGGAGTGTACTCTAATTGCCTGGCGGCTATGGAATCTCAGAGTATTACAAGATTAGAGACTGGATTAGTTTTTCCCTTCATTAATAAGTCAGGAGATTTAAGTCTAGTAAAAAGGCAAACAGTGGGGAACATTTCTATTTAGATTAAGAAAGCTAGTTTAACCTATGAGTAACCCTACTGTAAGAGGCTAGAAACAGCTTTTGAGAACTCACTTAACATTTAGGAGGTACTGGTCTGTCGCATCTTATGCACATTTAACATGCGCAATTTCAGCTTTACGCAGTCAGCAAAAAAAACAAGAGAAAAACAACAATTTTAATACTGTACCTATAGTGCGGGCGATTCCGCCCGCCATTGAACTCAATGTAATTTTGACTATATGCGGTTTTCGCTTTACGCGCTAACCGCGGAACGGAACCCCCGCATAAGATGAGACAGACTGTATTCTAATTTCACTCAACAGGTTTTTATTGTTCAAGATAGATATCCTTTCATTACCTGATAGAGCTCTCCATTCATCACCCCATCAACAGCATCTGTAAGGTAATGGCGACTGTAGGTTAGACAGGTCTTGGAGCAAAAATTAAAATCACAATACCTAAGCCTTAATATGATTAAGCTCATTAGTTGTAACATTTGCAGACAAAACTGTCTTGAGTAATTTTGTAAAGTCCAAAGCGGACTAGGATGAGTTACCAAGGGATCTTGCAAAACGGCAGATGAAATTCAGTGCGGATAAATGCAAAGTAATGTAGACTGCAAAATGTACTCCCAACTATACATACAAAATGACGGGGTCTAAATTAGCCGTTGCCACTCAGGAAAGATATTTTGGAGTGATTGTCGATAGTTCTCTGTAAACATCTGCTCAATGTGCAGTAACAGTAAAAAAAAAAAAAGCCACACACGACTAGTGAGGGGGATAGGAGAGAGGTCTATAAAATCATGACTGGTGTGGAGAAATTGAATAAGGAAGTGTTATTTATCCCTCCACATAATTCCATTGGAATTGATTCCTGAAATTAATTTAACAGGCAGATTTAAAAAAAAAAAAAAAAAAAAGTATTTCTTCACACAAACACAGTTAACCTGTGGAACTCTGTGCCAGGGAATGGTGTGAAAGCCAAAATATATAACTAAATAATTCATGGAGGATCGGTCCAATCAATGGCTATTAGCCAAGATGGTCAGGGACACAACCCCATGCTCTGGTTGTCCCTAAACCTCTGACTGCCAGATCCTGGGATTGGATGACAGGAAATGGATCCATTGATAAATTGCCCTGTCCATTCCCTCTCAAGCATCTGGCACCAACCACTGTCCAAAGACAGTATACTGGGCTAGATGGACAATGGGTGAGACCCAGCACAGCCATTCTTATGTTCTTAGATATTTACAAAGCAGGTAAGGAGTTGTTCAACTTTGCAATTTTAGTGTTTTTAATGTAGCTTTTTAAGATGCCATTGTATATTAGAGAGAGACTTTAAAGGTCACTACAGCACTTACTGTACTATGGGGAGGAGCATTTTGAGTGCATATACTGAAAACTGAAGTTTTCATGTATAATTACAGAAACAGACTGCCTCTGCAGATGAATTTCAATACTATATATTAGTTAATATTGCTGACTAGAACTATGACCAGAATGTCCCCAAGAAGGATGTACGTGCACCTTTGCATTTTAGAACTTTTTGTGCCTAGACATTGTAAAGCAATCCTCTTAGCATTAGAAAGCAGTAAAGACAGAAGAAAGCAGTGAAAATGGTAGTCAGTTACTTTCTGCATGTTAGTTCTTTGAGCTTCTCAAAATTTGCAACTGGAATACAAAGTCAGCATACTGACCCCCATCTCATCCGTGCATACCACCATTATCTCTTCTGTATACGGTACCAATATTCACCACAAGCCAGCACAAAAGCACTAAAATAGAAGCAGTACTAGAAGCCAAGCATTCTCTTATTCTACCTGACTAAAGTTGCAGTGTTTGCATAATTCAGTATCAGCGGTTTGGAATAAGTGTCTGCTTGTCAGCCTTGGGCCCAGTACAAATAATGCTGAGTTGTGCAGCAGACAGCCTTTTCATGTTTCCGGAGCAAAGGCTGTCTGCTTTCCTTAGGAGAAAAGCTTAAATATATCCTGCCTGGGAGCCTTTCCATCAGCCAAGAACAATACCAAAGCCGCTCAGTGGCTTTGGAGCCAGTGGCAGATTTAGACAGACAGGCTACAAGAACTGCCTGTGCCATTGCATCCTGAAGAACCTCCAGTAACCAATCCTGTTGTGCATACTGGCACTTTGAGGGACCTAATCTCTCCAAGCTGAGACTGTTACAGCAAGATGGAGATCTGACACTCCGGTATGCAATGCATTTTGAGATGTAACAAATGAACCCGAGTCAATTAAATGGTACTGGATCTGGGCTGTAGAAGACAGTGGCAAAGCCTGAAGAAAAACACTCGAAACTCTGAGAGGTTGGAGTTAGGGAGGGAGAGAACTTTCTTAGATGTCCCACTACGTGGTTGGGGGAGAAAGAAGAGAGTGCAGGAAATGAGTCTTAAGAGCCCTGAAGAATTTCTTCTGCACATTTCAGAGGTCAGCAGCATATGCTAGGAAAGAGACAATGGACAAATGAAAATATAGGGCTAGCTTAAAGAGGGGAGGAAACAGGTCCTGAAAGAGAGACTTAGTGAGAAAATACCTCTACTCCAATATAACACGACCCGATATAACACAAATTTGGATATAACGTGGTAAAGCAGCGCTCCGGGGGTGGGGTGGGGCAGGGCTGCACACTCCAGTGGATCAAAGCAAGTTCAATATAACGTGGTTTCACCTATAAACGCAGTAAGATGTTTTGGCTCCCGAGGACAGCGTTATATCGAGGTAGAGGTGTATTTTAATTCAGATTGCAATAAACAGACATCTAGAAGAACACAAGCAAAGCAAGGAAATGTCTCTGTAATGTTTGCTATCCCAGCCCAGCCTCTGGGGCAGCTCTCAAATCTGATTTGTACATTTGAGAGTTAAGGCTAGGTCTTCACATGGGGCAGTTTAAAAGAGCCAAAGGCTCTTTACATAGGGCACCAGATACCCCAAGGTAAGGCCTAATTGGTAGATCAAGAATCTCTTCATGGACAACAGTTCAGAACCAAATTTCATCGTGTTTCTCTTTAGTATGACACGCTGCTCAATTACTGACACAAAACCACATACTGTTGACATGAAAGTCCATGCCAGTTAGTGCTATCAACTCCCACTCCGCTTTGTCATGCCCTAGTGACAATTAGTATTTAATCCAATTACTTCCAAAGTGTTCAGTGCAGTGCTCTTAATTTAGCCCAGCCCTGACTAACCAGGATGGCTTTCCACAGCCCTGTCCAATGTGTCAAACACTATACTCAAGACTTCACACATACAGCTCAGATTTAACATTTTTCCAACTTTTGTTCCGTTACTCTTAATTGCAGCTGCCTTGAATACTCCTTTCCTTGAGGGGTTACTCTTTTGAATACCTGTTCTAATCCCCACTCCAATCTCTTAATTAAACTAAGTGTTCCCCTTCATTACACAGAAAAGCCCCACAGCACATGGAAGTGATTCTGTGGCATGCTCTCCTAGCAAGAGGATGATGAAGTCCTTTCATATGAAAGCTGCTCAACTAGGTCTCTACACATTCAGGAAGGGAAGGGTACTACAGCCACTCACTGTCCTCCTGAAAAAGGGACAGGGGTTACCTACATCAGCAAACCATCCTATTCTTCACAACTCCAGGGCTTGCTGCCAATTTAGGAATGCAGTCCCCGCAGGGACCATGGCAGTGCAGCCAGGAACCCAGGATGACATACAGTAATTCTGCAGATGGCCATGGCTTCTAACAGGTGTTCACAAGATTTGCATAGAACCCAAGATTTCTACAAGTTTAGGGATTTGAAACCCCACCAGTACTGAGGCAACCCACTCAAGAACGGGGCAGGTGAGGAGACTAGGTGGCAACTTCAAGTTTCCTGTCCTTTAAACAAGTTAGTCTGCTACCCAGTTTTTCTGAGTAAAACATCTTTTTACAGTTATCTGAACCTTCCTTTCTAGTGTACTTCTAAAAGAGTCCCCCTAACTAGATTTTGCAGGTGACACTACCATCTCGTAGGAGTGGTCTCTATGTGCATCATCAGAAAAGAAAAACCTAGTGGAATTAGGAAATTGAAGACACTTCTTGCCTAATGCTAAATTATTAATTTAAACAGAAGTAGCACAACAAGGGTTTTGTTTTCTGACAAATTCCTTAAGAAAGCTGAAATAGTTGTTTAAATGTTTTAAAAAAGCCAAGAGAAGTCACCACCATGTTACCCTAAGTAATTGGCAGAATTTAGCAACAGTGGTAGGAACACAAGACCTGCTTTCCTACTCAAGCTGTATGAAAGAGCTAGAGCTCATCTCCCCTACAGAGGGGCACTATGCCACATAGAGAGCTCAGAAGCTCTGTTTAATGACATCTCATTTCCCCTTCTGAGATTATTAGTTTGATTGTGAAACTTGACACTATTTATAGGACCGGAATTCCTCTGAAGGGCTACAATGGAACATACCCAGCTGATACACCTAATGTTAGACAGTTCTCTTTGCAGTCATGCTGTCAGACTACTCTGTTTACAGTATTAACTGGCTAGCTCCTTCCTAGGAGTGCGCATTGCTGGGTAAGCTATCTGCAGTTCGGATATTATCCTCACTACAGCAAGTCAAAGCAAAGGCTG
The DNA here is from genome assembly GCF_002925995.2 of Terrapene triunguis. NCBI lineage: Eukaryota > Metazoa > Chordata > Testudines > Emydidae > Terrapene > Terrapene triunguis. The sequence continues at coordinate 15,644,586 of NW_020699373.1, read as the reverse complement.
ACTAGTTAAAGGACAGACAACACTGAACAGTAGCTTTTGGAGATGGGCCTTTCCACTTTGTCAATGTCCCATTTAAAAGTATTATCTAATTAACATGGTTGAATTGTTTTTACTTCCTTGAAAATTACACTAGTTAATAGAACATACAAGTTTACTCAAGTGTGATGGACATTAAGCTGTAACTCAATGCCCGGTAAACCTGCAAGCACCAGAAATTTTAAAGAGATTCTAGAAAAGGTCAGCTCAGCAAACACCCTCAGACTCTTGCACTCTAACAGTGACACTTTTGCATTAACCCCAGATCAGCTTCATCGTCATGGGGGGGGGGTAGGGGAGAAGGAGGGAATTGGTAAATGCACTTGCAAAATAGTGCATTTGGGATATGCTCTTAGGAACACTTGATTTGTTTTATTCCACGCCTCTCTCCCAGCTTTCTTCATCTCAGCCAGCATTGACGAGTTGCAGTAACAGAAGAGCAAAGCCAGACAACAGCCCAAATCAAGACTATCCCACCTCACCCCCTACACAAGCTTCCATTAGTGCCTCCATTTCTTCTCTTTTCTCCCCCCCCACTTTTTTTTTTTTAAGTTTTTTTAGAAGCTTTATTCTTGGTAGGCTGCTACTTAATACCTGCTCCACAAGATTCTCGCCTGTGGAAGAGGTAATGAAGTGAAGACTGAAGTATCCCAGCCACACAGTCAGTCATTTAGGAGGGAGCCCACCTGAAACCTTCTGCTTTCTGACCCCACAAACTTCCAATTTCAGTTAGGCCTTTTTTTCCTGCTACTGAAGATAACTGCAAGCAGAGGGTTTACAAAGTAGATTCCAGACCCTGCTCTCTCCCCAGAGAACAGTGAGTTACCCTTCAGATCCCATTAACTCTTACCAGGTTTTCAAATACAACCCCTAACTCATAAGAGGGCAGCTGGAAGTCTACTACTGGCCCCCTCCTCTTCCAAATGTTTACAGAGGCCGTGGAGGGAGGTTACGCAGACACTCCCAAATAGCAGGAGTGTGTGTGTGTAATATATACACACACACACACACACACACACACACACACACACACATCTCCCTACAGTAGTATAGTGCACACTGTAGTTTAACTTTACAATTGCAAAAGATGGTTTTTCTGAACTTAGACCCAAGTTGAAAGCGTTATTTGCAGAAGCAACTGAAAAAAAAAAAAAAAAAAAAGGGGTGTGTGTTAAGTGGCTATTGTCCCCTTAAGCACCCTGCAAGCTATATCAGAATTACAACCTATCATACAGGAACAGCCACCTTACATTGCCTTGCAGCCCAAAGATAAACATACAATTTACTGCCTAAATTATGCATTCCACCAACTTCAAGCCACATCATTATGCAACAGTTCCAGAATAGTCACTTCACATTCAAAGAACAGTAATGGGGTAGTCGAACTCCCTGTGAAAACTGTGAAAGTGACTGGAAAGAAGATTAGCAACCAGAGAGTGCCCACAGCCTTCTTTAGACACCACTGACATCCACAGTAGGGTACACCAGTAAGCAGTTTGCCCAACTCTGCAAGTAATCATGTTCTATTTACTATTCTCCCATTAACTGAGTAGCAACGGTTTTGGAATGCACTGTACATGAGTAAGGCTAAGATTTTGGTCATGGATATTTTTAGTAAGTGATGGACAGGTTATGGGCAATAATGAAAAATTCACAGATGCCCATGACCTGCCCCTGACTTTTACGAAAAATATTCATGACAAAATGGGGAGCCTGGGCATCTGCCATGGGCTGGGAGCTACAGGGGCCCCCAGCAGACATGAGGGCCCAGAACTACAGGGTCCCCCTCCTACAGCAGCTCCCAGCTGCAGAGCCCCTGTCATCCAGGGGCTCCTACCACCTGGGGTACCCCACAGCTCCCTGCCTCCACAGGCAGCAGGGGACCCTGCAGCTCCCAGCTGAGGCTGGCTGAAGTCACAGAGGCCTTTGGAAGTCATGGATTCCATAACTAAATTGCAACCTTATGCATGACCCACCAATATAGCTTAGCCTGGTTTCCACAGTGTTTCTTATGGAAAGAAAAAAACATGCTGACATGTTGATGCAGTTAACTTCTATAGCAAGAAAAGATCAATATCCAGGCATTTTATTTTCATAACCTGAACTGTACTCCCAAAAAAAAGCAAGTCTTTACCCTTTGTTCTACTGGAAGGTCTTTGCAACCTTGGAAGACAGGAGATATCAACTTATGAATAGTAGCTTGCTCTATGGAAAACTAAAGGTTAATTCTAGCTGGAGCTCTCCACAGATGAACTGCAGTAACTGCCTGGTTAGCTGCTAGTGCTCAAGCGGATAACAGTGAATCCTTTTGTTGCTTTAACCCTTTCCCTGTTATGTTCCTATGGCAGAGGAAGTCTAAAGTAGGGTGACCAGATGTCCTGATTTTATAGGGACAGTCCCAATTTTGGGGTCTTTTTTTTAAATATAGGCTCCTATTACCCCCCACCCCCGTCCTGATTTTTCACACTTGCTGTCTGGTCACCCTAGTCTAAAGCAGGGAGCAACACCCAGTTGGCCTAGCTGTGGGAACAACTAGTAGATGGGGATGCTGTGATCTGGGGAACCAGGGAGATAGTGGTGTGGATTGTACGATTCCACACAGAAAAATAGGCACAGGCCTGTAACTGGGGAAGGGGTGCCTAACAAGAGACATAACGAGGGTCAAAATTGGTCAGAAGTTTGATATGGCTCCATTTTTACACTTGTCCCGTGTCTTGAGAAATCTTGTAATGTTCCACCTTTCCATTGGTTTGATTTTTAACTGAGCAAGACTGAACATAACACTAAAGTGGAATTTCTTTCACATGCCTGAGCAGACAGCTGAACACTGCGCTATTATTTAAAAGCACACTTACAAGCTGCTCCAGCATATCCTTTCACAAACACCCAAGCTGAAGCTGGTAATTACTTTTCACTGCCTAATTTCATTTCTTACATTGTAGTTTGTTATTTCCAATGGAGGTACCTAGAACTTCATTTCATGACTATTATATAAAGTCAGATTTTACTCTGGTAATACAGAGTCTTACATATAACTCATCCTATTTGGTATGATCTGTAAATAAGGCAGTTCAAATGGTTAAAGTTAAAAAAAGTAAATCCACAAATCCCCTGCTGCTGCGCTTAAGCATTTAAAATTAACACAGTGCAAAAAGCAGTTTGCTTGCAGTTAATTACTTCTATTGTGTATTGTACAAAACTATTACATCTCACCAAGAAGAATTTGACAGCTGTCCTGATACACCTTTTGTTGCAACCTTTATGCAATTTTATAGTCCGAGGTGGAACTAAGGATTCCGAGTAACCTCACCTCTCAGAGAAGCAGGTCAGTAGGAAGGTTCAAATTCTTGGCATCATCAGAACTAATTACAGCAGCTCAAACTGAAAGTCAGCCTTCTGTACTGGATTTTGGGGAAAGAACACCTATTACATTTAATTCAAGTGGAACTGAATGACCGATATTCCCAACTAAAATATGAAGTTCTATTTTATAATTCTAGTCTACTCATTTGCTCTAGAATCTATTAGCAACAGAATTTTGTCTTTTCTATATGGAGGTCAGAAATGTGAATTTGTTATTTAAAAAGAGAAGCTTACTAAAAAATTAGAGTTTTTCCATGTCAAGCCAAATTAATTTTGGAAGGTTCAGCAGGTTCTCTGTATTAGAGAAGGAATCATAACAGTGAGATGGCCACACTATGGATGTGGAGCAGAGGCTGACTTTAGATCTATTTATTTCAGAGTTGCTCTGCTGGAGACAGGAAAGATTGTAGGGGACATGAAGAAGCTTCCCATAGAGGAAGTACTTTTCTGTAAAAATAAAGAAATTGTTTCTTGCTTTTTAAAGAAGTCACTTAGGCTGGGAAAAAGTTACAGCTGTATGTCATTTAGAGATCTACTCATTCTAAGACATTAAAATCTATGTCAACATCAATTAGGTTACCAAAGACTTCATGATAAAAACAAAGGGCATGCTCCTTATAAATTCATCTGCTGCTTATTCCTGGTTGAAGTCGGAGTGCTCTGTGAAGTCGCTCATCTATACATGCACTAACTGCTATCAGAGCAGGATGGACTTGGGGCAGGAAATAGAAAACAGGACCAAACACCAGAGCGCAGGAAGTTACTCCCATGTAAACATCCCTAGTAGAAAGTTGTTAGAATACTCTACACAGAAGAGTTTATGCTCCATTATGAATACTGACAAAGAAGGGCTGCATCTGTGACTAGCTTAGAAGTAGCCCTTAATGGACTAGTAAGCACCATAGAAGCTTTACGTTTGGAAGTCTCATGCTCTTCCAGTCCACCTAGTCATCCCAGCTAGACTCTACAGTGTCTTCAGAGTAGAAGTGTTCAGTTAAGGGACTATACGAGATAGGAAAAAAGCAAATTTGATCATTCAGTAAATCTCCAACTTCAAAGCTATAAAATAATCCTATTTCTGTATATTTGAGATGTTTTAATCCATCAAGTACTTTAAAAAAAAGAATTACATTATTCAACTTAAAATATGGAAACAAGTAGCAAGTCTAGCAGAGTTGGAGTATCCATAAAAGTGTAATGGAGAAAAATAGATACAAGGTGGGCAAGGTAATATCTTTTATTGGACCAACATCTGTTGGTGAGAAGGTAGTCACCTGAAGAACTCTGTGTGGCTCAAAAGCTTGTCTCTCTCACTATAACCTCTCCCACCTTGTCTCTCTACTATCCTGAGACTGACACAGAGCTACACTGCATACATACATGGAGAAATGTGTAAGACCAACATACTCAATATAACTAATATTTCAACAAATTTTAGCTTGCTAAGAAATACAAAGAGCACCTTTCCTTGAAGAAAAAGCAGCATGTATTATGCAAAGGCAATTTTTCTAAGTTAGAAAGAGGTACAAAGGTTACTAAGAAACAATGACTGAAGGCTACATAAATTAAATATTAGCCCAGTGGCTAAAAAACACCATACTGAAAGAGGCGCTCACAAATGCTTCAGAGCTTAGCTTGTCCTTGGTGGAAAGGATATAGTATATACTGGATCAGTCAGTCTCATCTACATTTTTCAGACAAGCTCATCAGCTTCTGTTTGTGCACCTAAATGAAATGGCCAGATTTTCATAAGTGCTCAACAGGAACTGCTCTTTTCTACATCTGGTTCAAAGCCTCCACTTCTCATTTAAAGAAGAATGTATAACTAAACCTGGGGGTGCAACTCCAGTATTGGAGGTAATACTGGAGCTTGTCATAGTATCAGAGCTTCCGCCGTTAAATCTTTTCAACTTTATAGAAGGTATTAATTTAGTGACATCAAGCCTGCAACTTCTATGCATCCTTCAGCTAATCTCAAGGTTCCAAGATCCATGGTACATTGGTCTGTCTATTTGTGTGTCAAGAATCCTGACCAGTTCAGAGTAAAGCTAAAGATTCACAAAATTAAGACTGAAGCGTTAAATACAATACAGGAGCATCATGCTGTTTTAAGCAGCAAATATTTTGGTTTGCAAGTCCATAAACTGAGGCTAATAATGGTTCTTTCAACCCAATCACAAATAGATGGAGAAAGTACTGTTATTAAGCTATAGGTATAGCACTGAAGAATTTGTTTTGCAAGATATAAGGAAAGTTAAGATAGTCTTAAAATATTAAACAGAATTCACTATTCATTTTAAAGCAATACTAGCAAACCAGAAATTTACAATATTAAGTTTAAATTTGTAATTGCTAAACTTCATTGATTTAGTAATTTTTAAAAGGTACTATTTTCAACACTTGCAGGAGAAAGGAGGATATGAAAAACAGTGCAACATACTGAAGTGAAGGGCTAAACAGACATTTTTTTCAGGACAGGGCATCTGCCTCCAGACTACTTTTCCCTGTGAAATTCTGCTTTTTATAAAAGATGCCTATTCATGTCGTGTACAGCCACTACACGAAGCCAGACACGTTGCAACGACTGCCACTCTAATAAGGGGAGTGATGTTATTAGCCAAAACAAGTTTTATCCGTCCAGCTAGAGAATTGTAGGGGCAATTAGGACGCTCCCGCAGTAGCTAGCAAGATTTAACAGTGGTTACCCTCCTTCGGCACTCAGCTACCCAAACGCAACCAAGGGCTACCACGGAAGAGATGAAGAGGCCCAGAGAACTGAAGATGTCAGAGCCCCCCCAAGTAGGGTGACCAGACAGCAAGTGTGAAAAATCGGGACATGAGATGGGGGGGTAATAGGAGCCTATATAAGTAAAAGACCAAAAAATCCGGATTGTCCCTATAAAATCGGGACATCTGGTCACCCTACCCCCGAGAAGCCAAAGCCACATGGCCCTGCGCCGCTGTGGCTGGGTTGGCTTGGGCAGGTCCCGGCTCCCGGGGTGGCAGCGGTGGCTACGGCCCGGCGTGCCACGTCTCAAGCTGCGCTACAGAGCAGCTCGAGAGCGGCCCGTTTGAGGGCTGTGGAGCGGGAACAGCTACTGCGGCGGAGCCGCCGCGCCTTGCCAGACAGGGCGCCCCTGGCCCGGCCGCCAGGGAAGGGCCGGACGCGGCTCGGCCCAGGCGCGCCGGAGACCCACGAGCCGCCCAGCACCGAGGCCCTGGCCCCGCGGGAATCGACCCCGAGACCAGCCCCCTCCCCCCCGCGGAGCCGGAAGAGGGGCCCTACCCGGCGCGGGCCCGCCGTGGCCCTGCAGCCCCGCCGGCACCTCGCCGCTCTCCAGGATGCTGAAGCCCTCGTCGTTCTCGATGCCCGCGATCTCGCTCTCCTGCTGGGCCAGGAAGGCGGCGGCCGGGTCCTCCTCGCCGCCGCTCAGCGCCCCGTTCCCCACGCCGGGGCTGTCCCCGGCCGGCGGCTGGGCGGGCGGCGCGCCGAACAGATCGAACTCGGCCATGGCAGCAACGGACACGGAGCGCGACGGGCAACGGCTGGGGCGCGAGCGAGGACAACTTCCGGTCCGAGACCGACACTTCCCCTTCGCTCCCCCGGAAATCTAACGCCGGGGAGGGCCCGGCGGGGACTGAGGGCGCCACTCACCAATGAGCTGAGAGCACAGAGGAAACACTCAGCCAATCAGCGAGAGGCAGGAGCGGGGGGATGACAAACCCGAACGTGACTCCAGCAGCGCCCTGAGACGGGTGAGGCAGGGACGTGAGCGGCGCTGGGACCAATCAGCATCCCCCACTCCATTCCATTCCCCCCTCCCCTCTCCCGCTAGGAGTAGGGGCGGGTGAGGTGCTCCACTGTACGGCGCTGTGTGTGTTCGTGCGCCCCCAGGGGCATTGCACAACTGTCTTGTGTATACACGTGTCCTCTGTGGGGGTTACATTGTCTGTATTCCGTGTGGGCGGGTGTGACAGTGTGGGCGTGTGCACTCTGCTTTGCACGCGCGTGTGACACGCGGTGTGTCTGTTACATTGTGCATTAGAGACAGAGGCGTGGGAGGGCCGGTTCTCCAGCTGTGCACTGCTCCGATGCTGTTCCAGACTCCCCGTGTAGGGACAGCCACACAGTCAGCTAAAAACAAAACTGTGGAAGTAGGGTGCCTGCCTCCCTTGTGAGTTTGTTTATGGGACAACTAGTATGTTGTGATGTCATCACATACCATCAAAATGTCATCACCCGCCCAAAGGAAATGCAGACTGACCATTCCCTCCTGCTTCAGATGTGTTTTACTAGGAAATAAGTCAGTAAACACCGGGCCAGTACGGCAGAAGAGTTTTCCCCAAAAGTGTAATAAATGAGTATTACACGTTCTGGTGCCTGCTGTGGAAAGTTAGAGACAACAATGCAAGATGCTAAATTTGCTGGAGGTTTTGCAATTCAACTCCAACATGAAGTCAGAACAAGGATGCATTTCTTTTAAAAAATAATCTTGTGAAGACAATACAATAAAAATAATAATTCCCATTTCTTATATATAACACTTTTCATCCATAGAACTCAACGCACGATACAAAGGAGGTAACAAAGTTCAGTGGAGTGTATTCCATGTTCCTCTTGGAGTCCTAAGTGACCCTACCATATAGTTTGTTCTCTCTTCACAATTCCACCCTTTTAAGGCCTCATCCACCGTTCTTTCATTCCTAATACCTTCCCTTAATCAGCTAGAGCAGGGGTCAGCAACCTTTCAGAAGTGATGTGCCGAGTCTTCATTTATTCACTCTGATTTAAGGTTTCACGTGCCAGTAATACATTTTAACATTTTTAGAAGGTCTCTTTCTATAAGTCTATAATATATAACTAAACTAGTGTTGTATGTAAAGTAAATAAGGTTTTTAAAATGCTTAAGAAGCTTCATTTAAAATTAAATTAAAATGCAGAACCGCCCAGAGTGGTGGCCAGGACCCGGGCAGTGAGAGTGCCGCCGAAAATCAGCTCGCGTGCCGCCTTCGGCACACGTGCCATAGGTTGCCTACCCCTGAGCTAGAGTGTTCAGCCTTCCTCTCTCTCTTTCTCCTGATGTCCTGTGTCTCTGAGAGAAACTGCTGACTCTACACCACTGTGTATTTCTTTGGAAATGATTGCATTCTCACAAACAACATGATTGTGAGGAGTCAAGATCAGGAAAAGAAGAATTCTTAAGAAGGTCCTGATTTCTTGCAAATGCTTCTAACAACAAAGAATAGGGAAGATGGAATAGGGAAGATGGAAATATATAACAACCAGAACTGTCTCTAAATACGTTTTGCATAAGATGTCAGTGAATCTTTGAATAGTTTTCACATTTAGAGCACAGGATAATTGCTATCTCATCTACATCAGAATGGCTTAAATTAATCTGTGGTTTAAAAATTGATGCTCTGTGAGGGGGTGATGAAGAATCCCCTCCATAAATGATTTGACATGACCCAGGGCTGAAGGATGCAAGTGGAAACATCTCGAATTCAGACGCATCTTGAAATATTTTTTGCATCATTCTAACAACCAACTTCTGCTTTTGCTGTCCCAAAGATAAGTGATTTGGGAGGTGCACTCCATCTCCATTGCTGAAAGTTGGGTCCCCCTTCTTCTTACATCCACTGATATTTCACACTCGCAGGTAAAGCTTTGTACAGGGAGGTTAAATGAGTAACTCTCAATAATATAAATCGTAATTGAGCAACTATATTCTTCAGGCATCTCTGAGAATGTGGGATTTGTAAACATGTGCCCACTCTCACTAGAAAGACATTGTGTCGATGAAGTCTTTACTTAATGTTTCTGGCAGCGGCCAGAGCCCCGGGCCCTTTAAATCGCCACCAGAGCCCCGGGTGGTGCAGGCCGGGCAGCGTGGAAGGGCTGTCAGGGGGAGGCTGATCCCCCCGGTCCCAGCCCTTCCACCTGAGGCCCCGCCCCTTCTGGGAGCCCGGAGCTGGGCCCCCGTACTGGTAACTAATTTTTCTTACTTTCACCCCTGCCTACAACTTTATCTAGAAAATGACTGGCATTCGCAGAACTGTAATGCACAAGAGCTGGGGGGGTACAGAAATCAAAAACTGATGACAGTTAACATTAAGTGGGCATGGGTGACTAGGGTCTGATCCAAAGCCTATTGAAGTCAATGGAAAGATTCCTACTGTCTTCCATGGACTATAGATTATACTCCTAATCCTCATCTTTTTTAAAATCTGTGACAACTAATTTGCAACAGAGGGTCCTGTGGCACCTTTAAGACTAACAGAAGTATTGGAGCATAAGCTTTCGTGGGTGAATACCCACTTCATCAGATGCAAGGCAGGGGGCATTCACCCACGAAAGCTTATGCTCCAATACTTCTGTTAGTCTTAAAGGTGCCACAGGACCCTCTGTTGCTTTTTACAGATTCAGACTAACACGGCTACCCCTCTGATAACTAATTTGCATATATTCCCCAGTTTAGCTAGAGCCATTTGATACATACTTTGAAAAAGATGAGACATGTTAACATACTATAGCATATAATCCTTATTACTTATTCAGAATCAAGTTAATATTCAATGAATCTGGCTAAAGATTCTAGATTCTCTGAGTACGCTTAAAAGAGTGATCCAATTTCTAAATACCTATCCTCTTTTTGGCACATCTCTTACGTATGTACTTGTTGTGAAAGCTTTTCCTTTACAAGGACAGTCCATATTTTACTTACCACCCAATTCTTTTATATCCGTTTCTTTCCACTACAATTCCTCTTCCCGCTCCAGTGGACCTGGATATGACTCAACTTTTCAGATAGATTTGTCATCTTGAGAGTTAATTAAATGTAGATGACTAAGGTGGAGTGGAGAGAAGGGTGTGTCTAAACCTCTCAGTCACTATTCTCTGTTTCTCACAGTGCCTACAATGTGCTAATCACTTTCCAAAGATAAAAGGCACAGTTCCTACTCAAAAGAACTCACATGGATGGAAGGTGGAAAAAGAAGGATGACATACAAATAAGTAAAAGAGCTTTATGGTCCTAAGCAACATTTTGATAGTACTAAGTGATCCAGAGTGGGGGTATGGTCTTTCTTTTTGGCATAGCCATGTAGACTATCCCAAATAACTCTGTACCCTTGCTGTTGTTATAAACTGGTTAGGTTTTGGTAGTGGTAACAATAACAGTGGGTTGTCAGGAGGTATGTGAATGAGGAGAAAGAAGTGGATCTGTGGACCAGCTCAGAAAGGGCATTCCATGCATGAGGGGTGGTGTGGAGAAAAGCACAGAGATAAGCAGTCAAGTGGCACCAGCAGCAACAGGGAGGGAAGGAGGGTGATGTGAAAAGGGGCCAGGAAGAATAAGTAAAGAGGGTTTTGAAGGCAAGGACAACAAGCTTGAAGTAATGGAATGGAGGCAGGGAAGCTAGTGGATGAGTCACAGAGGGAGTGACATTGTTTCCTTGCCCGATAGTTTCACAATCTTAACAGCTGTTCTGTGACTGGACTGGAAGAGGCCAATGTGAGTGTTTGGGCGTGCAGAGCGAGTTACAGTAACTCTATATAAAACGCTATCAGCTTGAAATAAATATCTACTAAGAAACAAGAGCAAGTTACCTGTTTGCAGCCATACCTGAAGCACTTTTTCAAGTAAAGCAAATGATCTCTTCCTCAGGGGAAAGGCTGAATTATAAAGAATAAAAGTACTAACTGGGGAATGTAAGCAACTTCAAATTCCCATCTAAATAGACTTACTTTACCCCCAACCCCACAATAGGAAAGAATGCACAACCCCAGTGAATCTAAATATTGACAGTGACATGGAAATACTTCCTTACTGAGGAGTTAGTGAATTAAATCCGGAAAAGATAACACTGAGGCCCCATTCAGCAAAGCACTTACATACATGCTTATCTTTACACATGTGAGTAGTCCTATTGATATCAGTGGCCTGAGTAACAACAGTGAAGACTGAAGTTCTCCAGCTAAAGGCTGGCCTGCCAACTTGCTTCAACCTTGACCTGAGTGGGAGAGTCATTCTCCATAGCATTCAGTTCTTGGGGTCTCTGCTGAAGCTGCTAAGGACAGTGCTGGTGGTTTCTGATGTAAGTACCTATCTACGGGACTGATACCTCAACTCATGTCACGTAATCCAATGCCCAGCCGGCAGAGAGTAAAGAATAAAACTCCATCTACATTGGGAAACTGGCCCGTTCCTGCCAACACTTGTCCGCAATGGAACCCTCTGAACTGGTGATGAAAAGGGTTTTACTTCTAGTGTAGGTAGGATAAGAGCAATTTCAGCAATTTCAGCACCACTGCAAATAACTGTTTTATTTCCATCTCTTTTAGGGTATGCCTTCACGGGATCTGGAGGTGTAATTTCCAACATGAGAAGACATACCAGCTAAAACAGAAGTGTAGCCACAGCAGCAGGAGGAACTCGCCACCTTGCATACCTAGGGTCTCAGATGGGATTGTACGTGGGACTGCTACACTTCCATTTTTAGCGCATTAGCTTGATCACACCTAGCGCAGGTATGTCTCCTCAAGCTGGAAATTACATCTTCCAGCTCTACGGTAGACGTGCCCTTACTTTCAGCCTTACGTCTCCCTCAATAATGTAAGCAAAAATCCTCATCAATCCACCTACCATACTCCTTCTAGGTCTCTAAAATCATTCCTGAGTCCATCAAAGCCTCAAATATTCTTGGTAAGTCTCAATCACACTTTCTGTAACTGTGAGGAAAACAGTTCTGTACCATCGACACTAGCCATGAAAGCATTCTCAACATTCGTTTGGGAAGATCCATTGCTGGCAGCCATCATCACTTTGTAGCATAGACGAGGCTCTTGAGTCACTTCAGGACCCTGGGTCAAGCTAATGACACACTCCATATCCCTGTACCACTCTCTGGCCACCTCTGTATTTTTTAAACTCTGAGTTTTCCCTGACTACCCAACCATATCAACTAAATATACCTCCTTTGAATATTAACATATCTTCTAACCCCCGACCTGATCCTACTTCCATGTAAGTCAATGGCTAAGCATAAGAACATAAGAATGGCCATATTGGGTCAGTCCATCTAGCCCAGTATCCTGTCTTCCAACAGCGGCCAATGCTCCAGAGGGAATGAACAGAACAAGTAATCATCTAGTGATCCATTCCTGGTCGCCCATTCCCAGCTTCTGGCAAACAGAGGCTAGGGACACCATCCCTGCCCATTCTGGCTAATAGCCATTGATGGACCTATCCTCCATGAATGTATCTAGTTTTTTTTTTAAGTAACTATTGACTTCCATGGGAACAAGAGCAGGCCTTTGATTTGTAAATAGATGTAGATATCCTTTGTTGCACAGCATTCTTTTGAACCTGGCCAGACCCAAATATGGAATGCAACGTGTGACCGAGACCCAAAATGAGGGGCACCCAAAAAATATTCATGCATGAAATTTAAAACACCGTCAGACTCCTTTCAGTTTAAGAACTCTTTCTATAATCTCAGGCCCATGATTCTCTATTGCTGAAATAAAGAATCTGCAAAGTGAAGGAACATCAAATTTGTAATTTTGGGATACAAATAAGTGACTGTTCCTTGGAATGAGGGACCACTGATGGGCATGCTAAATAGTAACATCCACTGGAATCTGCTATGACATAAAGAAACAAAGTGAATTAATAATGTATCATTTGTTTGTATCAGCGATTCAATCATTCTTTATTGCTAGGAATTGTATTTGTTTTTTCCAAATTAACTTATTACAATTTTTCGGAGAATCTTGCAAGGTAGTTTAACTGTACAGCAAGCTGGGCAATCCAGAGCTTCCGGAGGATCGGACAAAACTTTCCATTCCCCTGTCTTTTGATCTAACAGGTAGGCATTTGGATTGACAGAATAATCTTCAGGACGCTTGTCACCTGCACAAATGATGCCTCCACACACGAACACCTTGTTGTCACCAATAGAGCATACTGCATGAGACAAATCCAAAGTATAGTTATTTGGCAAGAGAGGCACAGTGTTCGTGGACTTGTTGGTTTTAATCTTCTGCAGGTTTATGTTCAGACTTTGTTTGTGGCTCTGTATGCTCAGGATGTTGTCCTGTTGAAAAGACAACAGAGGTTTGTGATTGAATTCAATGGGAAAGGTGAGGTACTGTACCACTTCTCCTGTCTGAGTGTCAAAACAATCCACCATCCCTACTCGGGAGAAACGCCCATTGACCAGGCATCTTCCCGTCACAATATAAATAGACTTGTCTTCCTTTGTGATCAATGCAGTTGCATCCATAGGAATGCTCATCTTCCCAGCCAGTGTCCACTTCTCTTTCCTCTCGTCATACTTGTAGATGTTAGAGACATATTTTCTTGGGGCTGTGCTGCCTCCTACAGAGTACACCACTCCCCCACACGTCACCATGGTATGGAAGACCAAACCTATGGGCAGATCAGGCAGTTTAGTCCAGGAGTTGTTATCTATATCATACCTCCAGGCAGTCTTTAAGCCAGATATCTGCTCTGTTGTTCCTCCAGAGACGTAGATGTACCTTCCTACTGCAGCTGCACTGAGAGCGGCTGCTTTATACGGCATCTCCGTTAGTTTTAGCCACATGTTCTCCTCAATAATGTAAGCAAAAACCCCATCATTGAATCTACCATGCTCTTTCTGGCCTCCTAAAATCACCACTGAGTCCATTAAGGCCCCCTTTCTTTGGAAAAGCAGCAGACTTTGAGGAATTTCTTGCTTTCTGTCACTCAAAATGGTCTCCATCTGGGCCAGGGGGCCAGAGTGACTCTCAAACAGCAGCACTTCGCGGCTGGCAGCCAGCAGCGTTTTGGTCGAGATACCAGTTAAATGAATGTAGGGGAAGAACTTTTTGAAATACTTATCTCTTTCTCCCCGTTTGTGTTTCACCCACTGGAGCAGGGCAAGGAGTGCTTGATCCTCGTTCTGCACATGAAGGTTCTCGTCCTTTAGCAGTTTGCCAAAGATCTGGTGGGGGCACTGCAGGAGGTCTGAAATTCCCTCTGGGCCCGACCAGTAGTGGAAGTTGTCACGGATACCAGTGTAGGCACTGTTTGCCACCTCTTTCAGCTCATAAGTGTTGGCTAGGAACAGGTAGCACAGGCAGTTGTTCTTCTTGAGGGACCTAAGGAGGAAGTCAGAGCAGTGGGCTCTTAGAGACTCCAAGCTGAAGTAGTTAGCCCCTTTCAGCAACTCCTCCACATTCTTCTCAGACACCAACACCTTACCAGTGTAGAAATAGTCTAGCAGCTGCTCCACCAAGGTAGGATTCAGGAAATTAGCATCGATGATGATAAAGAGCTCATCACCTATCTTCATGTCATTGCTTGAGATCAGATTCTTCACGTGGGTAGACACAGCTGCCAAGACGTTGAGGTGGGCAAAGAAGACCTGCTGGTCCACACTGAGTACCATGTCGCAGAACTCCCTATTCTTTCTCTGCTTGTTGAGGGCCTGCAGGACCAAGCTGTTGTGGTTCTTTTCTGTGAACTGCATCTTCATGTTATTAGTATGGTTGGGCAAAAAACAGGGATGAGAGTGCACGCTGTAGGAGGACTACTTGTCAGGTGTTATGAAAGCCCCACTTGGTGACAGAGGAGTGATGTCATCAAGTATAGCGGCCAGGTCACAATTCAACACCTGTGACATGTAGAAAAAGAGTCTTTTAACAATCTGGCTAGCTGTGATATAGAGAGAGTATGAATTGCTGTAGTATCAAGGCATGGAAATAGTAAAATAAGAGAGGCACAAGACAAACCAGACTGGGCTCTTCTCTCACCTACCTGGGGTGAGAGCTATATATGCATTTATATAAAATCATTTTTGCCCCATCACTATGGCTAGGTTAGGCGTTTGCAGGAATATGCATTTTGCACTGAGCTTTCAAGGTGGTGGATCTGGAATGCATTCTGGTCTCCCCTGGTAGATTATTTCACTGTGTAGGGTCCAGTACCCAATTCACCTTGCCTTCAGCTGCCAATATTCTTACTCTAGGAGCATCTGTGTCCCCAAGAAGCACTGTGGTCTTATAAGTAGGTAACCTGGCTCCAGCCCATTAAAGACTTTGAGGTTAGGACCGGATATTGAAGTGGGCCCATTCCCAGAAGGGGAATGTGGAACTCTGGTGTCATGTGTTCCTTGCAACTCAGTAACCGGCTGCTGCCAAGTGAAAAAGCTGGAGTTTTGGGTTGGCCCTCATCCATCACCCCAAGTGGAGGGAATTACAGTCACACGATCTAGAGGTGACAACATGGACTGTGAGATCTTTGTCTGATCAAAGAGGTGAAGTCTCCTGTATCTGCAGAGGTGGAAGAAGGCATTCCTGGTATTGTTGTTACCTGGTTCCCAAGAAGCAGGGATGAGTCTTGCAGTGCTCCAAGTTACCTGGGTAATCTTGACAGGTGCCTTTGGTGGTCATGTTTTTTTAAGATCCTCAGATTGTTTACCTCTTCCTACCAGCTATCACTTCTGTCTCACCTGGATTGAGCTTCAGTCAGGGGCTTGTCTCCTGTAGGCATTGTGATGTCTGTGTCTCATCTGTGGGCTTATCTCACATAGGCTTTGTGACACCAGCACTGCTGAGAATGAGCTGTAAAGCCTGTTGTTGACATCAGCACATTGATAGCACTGGAGTCTATGATGCCTAATGATTTTTCCTAAGGTTGTTGAAAAGGAGAGGGCAGGACTGATCCCTGCATGAGGGCTTGGAGACAAGGAGCTGTTGCCCATCACTA
The DNA here is from genome assembly GCF_002925995.2 of Terrapene triunguis. Taxonomy (NCBI): domain Eukaryota; kingdom Metazoa; phylum Chordata; order Testudines; family Emydidae; genus Terrapene; species Terrapene triunguis. The sequence goes on along the minus strand of NW_020699373.1, from coordinate 15,628,432 downwards.
CTCTCTGATCTGTTGGAGAGAAGCGACTGGATCTAGATTTGAATTATACTGCTCACCCAGACAGGTGATGAAAGCAGGTCAGTAAGACCTTGCAGCTGACGCCTGTGAATCAGTCAAGAAGTATGAGCATGGAGGTTTCAGCTCCGGCCACAACAACAAGGAGACCATAAGTGCAATGAAACCCATTTCTGTATTGTGACCTGCTCTGAACCCTGCTTGTGAAGGTTCTTGGATGCTGGCAAATGTACATTCTATTGGAGTTACATCATTGATAATGTTTGTATGATTTTACTTAGGTAGGGCAGGTGGTGATCTGTGAGACTGTTGTTGTCCAAAGCTGGTTTCTGGAAAACTGGCTGGACTATTAGATGCTACAGGAATGTGGGCAGATGGCCTTCCCTGTTAAAAATTTTGACTTAGCTAGTTTTTGCTGGATTTCACCAGCCATGATGAGTAGGGATATGATTTCTGGAAGTCTTTCAGAGTTTCTAGTGTTACCGTGGTCCAGAATGCTTGCTATCCCGGCATAGTTCTATTAACTTCAGTAGGATTACACTCCATAGTAAGCACTAGGCCTCGGAGTAAGTAGTTGCAGGACTGGGCCCTAATTTTGTCCATTCACATTTGGAATCAAAGAGTCTACTTACATGAGTACGGTGAGCAGGACGTGGCCCACTCTCTGTCATGAGGCTTCATACCTGCTGGAGAAGCTCAAACGATTCATTTCTGTGTCTCTACAAAATAGTGGCTATTTTTAAAATAAGAGATTTATAGATTAGTGGATTTACAAAATAGATGGATAGATAGATAATTTAAAATTCCCCTCTGCTTTCTTTTTCTTTTTCCAGGATCTGGTCTCTTTCACACGTGATCACTCTCTCTTCTTTCTCTGTTTTTGCCCCAAATATTAAGGCTCTTCCATGATAAAATGTCTACAGTTTTGAAATCTCAGTTCTTCAAGTAACTGAAGATTTATGGTGATCCCTTTTAATATGATTTGTTCAATATGTACATTAGCTTGTGTGCTAGCCCTTCTCAGGATAGACAAATCAGCAGTATTGTTCTCTCTTGACCCTTCACCTAGTCTCCCAACTTCATGTCTCTTCCCCCTCCTGCCACACTATGAAAACCTCAGCATTTTTGGAGATTGCAACATCAGAAATAAATCAGCCAATCATCACATTCCCCTTCTTCTTCTCTCTTCCCAAATTGCTGCCTCCCCTGTGGGATTCTGACATCAGAAACAAGTCAGATAACAATGTTGTAATATTGAGGCAAGACATCCAATCATCACCCGGATCTCTATTCCTTCTCTTCTCCTCCTATTCATAGTGTCTTCTGGTCCTTTGCACACTTCAATCCAACTGTCTCACATTTAACCTTTCTTTACAAAACAAAGGCCTCGCCCTGCACCCCTTGTTCACAAGAGCCGTCTCCTTGGCCTCAGAGCAGTAAGGAGTAAGGGTCTGTGGGCTGGCGCCCCCCAGTGTGTCAGGGCCCCCCTTTGGACAGACAGGGCGTTGTGCAGAGTCTGCTCAGAACAGAGTAGGAGGTCAGTTCACCATTCTTGTCTGAGTCTCTGCAGGCCTGTTCTGAAGGCAAGGATGTTAATTCCTGTCCCACTGGGTGTGGGGGGGTGCAGACTTCCCTTCTGTTTATCTGGGGTTTATCTTGCCCTGACCCTCGAAGGGCCTGGAACCCCTTTTGCTCTTAACTCTCTGTTAAGGAGTAAGTAGGGGAACCCAGCCCTCCCTCCCCCCCCCACACACACTCCACTGGGTTCCAGCTCAGGGCCCCTAATCCAGGCAGGCAGAATCAGTCCTCCACAATTCTCCTGCTTTCCCCTGAGCTCCTTCCTCCCTCTGTTGGTTCTGTAGGCTTCTGCAGCCTGTGGCTCTGGTCGGCTCTTCTCTGGGTCTTTGTCACTGTGCGGCAGCTGGTTACCAGTGTCTTTCTCTGGCCTGTTTGTTCCTCTGGTAGCCGCCTTTCTTCTTCCCAGCTCTTTTGTTCTCCGAGTTTCTGGGAGGCTGCCCATCAGCACTGGCCAGCAGTTTGACACCCTGGCACCCCCTTATTCACCGCTGTCATGTAATTAGGATATGTTTTGTACAAAGTATGCCTTGTGAGGTATCATTCTAAAAGTCTTGCTCTGCTAGACATTAATATCTCATTGGATTGTACGTGCTATCATCATATGTGAAGTTATGAGGTTTGGCTATGTATGTGTTACTGAAACATGTGAGGTTGAAAACACCCACAAGCCTTTCAGGTACACCAGCAAAAAGGCCAAACAATGTTAATGGCTCATTGAGAAAATGCACACAAGCAAAAGGATTACCCCAGGAGCTGTGTACAATAGAAACCTCTCAGAGATAGCACTACACAATGGGAACTGTTTGATCCAGGTCATAGAATCATAGAATATCAGGGTTGGAAGGGACCTCAGGAGGTCATCTAGTCCAACCCCCAGGTCACAGCAAAAGAGCTTTCCAGCAAGTGGGGAGAAGATATCAAAGGGGGAAATGACATCACGATGGTACCTCACTCTTCCTACAACACACCTGGAAACACTCGAGGAACAAAGACTGAACGGGGATTCCTAGCCTGTGTATGAAAACCTGGGAAACCCAAGCTGCAAAGCAAAGGCAGCTTGTGCCTTAAGAATCTGCTAGCCTGTTTCTCACTCAGGGTGAGAATTTGCTAATTCATATCCTACCGATCTAGTATATTAAGCTCAGGTTATGGTTTTGTTTATTTAATAGGTAATCTGCTTTTATCTGTTTGCTATCACTTATAATCACTTAAAATCTATCCTTTTGTAGTTAATAAACTTATTTTATGTTTTAATCCAAACCAGTGTGCGTTTGACTAAGGTGTCTGGGGAAAATCTCAGCTTGGTTATCACAAGTGTGGATGGTCCTCTTCACATTGAGGGAGAGGCGGACCGGGTATTAAACCCATCTACTCTCCAGATTTGACCAGGGCAGGACGGTACTGCTCTGGGGTCCTAGGCTGGTGGTTAGAGAGCCTGCATGTAACTGCAGCTGGGTGTGTCCCTACCTGTGTGAATGCTGGTGAAAGTGTAAGCTTGGAGGGTTTTGCAGCTTGTCACAGCAACACTGTATCAGAGGGAGCCCAGACTGGTGGGTCAGAGGACTCAGTGGTACCCCCGTTCCAGATGGCACCCCGTAGGCAACCCGTCACAAACAGTACCTGCATTAACCTCTTGGTTGCCATGCCAGCCTGGGATATACACACCCCATTGCAGGATTGGGTCCCAAATCTTTGCTCCACCCTTTTTGATGCCCACATATCTCTGCATAAATATACAAATTGATTTACCTTCTACTTGTCCAAATCAGATCAGAGGAGACATAGTTTGCTGCAGAGAGAAATATACAAAACAGATCCATAATGGAACACACAATAAACAGGGCATGCCAGTTTGTGCGACCAGTGGAAATTGCAGATAAAAACATTTTCTCCTTCAGGTGATGATTCAGATTAAGAACATTGTCATAACTATGTTATAATGGAACATGGAAAAAGATTGCATGACAGATCATCCTCAAGGTGTATTCACAGATTGTTAATCTGCCCATGATTCCTTTTTGATATGGGGTAGCATTAATGCTCAGAATGAATTACCGAATTATAGAAGTCCCACATCTCTGAAATCAGACTGTGCCGGGTGACAGGTGACACCACTAGTCAGGACAATCAACAGACCAAAGCACAGTCATTCAGACCAGCACAAGAGGCAGACAGCTGTGGCGGTGAAGAAGCTTATTGGGGTGATTAGATGTAAAGGTGGAACAGACAAACAGGATGCAAACCTGTTTAACCACAGATTGAGGAATGGATCCAATGGAAAAAATAGCATATGATCACGTAATTGAAGACTTTATCATAATGCATATGTGCATACTGCTTAGCCAGTCCCAGTCTCCCACCCCTGGCTTCTTGCCTAATCTGTCTCTCTGCTGCCCACTGGCTCCCAGTCCATTCCCATATCCTGCCTCGCTCTCAGTCCCAGTCTCCTTGCCCAGACAGTCCCAGTCTCCCCCACCCCTACTCCCAGTTTCCCTCTCTCTCCCCAACCAGCATCCAGGCTCAATCTCCTCGCTTGTCCCTTCTGCATTTGAATCAGGCAGCTTCCTCCTTCATGCTTTCTGGTAGGTCACTGAGAGCACAGGAGAGAAAGGCTCCCTGTTTTCTATTACAGTTCCAGACCCAGCATGGCCTGGCACAGTCCAGAGCAGCAATTGCAGGGAAAGTCCAGCTCAACCACCGGCTGGAGCATGCTGAGTGTGGATGGAATTTTCAGAGAATTTAGCTTCTAAAATCTAAGTCTGTAAAGAGCATGTGCAAACTGTGATTTTTCAAAGGCCACATTTGAGCAGATTTTCACAGGGGAAGCAAAAGTCACATTCCAGACACAAAGGCCACCTCCCTGTCAAATTTCAAGTTCCTGCTCCAAAACATGGTGGCACTAGATCATTTCAAAGGAAAAGTCCCCAAAACCTTTTAACGTGAGCTAAACATTATATTTCCCCCTAGCCTCAGTCTCAGAAACAGCTGAACTATTTTGGCTAAAATTTTCCACAAAAATTCAGCCTGAGGCAGACACCCAGCATGGAAAATTTTGCCCAAATGGTTGAAGTTTGGTAAAGTTATAAGCACCTAAAAACAGAGTCTTTGAATGGGAAGTGGCAGAGAAGCTTAATAGCACCTATAATTTCTAATGGGAGAAGGGAAGGTCCAGGGGTCCTAGGATTCAGGAGAAATGGGGTCAAGTCCACAGGCTCCTTTATGTGACCTTGGTCAAATCACTTTGTGTGTCTGCCTCGGTTACCCATCTGTAACATAGCACCTGCCTAGGCACAGGGCTTTGTAAAGATAAATACATGATAGGATGTGAGGCACTCAGATTCTATGGCAATGGAGGCTATATAAGTACCTTAGAATGTCTTGTTTTCCATTAAGTCTTAGGCTGTTGCTTAAAGAATTTCATACAGACTATCCTGGTGAGTGAAAGCACCTCCAGCCTCTAACAAGAGGGAAGAAAGGATGTATGGAACCTAATCAAAACTCCGGATTCTTGGCCTGACTGCCACAATCGAGGAAGTCCTCTTCTCTGAGGTACGAGCTTGCAAGGCTGCAGTCTGATGGACTTAAGGGAAACACCTACGGATGTCAGACCTGAACCGAATATAAGGGGAAAAAGAAGATGGGGGAAATGAGTCCCAGCTACAGCTGCTCTGCTAGTGCTATCAGGTAGGGAGCTACATCCGAGACAGCCGCCTTGATCCTAGGCAATGATCTTCAGAGGCAATGTTCAAACAGGCTTTTGCAATGGGGGGAAAAAATCAAACTCAGCCTCACACTTTCTCCTCTAAGCAGTTAGAAAAGATTTCACAACTCCCATGAGACTGCAAAAGCCTGCACCTAACCATGTGCATCCATCAAAGGCTTTAGGAATCTTTCAATTGCTAGAAAGTATTAAAGCTTTAAAAGAGCTCCAGTATTTGACTTGCAGTCAAACTGTACTGATAAAAGTGCACAGAGTGAAACATGGACACGACTTTCTCATAGCCTCAGGTCACACATTGGCAGAATTTGGGTGGGATCTAATGACAGGGACAATTTCCAGCTGTAACATGAAGGGACAATATTGCCTGCGATTCTTGCACTGTTATCACTAAAGGTAAAGGCTTAAAGGTATATGTGTGTTCTGATTGTACACAAAAACATATATATATATATATTGGCAATACATATTGAGTGAAAACCCAGCCCACCTGAAGTCAAAGGCAAAATTTCCATTGACTTCAACGAGGTCAGGATTTCACCCATTGCATATAGTGTTCATCAAAAAGCAATTGCACAATTGCTATTGCAAAGTACTTATTAGGAATTCTACAACTTGGAAGAGTTGAAAACTACTGGTTCTGGAGCTCTGTAATTCATAGAAATCGGGAATTCATGTTCTCGAGGCATCTTTTACCTACTTACTTAACTGACAGGGTTGGGCAGGAAACTTGCCTCAAGCACAAAGTGTGCGCTAGTTCTGTGGAGGTGGGAAGAACTTGGCGTGTCTAATGATCCTCTAGGAAAGGAGGCACGGCATCGCCAGCCTGTAATGCAGTAGCACACGCAGTCAAGTCAACGTCCTTGAAGGCTGATAGCTGTGCATCTGTCAAGACACAGTGGAGAAGGACTTCATGGTGTATTAAAACTATGAAGGTCAATACATGTAGATTAGCTGCAGTGAGGACCAGTGGGTAGTTTTTATATGACGGAACCTGAACAAGAGACTAACCATATCAGACAACTTCCTTAAGAAACCGCTCCAAATATCACAATGTTTGGAGCACGGTTCTGCTCCATCTTTATTAAATGGTGTTTAATAAAGGTGCTTTAATTAGTTGCTCTGTTAATCAATTAAACTGTGTTGAGCCCCTCACTGTAATTATTTACATAGTTCCAAGCATACTTTGTATTAAGTTTACATTTGTAAATGATTTATCTAGAATTAAATGATTAAAAGATGTTTTAATAAATGGTTAATCAATTGTTATAGAGTCGAACACATCAATAGGTTGCTTATAACTGTCTATCATCCTTTCAAATGATGGGCTTATAACCATTTATAATACATATTACTCACATCTGTAACATGCTTAGAACATATTTTATTAACCCTCTGTGAACTATTTATAAATGTAACCTTAATATACAGTGTAACCATTCCTCCTATATACAAAAGGGCCAGATTCTCAAGCAGATGTTAACTCAGCCTCTCTTTCTGAAGTGGCAGTTCTGCACCCACAAATAATGATGTCTTCTTTTGTTCTCACACTCTTTTGCAGGCACAACTAATGGTAGCTTTGATGTCTAACGACTTGACTTATCAGCAAAAACAAGTAGTATGTGGCTAATTACCCAGGAATTGTCATGGGCACAAAACAGCATGCCCAAATCACTAACAAATTAGATCCAGAAAGTGTCTCTTCTATAATGGGTGTATGTACAGAAGTATTCCCAGGGCTGGCTCCAGGCACCAGCGAAGGAAGCAGGTGCCTGGGGCGGCCACTAGAAAGGGGGGCAGTCCATCCGTTGTTGGGGTGGCACGTCCTGGTCGTCGTCGTCGTCACTTCGGCAGCAGCTCAATCGGTCCGTTTCAGTCTTCAGCGGCACTTCGACGGCGGGTCCTTCACTCCCTGTTATCCCCTTCGGCAGCAGCTCAATCAGGTTTTTCTTTTTCTTTTTTTCGCCGCTTGGGGCGGCAAAAAAGCTGGAGCCGGCCCTGAGTATTCCTATTTTTATACATTTGCAGGCTTCTTTACTTAGTATGTATTGTTAAGTACTAGAGACAACACTAAACTTATCTTTTAATTTCCCCTTGTCTTGTGACTGATTATTCACAGTTTCAAGAGATTATAACCTGGAGGCTTTTAGCCTAATAACACGACCCTTAAGACAATACTCTGGTACAGCTAATATAGAAGGCTTATGGAAATAACCATCTGTTCTGCATGGCTTATACAAACAAATCAAATAATAATAATACTTAGCATCTGTACCTTGTTTTCCATCATCCATAGATCTTGGTGCATTACAAAATTAGGAAGCCATTATTATCTTCAGATGGGGAACAGAAGCACAGTGTTCCATTATGGCAAGGGTATTCGCAGTTTATAAAACATACCGAAAGTATTTCTTAGGCCTTGTCTACACACAGTCTTTTGTACCAGTAGAACTATTTTGGTTAGGGATGTGATTTCTCTAATGATATAATTATACCAGTACATCTTCTAGTGTGACTACAGTCATACTGGTAAAAAGGTGCCGTATGGTAATACAGGTTATTCCCCTTCCCTCTGGGTACTGCTATACTGGCATAAGGCACCATTAGACTAAGGCCTGGTCCACACTAACCCCCCACTTCGAACTAAGATATGCAACTTCAGCTACGTTAATAACGTAGCTGAAGTCGAAGTACCTTAGTTCGAACTTACCGCGGGTCCAGACGCGGCAGGCAGGCTCCCCCGTCGACTCCGCGTACTCCTCTCGCGGAGCAGGAGTACCGGCGTCGACGGCGAGCACTTCCGGGATCGATTTATCGCGTCTAGACAAGACGCGATAAATCGATCCCAGAAGATCGATTGCTTACCGCCGGACCCGGAGGTAAGTATAGACGTACCCTAATACAAGTGTGTCCATAGTAGGGTGTGTCTGTATAGACAAGGGCTTTTGTGACAAAGACTTGAGTATAGACAATAACTTGGTGAACCAAGCCCAGACTCTGCAGAGGTATGTGCCACAACTAACAAGAGGTGCTGACTGCTCCTATTTTGACCCCTTCAAAACTTCACAGACTGGCCCACACTGACAAAAGTTGTGAAGGAGTCTTTTGGAATGTGATACCAATATTTATGTGCCTGCAATCCTTGCCCCTCTGTGCACAGCTGATTCCTACTCCTAGTAGAAATAGGTTCGACAAAGAAGCTCTATTTGGGAGTTGGTCAGAACAAGGCATACATCAACACTGCTTTCGCAGCACATGCATGGGCCTGTTTGGGACTTGATACCAGGAGCTAACCAGAACAGGATGCTAATTTTACGTCCCCATGTATGTTGACTTTCAGTGAAGTGTATTGGAACGCAGAATGGGATACAGATAATACAGACACTCTGGTCCTCACAAATAACATACTGTAGACCTCTATGAACACTTTGCCTCTGATCCATGAAGATATTTTTACAGTGAAATAATGTTCCTTTTCCCCCAGCTTCAAGCCCACAGGCTTCCTGCAGCCCCGGGAGCTTTCTGGGCTGAACAATCTAATGTGATTTAATGTGTATTTTCGTATTAGCATGACAAAAATGCAAAACTATATCGTTTTATAGCATTATCATGGAAAAGCTAAACATGAAAACCAAGCTGACTCAACTCATGGAGTGTCAAATTCAGTTCGTCCAGGAAATCTATTTCCTTTTAAAATTAGCATATCGCCACCTAATGGAACAAGGAGGAAAACATTCAAAACCAGGAAATAAGGTGTACATTTTTAATAGTGGGGCAATATTTTCCCCTAGGTTTTAAAAAAAGCAATCTGAAAAAAAAAAACAGAAATTCCATCACGTGTTGTGTGTGGAGTGGGCTCTAGTGGTTCCAGACCCTTCTGCCACTGCACCCCACAAGCCTGACCCTTTCAGCCCTATCCCCTCTAGCTTGTCCTTATTCCAGTCCCAGCCTCCCCCCGTCCTACACTTGACTCCATGTCCCAAGTTCAGTCTCCCCTTACCCCACCTCGGTTCTTTGGCCCAGTCTCCCTATATCCCTACTCCATGCAGGGCCCTAGGTGCTTTGTTGCCCAGGGCAGAAAATGCTGAAGGTTTCAACTGCTCAGTCACGGAGGCCAAACCATAGGCATGCGCACGGGGTGTGCCCAGGCACACCCTAATGCAGGGGTGGGCAAATGGCCCCACTCTCCCAGCGCGGCAAGCCGCGGGGTCCACGCTCCTGGGACGGAGCGCCCAGCCGAGCACAGCAAGCCGCCATCTCCTCCCCTGCCTTCTCCCCTCCCCTGGAGCCATGCCGCCACGCGCACAGCGCTCTGGGGGCCAGGGCTGCGCACTCCCGCGGGGCAGTGTTTGGCTCCGCTGGAAGGCAGACACGCTCCCCGCTCATCCGGAGCCATGCCGCCGCGCGCGCAGCATTCTGAGGGGCTGGGCTGCCCGCTCCCGCGGGGCAGCGTGTCTGACTCTGCGCGGAGCCAAACATGCTGCTAGGAGCCTCATGGTAAGGGGTCCGGGGCCGAGGAGGTTGGATAAGGGGTGGGGGCAGTCAGGGGACAGGGAGCAGGGTGGGTTGGATGGGGGTGGGATCCCCGGGGGGCGTGTCTCTAGAGAGGGCAGTCAGGGAGCAGGGGGGGTTGGATGGGGCATGGGAGTCCCGGGGTTTGTCAGGGGGCGGGGGGTGGATAGGGGTCTGGGGAGTCAGGGGACAGGGAGAAAGGAGGGTCCTGGGGGGGCAGTTAGGGTGTGTGGGGGTCTCTGGAGGGGGTGGTCAGGGGACAAGGAGCTGGGGGGGGGTGGATGAGTCGGGAGTTCTGGGGGGGTCCTGTCAGGAGGCAGGGGTGTGGAGAGAGGTTGGGGCAGGCAGGGAACGGGGGGGTTGTATGGGTCGGGAGTTCTGGGGGTCCTGTCAGGGGGCAGGGTGTGGTTGGATAGGCGTGGGAGTCCCAGGGGTCTGTCTGGGGGCAGGGGTGTGGATAAGCATTGTGGCAGTCAGGGGACAGGTAAGGGGTAGGGTCCTAGGGGGGCAGTCGGGGGACAAGGAGCAGGGAGGCTTAGATAGGGGGTGGGGTCCTGGGGGGCAGTTAGGGGCAGGGGTCCCAGGAGGGGGTAGTCAGGGGACAAGGAGCAGGGGGGGTTGGGAGTTCTGAGGGGGGCAGTCAGGGGGTGGGAAGTAGGAGGGAGTGGATGGGGGCAGCGCGGGGACGGGGCTAGGGCAGGGTGTGGGGGGGGCTAGGGCGGGGCTCCCTGGGTGCACACCCTAATGAAATGTGCTGCGCACACCTATGGGCCAAACATCAACAAACTGACAGAACTGAAGCGTTGCCAGGTGTCTGGCAAACACTAAAAACTCTCTGGCAGGCAAAGAATTGTATAAAGTTGTATGACCGTTTTATTAAATTCTAAGAAATTCAAAATAAAAAATACAATATAAACATTTTCTTTTCTGAACACCATCTTCAGTGACATTTATTGGCCCGCTGGGAGGATTTGAGGACTGGCACTGGCTCTAAGGCAAATTGAGTTTGAAACCCCTGCTTTAGAACGTAGGGACCTAATTCATCTGGACCTCTTAGTACTTTGCCAACCTTTAATGATGCTAATTGCTTAAGTGGACAAGTGTAACTAATAGTTTTAATAGTGTACACCAGCCAGCTCCGCTACTGTCTCTGCTGGAGCAACTCCCTCCGCCCACACACCTGTCAGCCACACCCAGAACATCATTGGATTTTTCACTTCTTTCTAGTCAGCTTTTTAATTTTTGTTAGTCAAGATTTCACTGCACTTGCCTGCACTGGTTCATCACCCCCCTGCTACACTTCACTAGCAGTTTGTGTCTTGTCTGTGGCTCAGCATCCAGATGTTCTCATTTACTTATCACAGAGGGGAGTAGATGAACTACCTCGTTAAAGACAATTAATAACAGTCTTCCAAATTTTCATTAAAGGGAGAGAGCAGTAGTAATGAATCGTATGCAGGTGGGATCCACTGCATGGAGTGTGGCTACTATCACACATCTCCCAGTACTGCCAACTCCAAGCCTTTGAAAATTCTGAGTCAGATCTCAAAAAATTATGAGCTTTTTTGAAAAAAGTCATGTTGTTTCTCATGTGCTTTCTGGCTTTTTTCACCTAGGGGGAAGCCTCACACCCTCAATTTGTGTGTGACCGTCTCGGGTTCAAACTTCAAGCTTCAATACCTTCTCAAAAATGCAGATGTCCCTATTGCACGCTCCGAGAGGACTGTGCTTACTTTCTGTATCCTCTGGGTATGGAAGGTTGCCAACCTTACAGGATTTTCCTGGTGTCTCCAGGATTTAAAGATTAATCTTTAATTAAAGATTATATCATGTGATGAAACCTCCAGGAAACGTCCAACCAAAACTGGCAACTCTGGGGAGCTACCATTCTATGCCCTTCCTCCCCCTCCCTCTCTAGACAAGGCAGGAAGCTTCACATTCACCTGCCATGTTCCCCAACAGTCTCTTATTCCCTCCTACTTCCTACATTCACCTACCCCCATGTTTCCTTCCTTCCCCCTCACATTCCCCTACCC
>NW_020699373.1:15569798-15616563 GCF_002925995.2 Terrapene triunguis | reverse complement strand
GTCAAAAGGACAGCATGATGGATAGATCTGTTTGTTTGAAACAACATGATCAAAGGGGGCACTAATGAGTCAAGGGGCTGTACCTCAATACATCAGTAGGGATGAGTAATCTGTCCTGTCACTGTATAAAAATAGGCCCCGGAGTGCACATCTTTGTCTGGTCTAGGGGGCAGTGGAAAGTCCCACCACTGACTGAGCCGGTCCATTGGCACAAATTCGTAGTATGTCTTGTAGAGTCTACGGGAAACTATTACCGTGCTTCGTTTGACAATAAACCTAGCTTGGGTTCCTTCGTACCTTACTAGAGTCTGTGGTTTTTGGGGGTTCTCCTGTGTCAACTATCTGCGCAGAGCCGGGGCAGCACACAGAGGGAACACGCACGCAGCCGACTGTTATCATCATCAAACAAGAGCAGAGCATCACACCGGTAGCTCTGACAACACACACTATTGAAGAAATCCATGAGAACCCTTGAAAAAATAATATTGCCAGATTCACTGTTGTGTCTTTTGCTCTTTACATAATAAACATGCTATACAGGAATTACACGGGTAGTGCAGGGTCCAGATAACTGTGTTCAAGGCCTCGCTGCATATACACACTGCTGCTCTGGCTGGTTTCTGGCAGCTTCTAAAACATGCAAAATGGTGAGGCTCACAAACTATTTAAATGGCTACTAGCCTATTCTTACACACTATAGTCCCAATAAAATCATGAATGTTGGCTACATTGGGGTGCTGAACCTTTACACAGCAAGAGTTTCTCTATTTATGCCACTTCCACCTCTATAAGCCAAATTCATCTCTGGTTTAAGTAGGCACGACTTCTGTTGATTTCATTGGAAGTTGCACCTGCTTACACAGCGGGACTTAATTTGGTCCAGTATATTTTAAAGTTGTCAAGATAACATAGACTCCAAGATCTCTTTTATATTGCTGATATAATGCAGCCTGTTGAAGGCTGAACAATTTGGGCTACATACCTACCTATGCCCCCATTATCAACATAAAAAAGTGTAATGTATAACACAAGCTGAATTTTATATTCAACAGCACTATTCTTTAAAGCAGAAATCCCCAATCTGTGCAGCGATCTCCCACAGGGAGGCGCGAAGGAACATTTGGGGGGGGGCGTGGCTGGGGCCCGGGTAGGGTGACCAGATGTCCCGATTTTATAGGGACAGTCCCAATATTTGGGGCTTTGTGTTATATAGGTATCTATTACCCCTAACCTCCTGTCTCTATTTTTCACACTTGCTGTCTGGTCACCGTAGGCCAGCTCCCACGGGGTCAGGGAGGGAGCACCACCCAGCTCCGCTCCTGGCCCTGGCTGCTGGCCCCATGCCCAGGGTCCCAGCTGCTGGTCCTGCTCCCGGGGCTCCACTCGCAGCCGTGGCTGCCGGACCTGCGCCCAAAGTCCCGGCTGCTGGCCCTACGCCTGTGACTCCGACTGATGGCCCTGCTCCCGGGGTCCTCGCTGCCTGCCCCTCGCCTGTGGATCCGACTGCCGGCCCTGCTCCCGGGGTCCTGGCTGCCTGCCCCACGCCTGTGGATCTGACTGCCGGCCCTGCTCCCGGGGTCCTGGCTGCCTGTCCCACACCTGTGGATCCGACTGCCGGCCCTGCTCCCGGGATTCTGGCTGCCTGTCCCAAGCCTGTGGATCTGACTGCTGGCCCCACTCCCGCTTCCGGCTGCGGCTGCCAGCCCCAGCCCTGCACCTGGGGCACCGGCTGCTGGCCTCAGCCCCCAGCCGAGGCTCGGCTCCCACCCCTGCCTCCAGCTATGGCCCCAGCCTCAGCCCTCTTACCCGTGTCTGCGTACCCCCTCCCAGAGCCATGGCCCTGCTCCTGGCCCCACCGGGAGCGGGGAGGGTGCAGGTGGGGGTGGGGGAGGCATGAGGTAAAAAGTTTGGGGACCACTGCTTTAAAGAATAGCAATTCTGCATACATAACAGAAACAAGTAGAGGTAACATAAATCCAGAGACTAACAAATTTATTTGGGCATAAGCTTTCGTGGGCTAAAACCCACTTCATCAGATGCATGGAGTGGAAAATACAGTAGGCAGGTATAAATATAAAGCACATGAAAAGATGGGAGTTGCCTTACCGAGTGGGGGGGGTCAGTGCTAACAAGGCCAATTCACATCCACATCCATCCTAATTGAATTGGCCTCGTTACCACGGCCCCCCCCCCCCCCACTCGGAAAGGCAACTCCCATCTTTTCATATGCTGTGTATTTATACCTGCCTACTGTATTTTCACTCCATGCATCCGATGAAGTGGGTTATAGCCCACGAAAGCTTATGCCCAAATACATTTGTTAGTCTCTGGATTTATGTTAAATAAATAAATGAATGGAGATATCCTATCTCCTAGAACTGGAAGGAACCTTGAAAGGTCATTGAGTCCAGCCCCCTGCCTTCACTAGCAGGACCAAGTACTGATTTTGCCCCAAATCCCTAAGTGGCCGTGTAGCGAGGCGGTGGGATACCCTACAGCCCCGCTGAGGACCGAACCTCCCCTAATACCAACGTGGGCGGAGCCACCGGGTCCAGCGCCCGCCCCTCCGAGGTCACGGCCCCGATCCGGAAGTATAAAAGCCCGCCTGCAGAGCTCAGTGGAGCCCAGGCTGGCGGAGAGAGCAGACGTCCATGGCCGAGCTCCCGCTTGGGAAACAGCTGCAGGCCGCGACCGGCCTGCTGACTCACCGGGCTGGTCGAGCCTACCTCTCGCCCGGTACCCTGAGGAGGACTGGCCAAGCCTGCCCCGTGCCAGGTACCCCGAGGAGGAGCCGAGCCTGCCCTTCGCTACCTACCCAGAGGAGCCGATGCTGGCGGAGAGCACCGACGACACTAAGACGGCCCAGGTACCATACGAGGGGGAGTGTGGAAGTAGCCCGGGGGCAGCCGACCCCAGTCTGGCTGCTGTACTGCCAGAGCCGATGTCAGTGTGTTGCAGCCAGGATCCCCACTGACAGCAGTGAACGTCCATCACTGCTAGGGCCCCGGGCTGGGACGCAGTGGAGTGGGAGGGCCTGCGTCCCCCCTGCCACCCACTCCTTGGGTGGCAGACTCCCCCTTTTTCCCTGGCCTAGAGAGGCTGGGACCTGCTACAAACCCTGACCCAGCCCCTGCTTAAGGCCTGGGTTACTGACTGCCTGTTTGCTTGTTGCCCCGCCCTGACCTAGGGCCGGGACTGCTATAGACATTGCCTCAGGCTCTGTGTAGCGAGGCGGTGGGATACCCCACAGCCCCGCTGAGGGCCGAACCCCGGCTGAGACTGTTACATGCCCCCTCAAGGATTGAACTCACAACCCTGGGTTTAGCAGGCCAATGCTCAAACCATTGAGCTATCCCTCCCCCCTTACCTCTACTTGTTTCTATTTGTTAGTCTCTAAGGTGCCACAAGGATTCCTTGTTGTTTTTATTTAAAACAGAGTATTTCATAGAAAATAAAAGAATCAGAGATTAAAGGGAGTGAATAAACAATTCCACATCTTACAGTCACACAAAGTTCAATCAAGGATGAAGTTGAGAGCGGGATCATTCATCAAACAGAGATTCCAAGTGTCCACACTTTAACAAGTATATCATTTTTTTATCCCAATTAAAAGATGTTCTTTTGTACTGAATGATCGATGACACATTAATTTTTCCTGAGGTTAAAATGTAGTAAATGCCAGTAAAACACTACCACACCCAACAAATGCAAATATACTGCTCATTATTTCTCTTGTTAACATAGCTGACCTGAATAACTGACTTGTGTCGACTCAGAAACCTGCTGTACAAATGTAACAATCAGCTTTTTATCTCACTAATGCAAATACCTACCACAACGTCACCATTCTTTAAAGTTTTGGGTGGAAAGTCAGTTAGACATTAGTATTTTCTCTTGCTACAGTCTGAATGGTGAATCCTCATGGAAGAGGAGTATTTTCCTTACATCGCCTTTGCTTCTGAAATAAAGCCTTCACACATTGGTAGAAAAGAGCTTTGGTACTAAATCTGCAAATAAAGAACCCAGCCTGGAATGACTGGACCTAAAATACTTGGAGACCTGCAGGGGCAGAGTAAAATGGAATAGGGCCCAGCTCCCTCAATATGTTAGGCTTCCTTACTCTCCTTTCCCTCCCAATTCACTCAGCTGGAAAAACTACACAAAGTTCAAGGCAGTGGAGAATCAGGGCCCGGGGGCAGCTCAGGCAGCCCGTGTGCCAGTCACATTGGCCGCTGCTGGGGCAATCTCGAGCCACCGCCCCTCCCACCCCAGCAGCAGCAGCAGAGTTTGGGTGTGGGAGGGGGCAGGGGGCTGGGGCACGGGATGGGGTGAGGTGGGCTCTGGGTGGCGCTTACCTGGGGGGGCTCCCCGGAAGTGGCGACATCCCCCTCGCTGGGAAACATTAAATAAAACACAAACCGAAAACAAAGGGCCTTATTCATGACTGACAAGATATTTGAAATTTCAGAAACATACGATGTGAAGAATCTTATCTAATATTTCTGAGGTGCTAGGTTCCAGCAACAATAGGTGTTTTAAACCATGCTTCGTCAAGATTAGAGTGGGATGTTTGGGGTAGAAAGGTATGTATGGGAGTGTGCCATCCATGTATCAGGAGACCCCACCTAGTAGCTTGTTTGGACTATCTGCAAATATCTTTAGGAAATGCAGATAGATCGCAAGTGGTTCAATTACCAAAGCGTGTGTGTGTGTATGTGGGAGGGGGGTTTAAAAAAATTCCAATGGAATGTTTCCATTCATATTATTTCATATAATTTGATCATGCCCCTCTTATTAACAATTCTGTCCCCTTTAGCTAACAATTCTGATTATGACATGTGAGCCAGAAAAGAATCCAGATAGCTCTCCCATAGCTGCATTACCTTTCCAGGAGAAAGTAGTAAAGTTGTCCTTTTGTGACTAAAGTAAGCAGCCAGGACTCTGAACACATACTGGGAGTGGGGCTAGTGAGTTAGATGACACCATTTCAATAGTCACTTGCCTGAGCACAAATAGTTCCTACCTAGGGTGACCAGATAGCAAATGTGAAAAATTGGGACAGGGGATGGGAGGTAATAGGAACCCATATTAAAAAAAAGCCCCAAATATCGGGGCTGTCCCTATAAAATCGGGACATCTGGTCACCCTATTCCCACTCCCATCCCCCAAAGGAACTTGACAATGGGAGGGGCGGCTAAGAGTGGGGACCAAGTGGAGGGTGGGTGGGGCATTAAGTGTTTAAATTGCCTGGCTCACTGGTGGTGTCAGTGCTGTCAACCGCAAACATTAAAAATCATGTCAGCCTCCCTCTGCCCAAGAAATCATGAGACTGGCTTTAAAAAATCATCCATTGCTGCATGAAGGGTAATCCTTGCTACCATAGGCGCCGATTCTGTGGGTGCTCCAGGGCACCCACATCCTCCAGGGCAGGAGCACCTACGGGGAAAAATTAGTGGGTGCTCTGCACCCACCGGCAGCCAAGCTCCCCTCACCTCCCGCCCAACCTCCTCCTCCCCCTGAGCACACCGTGTCCCCACTCCTTCGCCTACCTCCCAGCGCTTCCTACCCGGCCACCACCAAACAGCTGGTGCCGCTAGCACGCTCCGGGAGGGGGGGAGGAGGAGCGGGAACGTGGTGTGCTCGGGGAGGAGGCAAGGAAGAGGCGGTGCCAGGGCAGGGATTTGGGGAAGGAGTTGGAATGGGGGCGGGATGGGAAGAGGTGGGGCAAGGGCGGGGCCTCGTGGAAGGGGTGGAGTGGGGACGGGACAGGGACCGGGGGCGGGGAGGTGGTCCAAGCACCCAGGGAAAAGAGGGGAAGTTGGCGCCTATGCTTGCTACCGTGGATGTCACGTCTCTATACACCAATGATAGTGTAGCTGCCTGCCTCAAATATTTACAAAACAACGGACAACCCTCCAATATCCACCCCAAACACATTGCCAGACTCATCCATTTCATCCTCACCCATAACAATTTTACATTCAACAACAAACAGTTTGTCAAAACCACGGATAAGGGTTCCCCAATAGGCCAACCTCTTCATGGACCACTGTCATAACTGTAAAGGGAAGGGTAACAGCCCTCCTGTGTACAATACTATAAAATCCCTCCTGGCTAGAGACTCCAAAATCCTTTTATCTGTAAAGGGTTAAGAAGCTCAGGTAACCTGGCTGACACCTGACCCAAAGGACCAATACGGGGACAAGATACTTTCAAATCTTGGTGGGGGGAAGGCTTTTGTTTGTGCTCTTTGTTTTGGGGGGTTGTTCGCTCTTGGGACTAAGAGGGACCAGACATCAATCCAGGCTCTCCAAATCTTCTGAACAAGTCTCTCATATTTCAAACTTGTAAGTAACAGCCAGGCAAGGCGTGTTAGTTTTATCTTTGTTTTCTCAACTTGTAAATGTACCTTTTGCTAGAGGGTTTACCTCTGTTTGCTGTAACTTTGAACCTAAGGCTAGAAGGGGTTCCTCTGGGCTCTTTGAATTTGATTACCCATAAAGTTATTTTCCATCCTGATTTTACAGAGATGATTTTTTACCCTTCTTTTTTTAATTAAAAGCCTTCTTTTTAAGAACCTGATTGATTTTTCCTTGTTTTAAGCTCCAAGGGGATTGGATCTGGACTCACCAGGAATTGGTGGGGGGAAAGGGAAGGGAGGGAATGATTTAATTCCTCCTTGTTTTAAGATCCAAGGGGTTTGGATCGGTGTTCACCAGGGAATTGGTGGGGGAGTCTCTCAAGGCTACCCAGGGAGGGAAAGGTTTTGGGGGGTAAGACAGAGTTTCCCAAATAACTAATAAATCATTTGGGTGGTGGCAGCAAAAGCAGATCTAAGCTGGTAGTTAAGCTTAAAGGTTTTCATGCAGGTCCCCACATCTGTACCCTAAAGTTCAGAGTGGGGAAGAAACCTCGACAACCACCTTGAAGAAGAATTTCTGGACAAACGTACCAGGATCTGTCTGACATATCCGAGAGAGGTCGATGGTATTTACTGAACAGATGGTTTAAACGCCCTCATAGATTTCCACCACAACTCCAGCAACTACCACCCATCCATTAAACTGTCTCTGGGACCCTCCCACACCACTTCCTGGACAAAGCTGCACATGGCAGCAGGGGCCCCGAGGAGAAAGGCCTTGGCAGCAATGCGATGCGAAGTGAAGGCTGAAGGGACCCGACAGGAGGCGCTGACCACAGCCGGGGTAACACGTGCTTTGGGAGCGGTGCCAGACTCCGTTGTGACCAGGGTTAAGCGGATAAGGATCACGTTATTCAGAGTTCTGGCTGAGACCTTTTCTCGGGACCGCGTGGGCCCCGCTCACCACGGCAAAGCGCTGCCCGTAGCTAGGCTAGGCCCCGGCTGGGTTACCTAGGCAACCAGCCCCATCGCCCCTGGCTGGCCGAACCGGAACCGGACCTTCCTTAGCCCCACCCTGCCGTGTGCGCATGAGCCGCTCTGATTGGCTGGGCTGCGCCGGCGTTCGTTCGCGGGGATTGGCTGAGGCTCGGCGTGACGTGGCCCGGGCTCCCTGCCGGCGGTGGCGCGCCGGGCTGGGGCAGTAGCGGTTGGCGGCCGTTGTTCCCGGGGCTCGCGCGCGCTCGCTCGCCCGCCGCGATGCCGCTGGAGTTCGAGCTGTGCCCGGGCCGGCGGGTCGGGGGGGCCCAGCCCTGCTTCATCATCGCCGAGATCGGCCAGAACCACCAGGGGGACCTCGCCATCGCCAAGCAGATGATCCGCATGGTCAAGGTGCGCGCGGCCGGGGCGGGGCTCCGGCCTGACCAGACCCGGGCTCTGCTGGCAGGGAAGGAGGGACTAGGGGGCGGGGTCTCTGAGGGGGGACGGGCTGCGCGAGGTCTAGGGGGCGGGGTCACCGTGGGGGGAGGAGTCTGTGGAGAGTGTGTGTGGGTCAGAGGGTGCTGGGGGGAGGGGTTTGTAGGGGGAGGGGTCTGTGGGGAGTGGGTGTGGGTCAGAGGGCGCTGGGGGGAGGGGTTTGTGGGGAGTGGGTGTGGGTCAGAGGGCGCTGGGGGGAGGGGTTTGTAGGGGGAGGGGTCTGTGGGGAGTAAGGATGCTGGGGGCAGTGGGTGGGGGTCGGAGGGTGCTGGGAAGAGGAGGGGTCTGTGAGGAGCAGGGGCACTGGGGGGAATGAGTGGTGTTGGAGGGCACTGGGGAGAGGGGTCTGTAGGAGAGCAGGGGTGCTTGGGGAGGAGCTAGGGTGCTGGGGACTGTAGGGGTGCTAGGAGTGGGGCAGGGGTGCTGTGTTGAAGGGTCTATGGGGGAGCAGTGGTGTTAGGGGCAGGGGTGACCCCAGAAGCCCTGCAAGGGGATGAGGTGTGCTAGTCACTGCTCCCTGTGAGCAGTGAATTTCAGCACCACTCCCCAACAGCACCACTGCCTTCCCCTGTACCCTCTCCAGGGATCAGGGGGCCCTGGGAGTGCAGGTCAGTGAGAGCCCTTGGGCATGGATTGGCACAGTGGAGCTCTGAGCTCACCTAGGTGCCCCACAAGATTAGAGGCAGGACAGCAGTCCTCTCCCAGCTGGTGATGTGTCATATTGAAAAAGATTTATCTAAAGCTGTATTACAGGTTAGTGAAGTGACCTCAAAAGCAGGAAGTGGCCCAATTAACCTAGCAGGGTCCTCCTTTGACTATATGATCACATACTGTTTATGCAGGAGCCTTCCTCATTCACCACATGACTGAATACATGCGTGGAGCCATTTGTATGGTGTCAGAGTGTTATTTGTATAATAAAAGTCAGTGTGTAATTGTGAAGAATGGAGTTGTTTTTTTAACCCTTATCCCTCTGGTAAATCAGAGCTGATTTGAATCGTATCCATGAAAGGCAAATTTGCCATTTGGCACTATGTCCCTGTCAAATTTTAAGTTTCTTTCATTTCCCACTGAGGTGTCAGAGCTGCTGGGGGTTTTTTTTTTTAAAGCTGCATTTTTAAATAGAAAAATAGCTTATTTCCCACACTATTTGTAATTGAAAACATCTGAACCATTTTCCCAACTTAAAAAAAACATTGATCAGGGACTGAACAAGTGTGTCAGATTTTAGCTAATAAAGCAAGAGATTGTAAAAATCTTATAAGAAACTGAAAAAGACTATACTATATATGCTAGTGTACGAGTGATTGCTGTCCACTTGGCACTGCAACTTTGACTTGTATTATTTTAGCTGAACTTCCAAACAGCACTCTTTATTGAGGTGAACCTCTGTGATTTACCAGCTCTTTTCTCTCTTGATAGTGAACGCAGTGGAGTTGGGTTGCTTTATATATTTTTTTTTCTTTAAAGTTTGAGCTACAATCAACCTCAGAACTTTCCTTGATTTCAGTACCTATAACAGCAGCTATTAGAGATTGGCAGACTGAACTTGGGGGAGAAATCCGAGCAGAATTTATTTGGACTCTTGACCTTATGTAAACACTATGTACTGGTTTTAGAGTCCACATTTACAATAAAGGTCAGATTGAGCAAATCCAAGCTAATAAATCTCCAGATATTTTTTTTTCCTTCCAGAATCATTGGACCTTGATATAATTAGAAATCTTGTTAAAATTACCAAGTTACATTAGTAGTTTGGCAGTTTATATTACCGCTGTGCTCTTTTTCAAAGTCTGGGATATATTGGTTAAATAAGAAACGCACATTGCAGGAGAAGTCTGAGTATTGATTACTTTAAAAATATATATCTAAAGGGAGGGTGACTTAACTAAAGGAAAAATGCAGTTTCAGTGTTGTTTCTCTCAGATAATTGCTGCTCTCCTGGGTATAGTTCTTTGCATAGTGAAGCACAAGGCTAATACACTTTTTCTTACCATCATGTACTTACACATTTACCAGGCTGAGAGTATGTCTATAGAGGATCAGTGTTTTCCATAGGAAAGCTGATGTTCAGTATGGAAATAATTGATGTGATTAGCTGTCAGTACACATACATGGTTTTTTAAAATGTCTGTCTTTGTTGCATGCTATCCTAAATTATTTTTATGGTCACCCTCACACAATTACTTACATTAGCTCTGTCAAAGATAGGAAGACACTTATTTTGAGACTTATTTTCACATATGAGAATGTTAGCCAGACTGTTACTTTGGTTCTGTGTCTTTCTTTTCAGCAGTGCTTACGAACTATAGATTCAGTGGCACCTGTCTAATCAGATTCTAAGATGATGATATGTCTTGCAGGAGTGTGGAGCAGACTGTGCCAAGTTCCAGAAGAGTGAGTTGGAGCACAAATTTAATAAGAAAGCCCTGGAGAGGCCCTATACCTCCAAACACTCCTGGGGAAAGACTTATGGAGAGCACAAGCGCCACCTGGAGTTCAGTCATGACCAGTATCGAGAGCTAAAGAAATATGCAAAGGAGATAGGCATCTACTTCACAGCCTCTGGCATGGATGAGGTACATGAGCTGTAGTGGTACAGAAAGCAAAATGCAATTCTTGCATTAATACAGTTGTAGTGTTGTGTAATTCATACATAAAACTAACATCAAGGGTCTGGATTCTAAATTACAAAACAAATGAAAACTAGTGCCAACGTACAACTTTGTCTTTAATCAGTCCCATTGTGTGTCAGGGCTTGTCTACACTGGCACTTTACAGCGCTGAAACTTTCTCGCTTAAGGATGTGAAAAAATACCCCCCTGAGCGCAGCAAGTTTCAGCGCTATAAAGCACCAGTGTAAACAGTGCACCAGCGCTGGGAGCCACGCCTCTCGTGGAGGTGGTTTTTTTAGAGCGCTGGGAGAGCTCTCCCCTAGTGCTCTGCCATCACTACACAAGCCCCGGCAGCACTTTAGCGTTGCCAGTGTAGACTAGCCCCCAGTTATAGTTGCATGTTTCCTACCCAAAAATGTCCCCCAAATACATTTTCTCGTATGCTGAAGTGCCTACGCACAGTGGAGCAAGTTAAAGAAAAGGCCTTACCAGAACGCTGAATAACTTGATCTTTATCAGTTTAAACCTGGTTACAACAGAGTTTGGCAACTCTCCCATATTAGATGTTAACCTCTGTATGGTCAGCTCCTCCTTTCAGGTTCCTTCAGCCTTCACTTTGCATCAAATTCCTTTCCTGCCAAGGCCTTTCTCATCTGAGCCCCTGCTGCTATTTTGCAATTTTCTCTGTTTGCTATCCACCATACCCCCTTTGCTTGACCCAAACCACGAAACTAATGGTCCCTTTTGTTGTCTTCTCCTACTCTTTGGTCAGGAATCCTTCCATCCAACTCCCTCCTCCTGAAACACCCTGATCTCGTCTGACGGTCTCTCAGCCACTCTGCCTTCCAGTCCTCTCCTATAAACACATTTTCTCCATGAAGCCTATAATTCATACTGCTTCCATCAAAGGGGTGTGTGTGTGTAAAGAAATAAAAAAGCCCTCTGTAATCCTCAACTGTTGTGCATAACTGACCTCAGCAACTACATAATCTTGATGTTAACATAATCCTTTGAACATGACGTATAGCTGAAATCTGGTAACTGGAAAATTCAACAGGTATAGTCTTATTTTCAGTGTGTTTCAGCTGAAGTGCCTGATAAAATTTCAAGGATTACTTTGTTTTTCAATTTTGGCCTAGAAACAGATGAGCAAAAATACTGTTGTGGGTCACTTCATGCTGCCTTTTTGCCAAGGAGGCTTGCTAAATAATGGATATTGAACTTTTACATTAACAAATAAAACCCAACAATCCCTCATGTGCTCTTGCATCTGGGGCTTTAAAATGGGATTTTCAAAAAGACACTTTTGAAAACCCCACCCTTCATTCTTTGGTGTTTGATCTACAAAATGTGAAACACTTACCATGAAGGACCGAGCCCCTTCAACTCCCAATGGCTAGCTGAAGTTGTTTAGCACCTTCCAGGATAAATTCTTTTTTACTTTGGATACTGGTGTCTTGTGACTGAGGCAGCCATCCTAATTTAATTGACAATATTGACCCGCAAAAATGCATAATGTATTTGTCTAAGAAGCTGCCTGCAGCTCTCCTCATGACTAATGTGTTTTGACTATAAATGCTTCATGCCGTGAAATAATATTTTTCAATTAGTAATATTAAACTGAACATAACTAAATGGAATTTTGTGCTATAGAAGATGTAGAGTTAAGTTTTTAATAATATGAGGAAGAAATTTTGATTAATGTAAAGTAAATATAAAGGAAGTGAGTGACTCCTTTATATACTCTGTTCCAATTTGTAGTGAAGACAAAACAGAGTCCCAGTGAACCACTCTGTGTACCGTGTGCGTCATTCAAGGTTATTTCCCGTTCCTTGAATCTCTCCCATACGACTTGCCAACTTTTCATAAGAAATGATTCATAGATTCCAAGGCCAGAAAGGACCATTGTGATCATCTGGTCTGATCTCCTGAGTAACACAGGCCATAGAATTTCCCCCAAATAATTTTTAGAACATATATTTTTAGAAAATGAGCACAGAGTTAGAAAATAGCAGTTATGCTTAAGAAAGGTTGGGCTCCATATCTCTCTCTTGTGTAATCTTCCCCAAGCCCTTTCAGTGATAACAGGCCACAAATCTAATTTATTTAGTTCAAATAATTATGAAGATCCACAACAGCATAAGCACAAGAAATTTGATTTAGCATCATAGAGGTGGGGCAAATTAGACTAGATCATAGTTGCTTTTGTCTTTCCTCTTTCTGGCAGAAATCCTAGACCCAGATCCTGAAAGATATTTAGGCACCTAACTCCTGTTAATTTCAATGCAAGTTTGGTGACTAAGTACCTTTGGGGATCTGGGTCTTAACCTCTAAATAAACACCATAACTACAATGAATGAGTTGCAGAATTTGCTGTCCTTTCCAGCATTGACAAAGTTGTGTAGCTATTCTAATGTCTTCCCAAAACAGAGCAAGTGTGGCAGAGTTTTGTAACAGCTCTGCTGATTAATGGTTTTATTTTTAATTCCTCCAGATGACTCCTCTACTTAAAGAGGCCAATTACAATTGGAATGGCAGTCATTGCCTGATCTCTGATAATACCTGAATTATTTTGTCTGCAGCACATAAGTTTTTAGAAGAGGGTTGAGTATAATTAACATTTCAAAAAGCTGTTGCTATTTCATGTGTTCTGGTGCATCTTTATATTTATCTTCTTAGTTTTAACTACTTCTAACTACTGAATAAACAGCTCTTAAATATACAATTATAGAACCTCTCAATAGTTTTGAGACTTGTAACATTTTCTATTCTGACTTTATTTAAAAAAAATGGGCGGGGGGGAATCACTTCTCTTTAGAAGGGAAGCATTCTATAAACAAAAGCGCCCACCTGGTAACTTACATCTGGGCCTCCAGAAAACAAAGTCCTAAGAGAGGAGTTGATCACTGGTTCAGAAGGTTGGTGATACCTTTCACCTGTGGGGTCATTGATTCAAATCCAGCCCAAGCTGATAACTGGCTGAAAGTTGTTACCATTTGATGAGTGAAATGAGTTGATCTCAGTCCATTTTTAGTGGACAAAAGGTCCACATCACAAAACTCACCAGCAAGCTCCCCATAGACCAAGACACATCAACTCAAAGAGGCACCCAGACCCTCTCCATAACAACAGATGCAAAACCTGTAGACCTACCTCTACTGCTACGATGATCAATACCTCCCTACAGCACACCATTCAAAATCCTTGGGTCCTACATATGCCTATCACAACATGTGGTATGTCTCATCCAGTGCACTTAATGCCCCAGTAACAACTATGTGGGTGAAACCAGACAATCACTATGCTCTAATCACACAGAAAAATAAGTCAAAAACACCATATTACCTCTGGGTGAACACTTTTCACAAAATGATCACTCCATATCTGACCTCTCGGGCCTCATCCTCAAAGGGAACCTGCCTAATACCTTCAAAAGACATGCCTAAGAGCTTAAATTCATAACTTTGCTAGACACTAAAAATCATGGACTTAAGTCATAAATCCAGTGTCTTTATTATTACAACAACCTGTAACCCACTAACTCTTCTTTGTCTTATGACCGTGGAAGTGTTAACTGGTCACTTCACCTTAACAGTCTCTTACAATATGTTAACTACATATGCTAAAAAAATGGTTCCATCTTGTATTTAGCTGTGACACACTGAGTGCCTTTCCCAGACCTGAAGAAGAGCTCTGTGTAAGCTCAAAAGCTTGTCTCTCTCACCAACAAAAGATATTACCTCCCGCCATATCATGGCTACACTACCACCTGAAGCAAAAATCACCAGCTCAGCTGAATCTGATTAACACCACTTGAGAGAGGCCAAAGATTAAAAACACCTGGAAGCTGCACTACTCTCTGATGCCTAGAGGTGGGACCTTCAGTTCATGGTGGAGGCACATTTGGCAAATCTATGTGGTGAAGTTAGTGCTTTTGCTGCTCATTCTGTGGATAGCAACATGGATACTTTGATATAGCACCAAGGATCTCAAAGCAATTCACAGACAGCAGATATCAGTCTCTAGCACTATCTATCCAGTACCTTTCCTGACCAGTAAATTCCGTCACACCATAGACACTATACTTAATCTTGCTAGACTTAACTTCTTGGGCCAAATTCAGTGCTGTTTGGGGTTTCACAGGGTGTTAGTCTGCAGAATTTGGCCCCATGCATTCAATATGTTGTCCCTGATCCAGGAGTGGAAAGTGATGTGATTGGTGCTATAGGGTAAGTTTTCATTGGAGTATGTGTGTGCATGGACTTGAACTTTCAA
Source organism: Terrapene triunguis (assembly GCF_002925995.2). NCBI lineage: Eukaryota > Metazoa > Chordata > Testudines > Emydidae > Terrapene > Terrapene triunguis. The sequence continues at coordinate 15,601,839 of NW_020699373.1, read as the reverse complement.
ATACTTTTGTTACAATTTCCTAGTCTTTCTTCTGGAAAAGAAGGGCTCAGTTATCCACTGTGGGTGATTCTTTGTTGATGTTGAGTAGGAGGAGGACTGGTAATTTTAGGAATTCAAAAAAAATATGTTCTCTTTTCATAGATGGCGGTCGAGTTTCTGCATGAACTGGATGTTCCATTTTTTAAAGTAGGATCAGGGGATACTAACAATTTTCCATATTTGGAAAAAACAGCAAAGAAAGGTGAATGGTTTTATTTTTGACTGTTTTATTAACCTTCACTGAGTCCCAGCAGATTAGGTCCCAACCATTTCCCTCCCACTTGAGACAGCCATCTGAAAGTTTCAGTAACTTCTCAATTTCAAGTTATGTCTCTTTGTGAATTCCTTTAGCTATCGTCTGTTACAGCCTGGACCAATCTCTCTCTCTCTGAATGGACCACCAGTCTGTTGTGCATGAATCCAACTGCTGGATCCCACATACTTCTAAGCCCCTGGTTCTAGCTCTGGGTTTCTCAGGCACACTCCGAGGTGTAGAGTGCATGGCTAACATCCTTCTTGGGCAGTGGGACCCTGCAGTCCAGCCACGTTAGACCCCAAAACCAGTGACCTAGGTCTCCCAAGCCCTACCTCTCTGTGGGCACTCTGAGCTTCTTTATTAACCCCTTCAGTGACCGCATGGCAGGAAAGCAAGGAACACAGGCATAGTAACGGGATTTCTTAATCCCAAACAATTTACTCTTAACAAAGTACAGTAGAGAGAGAGATCTTTAGAAAAGAACAAACTGTCCTAAATGTAGTGCCCCTCCCCCCCCATGATTTCACCCATCCTATGAGTACTGGGTGTGATCAGCATCCATAGGCTAGTCAGCTTGTCCTGCCTCCTTAGCCTAGTTTTCTTGTATGTCTCTGTGGTCTGGCCCCTTTCTTAGAGAAGCTCCTCTGTTTTAAAATAGTCTCTGTTCCTCTTTTTCCCATGTCCTTTAGCTAGGAGCGTTCTGGGTTCCAGCTGCCTCCCTGCTCTCTCCCCTCTTGGCTTAGAGCCCATGAAACAAAATGGGGTTAGCAATTTAACACAGACATACCCCCAACCTGTCACGGCATCAGTTTTAGCAATCAGGCACACTTAACGTAATGCATCTTTAAATAGAATGCAATTGCTTGCAGTGTATTTTAGCGTTAAGTGAACAACAGACATGGTGTTTTTGTTGCTGGCATAACATTCTTTCTAGTTTAACTAATTTCAGACAGCAAAATGAAATCCTTGACAAATGCTTAGGTGCGGTGATCTAGCAGCTATGACATCTAAGGGATTGTCTACACACACAGTTGTTCTGGTTTAACTAAAGGTGTGATTTTTTTTTTTTTAACTGATTTAGTTAAACTGGAGCAAAAGGCTGTGTGGACACGTTTAGTTTAGTTTAACCAGCCTTATATTGCTTTAGCTTAAATCAGTTTGGAACAAGTTTCAGCTACATCAGAATAAGCTACTCTTGCACTGAAATAGCGGTAGTCAACATTTTGCACCGGTTTAACCGAATCTGTTTAAATTCACTCTTATGTTAAACCAATGCAACTTGCATATATAGATTAGCCCTAAGTCATGAAGCCTTGGGAGAAAAATGACCGTTTGTTTTCCCGGCTAGGTCGCCCAATGGTAATTTCCAGTGGGATGCAGTCAATGGACACAATGCACAAGGTTTATCAGCTTGTGAAACCGATCAATCCCAACTTCTGCATTCTCCAGTGCACCAGCGCTTACCCTCTTCAGCCTGAAGATGTCAACCTCCGTGTGATAACGGTCAGTGAATCACATGTAATGTACAGCGTATAGGGAAGGCAGGGCACAGATGAAATAATGCACTTTTACTTAGATTCCTAGATTTTGGGGATGCTGGTATTTGCTGCTGAGAGGGCAGAAAATGTCATGTTTTTCTAGTTCCCCTAAGGATCAAAGTAAAAGCTTCTGCTGGAGCCCTGATTGGCAGAATTTGGCATCAAGGAATTTGATTTAAATTAAAAAAATTAAAATGGAGATATCCTATCTCCTAGAACTGGAAGGGACCTTGAAAGGTCATCAAGTCCAGCCCCCTGCCTTCACTAGCAGGACCAAGTACTGATTTTGCCCCAGATCCCTAAGCGGCCCCCTCAAGGATTGAACTCTCAAACCTGGGTTTAGCAGGCCAATGCTCAAACCACTGACATATATTACCAGTCGACACATGCACACTTAAACAGTGCTGGGTGTGAAATATGCATGGAAATATTATCTTGTGCCTGCACTCTGACGTGGCATAAGACAATAATGTGTAGGCAATCAGACACTAAGAACCTAGATAATAGGTCAGGTCAGATAACTTTTAATTAAAAATATTTCCAATGAAAAGCAAGAATGTGACTAAAATGCATCTGTGCCCTGAGGTAGTATGCTCCTGTTGGTAGTAGGCACATGGATATTTGTGATTACTAAGGATACTACAGTAAGAAAATAAATGTTTTCCACAATTTTGCAAACATTTAAGCACATGCTTAACTAAATGCACACGAGTAGTTGCATTGTTGTCAGTGAGACTACTCACTTGTGCATATATAAGCACTTTTAGGATCAAGTCTGAAGCATCCTCTGCTGCAATGTTACATGTGGTGCTTTATTTTAAGGTTAGTCTGTATCCAAAGGATTTTATAGACATTTTTAAATTGGTTCAGTCCAGTTGACTCTTGGATGGGAACAGAGAGACACATTGTTAGTGTAACCCACTATCTTTGGGGTTTAGGTGCTGATGGATACAACTTAACTAGGAAGAATACCAGAGACGTTTTAAGGTACAAGGAGCCTACCCTTCCTTACTCATGCTGGTTGTCCCAGTGAACCCCTTAAACAAAATCAGGCTGGTCACTAGTGCAGTGCAGCTAGTTGGTATGAACTGAAAGCAGGATTTACCTGTTAAACAGCCAACCGTTTGTTTTATGACACTAGTGGTCTGTATATTCACGTACAGTCATTGTTACATTTGCTCTCTGTGACTCTGAAATTGATATCCTTATAATTCAGATCAACTTTGTTGTCATTCAAGGCGTATCAGTCAGCTTTTCCAGATATCCCCATTGGCTATTCTGGACATGAGACTGGCATAGCCATTTCAGTAGCAGCAGTTGCTATGGGTGCTAAAGTACTGGAACGCCATGTGACTTTGGACAAAACATGGAAAGGAAATGATCACCAGGCATCCCTGGAGCCGAATGAACTGGCAGAATTAGTGAGAACAATCCGTCTGGTGGAAAAGGCAATGGGGTCTCCAGTCAAACAGCTCTTGCCCTGTGAAATGGCCTGTAATGAAAAGGTAACTTTCCTTTTGAATTCACGTGTAGCTAAAGGCCAACTAGATTGACAACTAATTGTTCTTCGTTTAGTATATAGGAGAAGCAACTTGCAAACGGTAACTGCAGATACTCTTCTCCCATTAATAAGCTCCTTCTGCCTCCCCATCCCAAACCCTTTTGCTGCTCATGTGTTGACACTGCTAATGCTTCAGTTTTTCTTAGCACAGACTTACTACCGTGTGTAATTCATTCATTCATTTTGTCAGCATATAAATATTTCTACTGATAATCTTGCCAAGGTGGGCAAGTGCAGTGCAGCTCCAGTTAACCAAAGGTTGGTTATGGTGCCCTCTGGTAGTCAGGCTTGAGCCTTAGGCATTCATAGACTTCTTCTCTTCTAGTAACTTGACCAGTCTTGGGGAAGGCAGCGGGCTCTCTTCACTGTAACTAGAAGAACCCCAGTCATTCACACCCCTGATTCTAGAAAGGATTTGAGTGACACCTGTGCCCTCAATACAACGTGGCATTCAGCTGTATTTACAGTGAAGATTTCCATACTAAAACATCTTCACTAAACTGATTTGAAGTGAGTGCACTTGAAAGTAGAGCAGACAGGGGAGAGGAAAGTCAGTGAGTTTTCTTTGTAGCTGGTAAGAAAAAAGAAAGACCTCATTTTCAATCTTTCGCTTGTCCTTGATACTTTATGAATTAGAATGCACTTGGTTCAATAAACTAATCCTCTTCTGTTGGTATTTCTGTAGCTGGGGAAGTCTGTGGTGGCAAAAGTGACTATCCCTGAAGGTACGGTGCTGACTCTTGACATGCTCACAGTGAAGGTGGGAGAACCTAAAGGATACCTCCCAGAAGAAATTTTTGATCTGGTTGGCAAAAAGGTCAAAACAAACATTGAAGAAGATGAAACAATCACTGAGGATGCAATAGAAAATCATGTTAAAAAAGTGAAATGCTAAATGTAAGCGTTCACATCTGTATTGTTCCTAACATGCTGTGCAGTACAGTACTGCAGCCATACTTTTTGGAATTAATAGCGTGGTAGATTAGAAATGAAGGGATTTAGGTATGAGAATCTGAACAGAATTTCTATTTCATGTTGGCAAAGAGATATTTGCTGCAAACTTACATGAAATTATGAACCCCGTTTTATTAAAGTTGTGTAATATTGTGTTTAAAAAAGGATGTAATCTTCAACATCACCAAAGATCCCGTTCAGAAGCGTCTTGTATGCTGCTCATTGTCAGGATATCACGGTAATGGTTAGTTGGGTGAGAAGATGAGTGTGTGGGTTTATTTCAGGTTCCTTTTGGGATGATCTAGATCTAAGATGTCAATATGCGCATACCAGTCTCAGGAGCACTAGCCTAGCAGAAACTTCTCTCATTAGACAATTATGCAGTAAATATTCCCGGTGGCCCCCTTTTTTTTTTTTTAAACACCTTTCAATCATCTGATGCTAGAGACTGGATTACATAAGAACGGCCATACTGGGTCGGACCAATGGTGACCCTACCAGGTAATGATCAAGTGATCTCTCTCCTGCCATCCATCTCCATCCTCTGACAAACAGAGGCTAGAGACACCATTCCTTACCTGTCCTGGCTAATAGCCATTAATGGACTTAACCTCCATGAATTTATCTAGTTTTCTTTTAAACCCTGTTGTAGTCCTACCTACAGCGACATACAGCACTGCTGCTCCACTGTGACAACTCATTTGTGTCTCCCTGCTACCTTTCTGCCTCTTGGTCTGTTGCCTCCCCATCATCTGCTTTACCGTGAGAACTGCAGCCTCCTGTTGCGGCAGCCCGTGCTCCTCGCCAACTTGTGCACTGACTAATGCCTGCTGCTTCGCTCCTGCATGAAGGAAGCAGGGTTACTGGCTAGAAGAAATGGCAGCTGTGGGCTGCCGGTCATGCGCTCTTCAATTCCCTTAATAACTGGAGCAATACCTTATTCGAATTCATGTTAACTAACTGATAGCAGAAGTCATTTTTATCAGTGAAGTTGATGGAACTTTCTGCCTCTTATGACTTTAGGTATCTTGGACACCCTGACAATATAAGCAGAGCTGTGGGCTGCTTAATGTTGATCTTAAACGTACTACTCCAGTGCCAGGAGACTGTATGGCTATACATTTAAGATAGGAAGAGGTTGTTTCATTCAGCTTCTTGCTTAAATTGTATGGATCGTGCTTGTGAGCTTCAGTTGATGCAGCATGCTTGCCTTAATAGAAGATGATACTAAATGATTGTTGAAAGAAACATTTTTATTGAAAACAAACAAAAATAAATCAAGTTTGTCAAACAAAAGCTGCTACTTTGCCATTTCATTTTAAAGAGGAGACCTAGCCCTTGCATTTTCTTAATATCCCATGCACAGAACATTATTGTAGGCGTGCCTCTGGCATTGGAAACCAAGGCGTGTTCTAGGCCTGTGCTCTCACAAGGTTAGCGAATACAGTAGTTAAAGCACTACAGGTGGCTCTACACTAGAAAAAGGACTTCTGTGGATACAATCTAAGAAATCCTTCTGAATTTTAAGTATTATGGATTTGGGAAAAGAACAAACCACCACTCTTATGCACATCCAACTTTAAGAATACAGTAACTTTGAGAGCAACAGTCATAACAACCCGCTTGCATGTGAGTGTGGTAAAACACTAGCAGCGCTAATTGAGTGCCTTTGAAAGTAGAAAGCTAGAGAGAAATTAAAGTAGTATCTCCCAGCTCCATAAGCTCTGCAATGGAAGTGACAATGCAGCTAGAATCTAATGTGGAGATGGTCCTTTTCCACATGCCTCCGACTTCCAAATGGGGAGTGATGGGGCTGTACAGCATCACAGTGCTTCCTCTCACACCACCTTCAGAACGGCTGCGGTGTGCATTTCTGGAGAAGGAGTGCATCTACAGAAAGTTTCACTGTAAAACAGTAGGACAGGCTTCCCTCAATGACCAGTGTGCTGTACTACTTAAATCAGTTCAATTCAAGCTCTACTTACTGGACCCCAAACACCACTAGCTAATTAGTGTCGATATAAAAGTCCTCACTCCAGGAAAATCTGAAATTAGTTTTAGGCAACAGTGAAAGCAACCCTTTGATTGGTCTTGGAAGTGGATGAAGCTTTTTACCATGAGCTATTTCGGTTACTGGATCTGTTCTCCAAATTCAAACTGAAATAACAAAATTAAACTAAAAGTTGCATCTTCCATAAGCCAAGCTCGGAGTAATACCTATGCAAGATGGTAATCTCTCCAGCCAGCTGGAGGTAGGGTAGTAGTTTAATAAAATGGACTACTAGCTCCTGTTCCAAAAATCAGTTGCATAAACTATGACAGCTATCACGTAATTAAAATAGGACTGTGTTCTATTTTGTAAGCCACAATCCACTACAAAAATACAGTGTAAAATTGCTTTAGTCTTTTAGACACCCTGAGGAGGATTCTTACAATGCCATAACCTGAAGTGCCATTCATAAATGGCAGAAGAGCACTTGGAAAATACAATCATGTAAAAATCACTCATCTATAATAGTATCTTCTGGGGTATTTGATTTGACAAAGACCTGAGTATTTATCTATACTGGGTACTGAGAATCACATTTTAGTGATCAGTATTGAGTAAGAAATGTAGCTAAAGCCTTTAAAGCCTTACAGCGTGGTTGCTGTAATCTGTGAGAATTAATTTATAACTCCTTTTAAAGTGGTTTTACATACAAATAATTGCAAAGCAGGCTCCAGTGCATGTCTTTGTCTCATCACTTCTTAAGTCAGTTTGCAGATTGTTATTGCACCTTCCCACAGCCTAAGTGCTGGGTAAAGAGGCTCTGTGAACTTGCAGCGGAACGTATGCAGGTGGGCCATACCATCCGTTACATTATAGAACGAGAGGATGCCAGCCTCGTAATCCAGGAAAACACCAATTCGTTCTGGATCGTCATTGATCAGGATCAGGGTCCTCTCTCCCTTGTGAAATGCCCAATATTCAAGGTCAAACCTTTTTATACACCAGGATGCTCTGTTCCACCCTAATCGACAAGTTTCAGCGTCTCCATGTCTCTTGATGGAAGGGTACGCTGCTCCAATCCACCATCCTTGTCCAGCGTGAAGCACGTCCACTTCCCAGTAATGGCTCCCAGAGAAGAAAGCATCTTTGCTCAAGACTTGCCATAATTTATCAAATCTCTGGGGGCTATAAGGGTAAAATTTCCTCCTCCAGCTGCAGCTTACTGTAAGACGATCCTCAGACAAACTCAACCTGGGATGAAGGCTCTCGTATTCCAAGGTTGGAGATCTCGCATCTAGAACCAAAACCGTAAGTATGTTACATGTAATTACTTGAAACTTGCATGAGTGACTAATAGAGATCTCTTGAGACAAGTCAGGCCTGATTCCTGTGAATGATGGCAAGTCTATCAGACCGCTGAAGGTAACTGTGGTAGAGGACTGTAACTTTGTTGGGAAAATGCAACTAAAAAAAAAAGGGGGGGGGGAGGGAGAAGGAAAACTGCATTTTTGATTACTTGTAGTTTAAGAAACTTGTCAAGGGAGAGACCCTAAAAACAAGCTATAAATTTACATACTAGTTTAAAACATTAGTAAAATGTAACCAAGGAAAATTGCTTTACATAAGACTGGATGGAGGACATGCAGTCTTATGGGAGAACCAAATTTTAACCAAATTCAGTACATTAAATAACAAATAAGTATATAATATCATATATAAATAAAAAAATACCAACTATTGCTGTAGATTTTTAAGGACAAGTTTATTTTTCTTAGAACTGATTTTTCTACTTGACTCAAATGGCTGCAGATGCCTCATGGAAAACTAAGTAAACAGTCTTATTAGTAATGGTTTTGCTGCTGCATGCCATATTTCTGAATTATTTTTCCTCCCTGCCTCTCTCTCTGAAGATTATCAGGATATTTTGCTTGTAAATAGGATCTGTGGTCTTTAAACATCCACCTGTCTTTTAGTGTCACACATGATAATACTGTGATGACGTATTTGGGCACTGACGTTAATAACTAGTGATATATAGTAATTACACAGTACTTTTTGTGAGCAAAGGCCAGAATAAGGATGTGAATTTACATCAGCTGAAGATCTGGCCCTAGATTTCAAAGCTATCTACAAAATTGGGCAAGTATAATTTTTCTAGTTTTATAGAAGGGGAAACTAATACAATATGGCTAAGTGAGAATTAAACAGCAAGAGCTTGTGTTTTTATGCAAACAGCCTTAGTAATAAAAAATGACAGAAAAACAGTTTTTTTTTTTTTTTTTTTTTTTTACACACATGCTTTGTGTGTGTACACACAATAGTTATACATATACACATTGTGGACCGGATTCTTCCAATGACCTTATGTAGTCATTTACACCAGTGCAGGCTGAGTCCAAAGTGCGTGTGATAAGCTACCATTCTGATTTAGTAGTATTTTACTTCAAATTTGTAGTCCGTACAGGTGCAAATGTCTAGAGAGCCGATTTGTCACTTCCTTGCACACAGTATGTGTTTATCAGTGTGTTTTCCAAAGTGAAAGTCTTTTACACTGTCTGAAAAAATTAGGTCTTGTCTAGACAAGGAAAGGTGGTTGGGCTTAGCCAGCTCATGTTAGCTGCTCTAACGTTTTTCCTAGCCTACTTAAAGCCTCATTGGCCCTTACTTTAAAAAGCAAAATGACAACTTATTAAAGGTGTTCGCCCAAAGCAGCACTCACATGCTTTCTTAGCAAATAACTTTGTCCACAAAGCCTTGAGTGACAGCCAGAGACACAAGTGCTTAGAATTCTTAACAAACTGGATTGTTTTGTGATTTGATCTTTATGTAGTCACCCATATATGTGCGTTTGAACTGTTGCCTGTTTAGGCGGTCAACTCCTTGGGCTGAGGGTTTTGTCTTCCATTATGCTCCATACAGGGCTGAACACAATCAGTTGCTGTACAAGCCTTGGTGGTTAGGGCTCACCTGGGATGTGGGAGACCCAGGTTCAAGTACCTGCTCCTAATCAAACAGAGGAGAGACCAATGTAATAGAAAGAGAGAGCCCGAGACATTAGGTCTGGTATGAGGCCTGAACTAAAGTCAGGCCCTGTTACAAAGCAGATACCTGCTTGCAGGTTCAATATCTGATATGTGAACTTGGCAAGAACAGGGCTGGTATTGCAAAAACACAAGCAGTCCTAGGCACTAGGGATTCACGTAAACACATTCCAGCAGAATAGTACTAGAACACCCCGATACAAGGGTATGGTGTAAACACACTCCCCAAAGATAATACAGGGACACACTGACCTCTCCTAAGGATGAAGTCAGGATGGCAGGGTGAAGGATAGAGATGTTTTGATTGAACCCACATGTACAAGGTAAAGAGTGTAACTATCTATGTCAGAGGGGCTGTGATAAATGAAGGTGGGGGAAGCTCCCTTTTATGGACCCCCCAGTTAGCTATAAAATCCGTTAGTAGCTGTTCTCTACTTGCTTTACCTGTAAAGGGTTAAAAAAGCCCATAGGTGAAAGGAAGGGAGTGGGCACCTGACCAAAAGAGCCAATGGGAAGGCTAGAACGTCTTAAAATTGGGGGAAAAACTTCCCCCTTTGTCTGTCTGGTTGTTCTCCCGGAGAGCAGGGACAGGGCTCGAGCTATGCTGTAAATGCTTGGGCCAGGTATGAAAATCATCAGCTCATACCTAGAAACTACTCATTTGAAACCCCAGATATGTAAGTAGATCAGGAAATGTCTAGGAAGACGCGATTAGGTTTATCTCTTTATGTCTTGTGGTCTCCTCTGTGCTAACCCCAGGTGCTTTTGTTTTGCTTGTAACCTTTAAGCTGGACCTCAAGAAGCTATCTTGATGCTTAATCCTTGTAATTGGTTTTTTTTTTTTTTAAACCTAGCAAAAAGCCGAAGTTCCAGATGTATTTTCTTTCTTTTTGTTTTTAATAAAATTTTCCTTTTTTAAGAACAGGATTGGATTTTTGTGTCCTTAAGAGGTTTGTACATGTTGTTTAATTAGCTGGTGCAACAGTTGATTTCCTTTGTTTTCTTTCTCAGCAATTCCTGGGGGGAGAGGGAGGTGAAAGGGCTTGAGGGTATCCCACAGGAAGGAATTCCCAAGTGCGCCTTCCTGGGTTCTCAAAGGGGTTCTGCACTTGGGTGGTGGCAGCATCTACTCATCCAAGGTCAGAGAAAAGCTGTAACCTTGGGAGTTTAATACAAGCTTGGAGTGGCCAGTATTAATTTTTAGAATCCTTGCGGGCCCCCACCTTATGCACTCAAAAGTGCCAGAGTGGGGAATCAGCCTTGACAGGGGCAATGCCTAATTTGTTTGTATCAGTGTATAAAAGAGGGGTCACGAGGGGGTGTCTTTGTCCAGCCGAGGGGGAGCGGAGAGTCCTGCCGCTCACTGAGCCGAGTCCATTGTCACAGGCATACATGTCTTAATATCCCCATAGAGTCTACCGGGTGCTACTACGGTGCTTCAGTGACGATAAACCTGGCTGGGCACCTTTGCTACTGAACGGAGTCGGTGGTTTTCTTGGGCAGTTCGATCGAGGTCTGCTACATCCGCGATCTGCGCAGCGCCGATGCAGCACACAGAGAGCACGCACACAGAGCCAACTGACAGCAGCCTGAACCTGGGTCTCCCAAAACACAGGTGCCCTAACAACCTGGCTATTCTGGCGTCTACTCCCCTACCCCCCATGCCATCCTGGACCTGAAAGACATTCGCACAAAAAGTTTTGGTTTCAAAGAATCAGCATTTTCCCACAAAAATCTTTCACCAAAAAATTCCCAACCAGCTCCAATCTTGAACACACTCTACAATAAAAAGGAAAAGGGTTTTGCCCTGGGCTAACTATCAGCATCAGTGCAGAGGAAGCTACTGCTGAATACTGTGCGTGGAAGCAAACCTACCAGCTCTGTGCCCCTGTTCTTCCTTCAGACACTGGTTAGAGCAGTGGTTCTCAAACTTCTGTACTGGTGACCCCTTTCACATAGCAAGCCTCTGAGTGCGACCCCCCTTATAAACTAAAAACACTTTTTTATATATTTAACACCATTATAAATGTTGGAGGCAAAGCAGGGTTTGGGGTGGAGGCTGACAGCTCGCAACCCCCTGAGGGGTCCCGACCCCCAGTTTGAGAACCCCTGGGTTAGAGAGAGAGAACAGTATCTGCCTGCAGTGGATGTTAATTGATGCAGAATGTTTCTCTAAACAGAAAAAGCAGCTGACCTGTAACTATTATTGTTGTGTTACTGATATTTACATGGCAGTGATTTGTAAACCTGTTAAAACTTCCTAAATAAATAAATAGTTATAAAAAATACATCTACTGCAATTCCTCTTGGCAGTCTCTACTGCCATCCACTGATGAGACACTGACGACAAAAAGAGACTGAATTGGCTTCATTAAGTTGCACAGACCTACCAACCAAGGCCCAAATGTGGGATGCAATTTGTGACAGAGACACCAGATGAGGGAGACAAAAAAATTACTCCTGCAGGAAATGTAACAAGCGGGGGGATCCTTCGCTTGGTGTAAATAACTCTCTAGAATCTCTGGCTCAATGAGTCTGCATTGCTGGGGTCAGTCATTTTTAGCAATAAAAAACAAAGGGATGCTAATTTGTATAGCATGCAGGTAACTCTGGGACTAAAAGGGATGCTGGCCCTCAAAAGGAGAAGCAGTTGAGAAGTCTGGATGCAGTTACTCTTTTTCTAGTTGCAGCTTGTAAAGTTGTAAAAATAATTGAAGGAATATACTGTCAGGTCAAATATGGCTCAAAATTTGAGATAAAAAAGAATGTAAAACCTAAGTTAAATATTTTCATGGGAGAAAATGGAGTGTGTGTGTGTGCACGTGCGTGTGTACACACCAACATTCCACTGCAGGTTAAGCTCAAAATTCCAGCAAAGTGCTCAAATTGATTTGAACAAACAAAATGAGCTTGGCTGTTTTCATTCTCCAAAGGGAGAAATGCTGTTTGTTTATTTGTGCGTTACGGGTGAAAGGTAAAGTGTATTATTACTAAAACTGGAAGAATTTTAATAATCCACAGTGTTATTTGTAACTAGGACTTTACAAATCCACCAGCCTGTGGAGCACTGAACCCTCCCCTAGCAACCCAGCATTGTCAGCTTTGTGTAACCAAGAAATTGTATTTCTAGCCCGTATGATTGCAAAGGTAACTTCCCAAATGCAAAGCGAATGTAAACCAATGCAGTGCTATCTTCCTGACTCTGCAAACACATCTCCTGAAATAGAAAGATGCAAAATGCCAATCACCCAAATCATGGGTCCAAGTCACAGCTTGACAACACCTCGCTCTGCTTAACCTTAATATCAAATGCTCAGAGTGACACCTCCCAGCAGATTCAGTGCCTAAGCAAGATCAGTGTCTAGATCAGGGGTCGGCAACCTTTCAGAAGTGGTGTGCCGAGTCTTTATTTATTCACTCTAATTTAAGGTTTCGCGTGCCAGTAATACATTTTAACGTTTTTAGGTCTCTTTCTAGAAGTCTATAATATATAACTAAACTATTGTTGTATGTAAAGTAAATAAGGTTTTTAAAATGTTTAAGAAGCTTTATTTAACATTAAATTAAAATGCAGAGCCCCCCCGGACTGGTGGCCAGGACCCAGGCAGTGTGAGTGCCACTGAAAATCAGCTCACCTGCCGCCTTTGGCACGCGTGCCATAGGTTGCCTACCCCTGGTCTAGATGAAAAGCAGGTAGTTGTATCTGACCCCGGGCAAGACAGAAGTGGTGCAAGTGGAAAGAGAACTAACCAAGGGCATATCATTCTCCATAGAGAGGCTTTGCCACTGCTGCTGGATTCCCAAGCAGTAACAGCTGCTGGAAACCCATTCTTCCATTTCTGTCTGGCCAGAGGCCATGCACGTTAGCCAGAGAGATCCACAATGTCATGATTTACAGGCTAATTTAGTGCAGTGCAACAGGGTTAGGATGAAGGCATCAGTCCCAAGACTGCTCCACTGACTCAGAATATGGCAGCCCATCCAGTAGCTAAGCAACACAGGACAGCATGAGCAGAGCACATCACACTCCCACTCCCGACACTGCACTGACCCTCCAGTGTGGATCCAAGGTTCTGTTTCTGAGATTCATGGTCCAAAATGGGTTGGGTCCAGGCTACTCTGACCTTCTGCCATCAAGGACAATGGAGTTTTTAACAACCAGGGTGAAACTTAGACGAGCAGGAGACAGCTGTTTCTCAGTGACTGGCTCATGGCCTTGAAATTGGAGTGGCCACAAAACCCACCATCTTCCGGATAAAATGCAAAACTCAGAACGTTACCACAACACACACTACTGATAATAATAAATTAAAGAAAACAATTGACTTCATAGCCTTCCTCTGTATTCTGGGAGAGAGAGAGAGACACCAAAAAACCAACACCAAATAGGCGACATGGGGGACCCATGTAATTCTGAAAGGTCTTGTCTACGTGGGGAGTTATTCCTGAGAAACTCCATGTGGGGCTGCTCTGCTGAATTTAATTAATTCACACCTACCTTATTCCAGATTAACTTTCAGATGTAGACAAGCCCTAAGAAAGGCAACTATCATGAGGGTGCGCAGAATATGAATATCTAAAGAAGCTACATTAGATACACTAGCCAGTTCATAGGCTTGCAGGTATAAATATAAATGCTGGGTCAAGATTTTCAAAAGTGACAGCAATTTTTGTTTCCTGACATGAGACACCATAGAGGGGTCTGATTTTCAGAAAGTACTGAGCATCCCCCTTTGAAGGTGTCTCAAGATAGGTCCCCAAAAACTGAGGCATCCAAACTCAAGGCACTTCTGAAAATCTTGACCTTCGTTATTAATTCTGGGAACACAGGAAAGTTTGGTTTAATGTTACTTACGTTTTAAAAATAACGATCGATCAACTGTAGATGTTGTTTTCAGCAACGCGCCAGGTTCCTTCTTTGAAGTGGCATTGAGGCTGCTGAAAATGTCTAAGGCACAAATGAAAAGAAGCTGTTTAGAAAACGTTCTTCTTGGGAAGACATATCTGCTGCTTATAAGGGGAGTTTGCAGGGAAAAGTGCTTTAAATTCTAACAGCAATCTGGGCAAAGCAAAATTTCACATTCCCTTTTTCCAAGTTGATTGGCTGACAATTACTATAAATTATCTTTACTAGTGGAAGGGGAGTTTATTTTGTACAAAATTCTACTTCCCACCCTAAGTCCATTTGCTAGCATGGATATGCATAACACACAACAGAGCCACTCAGAGAGTCTGGGATGCAACACACTCCACTAATCATGCTACAGGACTGAATCTCTGGTTTCTAAGCATCCAGGGAAAAAAACACAGCAGAGAGCGTATTCTCCCTATACAGATGATTGTGAAATGGAACATAGCCAGACAGCTGATGATTCATGCAAAGGTGCTGTGATCCCAAAGGCGGTTACAGGGTACTATCACTCATTCCCTTCATTACATCACCAATAAACTTCCAGGATTCCCCACTGCTCCTGAAGCCATCCTGTTGTATCATGCCATACTTGACTCAATGTTGTCTAGTGCATCTTTCACAACGGGGTCAACTCAGGGATAACTGGGCGGCCTGTGATATACCAGAGGTCAGACTAGATATCTAATGGTGCCTTCTGGCCTCGTAACCTATGACTCTATAAACAGTTGGGGTTTCCATATGGCTGGGGTGAGGAGGTTGTTTTTCTTCATGGCCCTATATTCTAACAGGGGTGCCCTGTCCTTAAAAATGCATATCAGCCACATGTAACAAAATAAGCTAGCTCAAAAAGTGTTATAGTTCAGAATGCATTCAACACTCTGGGGAGAATATCTGTTATTATAGCACTGCTATTTAACGGTATTACAGAGTATAACCTTGTCTTACACACTGGGCTAGCCACAGTGTGATTAGGAGTGAGATAGTGCAGCTATGGGAGCTGGGCCTCCTAGGTTCAAATTAGGCAGCCCTTCTTAGGAGACTTTAAACTAGGTAGGTTATTATTTAGATCTGAAGCTCTTTGGGGCAGGGACTGTCGTTTTGATCTGTGTTTGTACAGCACCTAGCACAGTGGGTCCTGGTCCATGACGGGCTCACCAGCTTTACTGCAATACACGTAATAAATAACGCCATGAATAATAATAATAATAATAATAAAGGGGGAGACTGGGAGCTCTTTCAGTTAACTCAGTAATGGGGCACTTCTAACAGAGTATGGCAGAAGACAGAGTTGATCGAAAACAAAAGCAGAAGACAACGCTCAGTGTATTGGCATAGCCATCCATTTGGAACATGGAAAACAGGCATGAGAAATGTTGCTAAGCTATGGCCATTGGAGCTGCGTAGGAGGAGTCTCCCAGCAGGCATGTCAATACCGACAGGTAAACATTATGTAGAAAAAAACAAAGGGAAGAAGGGGCGTGTATTTATCACTAGAATAGCTAAAGTACTTATAAGGCCAGAAAGCTCTAAACTGCTGTCACAGAGAGTCGTGGTGATAAAAACAAAAGGAGAGATGCGCATGAGCAACTGCTCTAGGCTAGTAAGGCTATAGGAGAGACATTTCTCAAGTTACTCTTGCCTGCCCTAACACAGCTGCATATGCATTTAAGGCATTCCTAAATAATATAAGAGACAACATGCAGATGAAATTGAGTGTATATGTGATGGCTGGCACATGTGATGGCTGTAGCGCTAAAGAGCCAAGGCGCCATAGCTGGGGGCTGTAACAACTCATATTCTCTATGGATTGGCACAGAGGGAGACCTGCATACACATTCACCAATAGGTTACAGTGAGATGCAAAGGAATTCTGGGAATAATCTGAACTAATGGAACATCTTACTGGGTTCTACATTACTAGTCACAACTCCGGAGAAACATGTTGGGGATTGGTCCTGCGTTGGAGTTGGTCCTGCTTTGAGCAGGTGGTTGGACTAGATGACCTCCTGAGGTCCCTTCCAACCCTGACATTCTATGATCCTATGAACCGCCGAAGGGACTGATTCAGGAGGAAAGATTAGAAAAGCTACATATGGCTAGCTTGGAGGAGGAGATGTCTGCCCTACCATCTGAAGTGTGACTGCAGCATGAGTAAACACTCCGGAGCCGGCTTGGATCTAACGAGCTTGCCCAACAATTGCAGTGAAGCTGCAGCAGCATGGCTGTACAAGCCCACCCGGGACCCTGGGTATGTAGTCAAGTAGCTAGCCCATGCTGCCACATCTTCAGGGCTATTGTTAGTCGAGCTGGCTAGATGAAAGCTAGCTTGGTTCTGTCTACACATGCTGCAGTCACACCTCTGACTGCAGGGTAGACAGACCCTATGAGGCAATTAAAGGGAGGACACAAGACTACAAATACGTGAAGGATGCCAGCCCCAAAGACAGACAGGAAATAGTTAGGGCCCTACAAGAGCAATGAGACAAAATGTAACAGGGAAATTTAGGTTGACTATCAAGGAAAACTCCCTGATGGCGAGATTGTGGAACAGTCTCCCCAAGGTGACAGTGTAAGTTCCATTGCTACTGAAGGACCAGTGGTTTTCACAGGCCTTTCCCAGCAGTAAGTTCTGTGAGTTGGCTCTCTCGTTCCGAAGGGCTGTCACTCAGCACCCTTTTCTCTCTCTGAAGGCACTGGGACTCCCTATTTTCAGTAGTTTGTAGCTAGACAGAGGCTAAAGCTAGAACCATTTATCCTGGTGGCTTTTGGGAAATGGAACCTGCATCTAACCCACCTTGGTTTACGTTTGGCCAAAAAGAGCAACAGAAAAGTCAAGACCAATGAGGTTTTGCAGAACTGCCAGCAACAGGCAGACACATATTGCATGTGTCATGTAAAATGAGCAACAGTAATGCATGTTCAATGTACTGACTATATGGCAGTGGTGTAGTGGTAAAAGGCAAAGTGGGTAAAGCTAACCTAGACTAAACTCCTTACTCGCCAAATGAGAAACGGGTAAAAGTTTACCTGCATTTACCCTTGGCTACACTACTGCTATATGGTGCCTGTCTGCCTGCGAGCACTACTGAGTGCCAATAGTGAACAAAGAATAAGCAGACAGCATGAGGCTGCAAAATCGAAAGGGTTAAAAACACGGCACGGTCAATGGTACCTTCTTTCAGACGAGCTTCTAAAGATTTCTGCAGAACGGACTGAATAGCTCCTGCGAAGCCCCTGTAATGGTTCATAACATGCTCAAACGACATAGGCACTGGGTGCCACTGTTCCGCCGGAGCCCTCTGCTCCTGTATTTCTTTTTCTGATGCTGTGTAGTCCTGCAGACACAGAATCAAATCCTAGAGTCAGGCAATACCTTTTGGCCATTTCTTCCCTCTCCAAACCCCCACCCGGGCTCAAAAGCGGAGGTGGAGCCACAAATCTGCACTCTCTTTCTCCAGCAAGCAGGGATATATCAAAAACAATCAGTAAAACCTACTGTCCATAATAACCAAGCCCTTTAATTCTCCTCATGTTTGGGCTGCTTAATGCAATGGCAATAGCCCACGTGTTGGTGCAGCCAGCCTGCCTCCCAGTGTAAGGAGTGAGCTGGGTACTACTGCAATCTTGGGGGAAATGTTGAATTACGAAGGGAATCTGGCCTGCCTATAGCCTTGTTAGGGTTCAGTGCAGAAAATACAAGGGCAGGCTCTGAATTTCCTACCCCTGCAGCGTGCATAGGCCAGACTGCCAAGAGCTCAGCTCCTATTCAGGTGCCTAAAGTGAAGTGGCCAGAGTTTCAATAGCGCTCCACGCCCAGCAGCTCCCACTGGTCTCATTTGGGGTGGGTGGAGGTGGATCTCTGCTATTCTCAATGGAAGTTGTTGGGTACTGAGCACTTCTGAAAATCTGCCCCATAGCTCTTACTGCAGAGTGGTACAGTAAATCCCTGCCATAAAAAATAGGTCGTGAGGCTTTGGGAGGAGCAAACACAGGCCTTCCCAAGCAACTGACATCGAAGGATCAAGTGTCCTCCTGCATTTGTGTCATAATTTTGCAGGTCTTTATGCCGTTGTATGAAGAGGATCACGGAGAGAGCTACGGGTAGCATCTACCAGTAGGTGATAGTGTAGGCTCCGCCTTCCAGAAAATGATGCTTGTCATCTGTGAGACCCTAGGAACTTCTGTGGTGTAAGTGAAGAGAACAATTGACACACTCAGCTCTCAGAGGTTTCTTAACAGGTATCCCTTTCCTCACATGTTCAGCTGGGCATGCTCTGCACAGGAGGGGGCTGGAGGTGCTGACCTTGTAAAAAGGTACAGGGATATAGAACAAATGGGTATAATTTAGCCCCTCTCTTTTACTTAATGGTAAAGATCCAGGTGATCTAAACCAGCGTTTCTCAAATGCCGCCCCAGGAGCTTTTCTTCCGGCCACAGCCTCCTAGGTGGTGATTGCAGGGGGTGGGGGGGTGGGGATGAAAGCAGTGGGGCTCTGGCTTCCAGCTTCAGCCCTTGGGTGGCAGGTGACAGCCCTCCAGTCGTAGGGCTTCGGGCTCCAGGCATAGGCTCAATCCCCCGGCCCCACCATTCTGCCCATCACCCCTGGCCCCCGCTGCCTCCTCCAGCTCTGGGCTTTGGCTGCACCCCCAGCCGTGGGACCCCAGGATCCAGCCATTGGGCTTCGGGCTCTGACCCCAGGCTCAAACCCCGCCCCCCATTACTGCTGGCCCCTGTTGTGTCCTCCAGCCCTAGGCTTTGGGTGTTGGTCCTGGGCTCACCACCCTCCCCATTGCCACTGGCCCCCCGCTGCCTCCCTACCCACCTCCCCATCCAGGGCTTAATTTGTCCCCCAGCTTGCCAGGGCTGAGTAAGTCTGCCGTGAAAGGTGATATTTATATATTCGTTAATATCGCTTTTCACTGCCTCCCAGCTAGCTAGCAAGTCTAAAAAAAACCCAACCAAAAATGCAAAAGAAACAACTACCACCACCAAAGACAAGAACATGCAAAGCACCTTATCTGTGTTTCTATTCAGTTTATGTCCAGTAAAGAATAGAGACAACTGTACATTGTTTTTATTATTGAGTTTGCAAAAAACCCCTACATAAATAAATTACAATGATTTGGACACGTATATGTGCAAATGTATTTGTTTTTCCTAAAGTTAATTAAGTATTTTAGGGAAAATTGTCAGAGTGGCCACCAGCAGGAGTTGGTGACCGAACTCTGAGGCCACCAAAAATTTTGTCGTGAGAACCCCTGCATTCTAAACCCAGTTTAAAGGTGGAATCGGGACTGTGTGGGCTACTAACGGGAAGGGAAGGAGCTAGACTATTCACCAAAACAGAGAGGCAGTAATAAGGGGGAAAGAGAGGATAAGGCACTTTGTACATATGTATCTACAGAAGCAACTACAATAAGCCTCCGAAGTGGTTCACCATTAAATATCAGAGGCAGAAAGAGAATACAATGCTACCTGTAATAACTGAATGGGATCACTTCGCAGCTGGATCTGCCTGACTCGGTCTGAGAAGCTCTCTATGATTTGAATTCGTTCTTGACATGACTCCGTCTGCTGATCATACATCATGAGGGCCCGTTGAGTCTTTTCATTTATGAATTTTTTTGTCAACCTTTCCTCTTCATCAAGTAGTAACCGGAGTTCGGTGAACTTCCCTGCCAGAGACGCTTTACTAGCCGAGGCGTGTGCCTACAGATAAAAACAGAATGGCAGACACATTCAGAGTATAAGTGTCTCCGATGTTTCTCTGTCAGACTTTAAAAGTTACATTCCCACAAAGTTTTACTGATCTGTAGCTTTCCTTTACAAAAATGGAATAGCCACAGTCCAGACAACCACACTTGCTTGGGGTTTTCCTGCTACTGTCCTGGGTGAAAAGGCTCAGGGACAGATTCTGATACCCTTACTCTCATTGACAGCATCTTAACTTCAGTGGGACTACTCACACAGTAAGATACTACTCACACAGTAAGAAAGGGCATCAAAATCTAGCCCTTAGCTAGCAGTGTCTGGAGTGACATCAGGCAGACTCCAGAAGTCTGGCAGACATGGGATCTGGATTTCTGTGTATGCTTGAAAGGGAATATTTTATGTCCCATCATCAAACAAGTTAAGTAAGTAGAATAGTTGGAACGAGGGCATCTTAATGTGAGGGACAGCTGGCGTCAATGTCCAAACCAATACGGAAAGGTCTCCGGATCGCACGGATAGCCATTTGCTGGGTACACTATGGAGATGCTTTCAGAGCATAAGCTCCTGGGACCATTTCTACCTGTATGTGCTGTACAGGGCCGAGTATGCTGACAGTTCTCCACACAGAATGAGTAATAGTTTCCTGTTTTTATTGCACTCAGATCCTCACATGATGTAAATTAGTGTAGCTCCATTAACTTCAACAGAGCTACATCAATTTACACCAGCTGAGGAGGTTTATCATTTGCTATGTGTAATTATTTCAGTACCGCTCTCCCAGATATGCATGTTCCACTCCCACTAACAGGTGGCTGATTGCAGAATTGAAACTAGGGGCAGGATTTTGGTTTCAGGCGAGCCCCCGCATCTGCTAGCACCAGGCGCAGGTGCCTACAGGAAATACACTGTTCTGCTGCGGAGCTGAAGCTGTGATGTCACTCTGAGGTGGGCAGCGGTTGGCTAATTCTCCCTAACAACAGACAATATGGGTCTATGGCTTAGTCTGCATTATGCCCAGTTTGCCAGCACAGCTATGTTCACTAGAAGTGTGAAAAAAATTACACACACTCCAAGCCAATGTAGCTATGCCAGCAAACACTCTGGGGTATGCAACTATCCCGACAGAAGAGTGCTTTTCTCAGCTTAGCTAATGTTGTTCTGGGAGGTGGCGTAGCTATACCATCAGAAGAACTCCTTCTGTTGGCTACGCTGCGTCTACGCTAGGGGGCTCTGCCAGCATTGCTATACTGGCCACGACTCTGTAGTGTAGACAAGCCCTCTGTATCAGTTTGACTGTGATTGCTATTTGACATTGAACATAAGAATGGTCCCACTGGGTTAGACCTAGGGTCCATCTAGCCCAGTAACTTGTCTTCCAACAGTGGCCAGTACCAGGTGCCCCAGAGGGAACAAACAGAACAGGTAATCATCAAATGATCCATCCCCCGTCGCCCACTCCCAGCCTCTGGCAAACAGAGGCTAAGGACACCATCCCTGCCCATCCTGGCTGATAGCCATTGATGGACCTATCCTCCATGAATTTATCTAGTTCTTTTTTGAACCCTGTTATGGTCTTGGCCTTCACAACATCCTCTGGCAAGGAGTTCCACAGGTTGACTGTGCGTTGTGTGAAGAAAGACATTGGGCTTGTCTGCATGGGAAACGTTTACCAGTTATACCAGTACAGTTAAACAGGTATAACTCCCCATGTGGGCACTCTTATTCTAAAAGACTGGCTTTTTTCAGTTCAGCTTAAACCCCTCTGCGACACTCTGTACCCCAAAGCAACACCCTGGCACCCCCATATTTACCATGGTGATAGGATTATGATATGATTTGTACAAAGTATGCCTTGTGAGGTATCATTCTAAAAGTCTTGATCTGTTGAACATTAATATCCTGTTGGATTGTATGTGCTGTCATCATATCTGCAGTTATAAATATTGACTATGTACCACTATTTCAAATGTGTTTGCTCCAGGGGTGACACCCCGCAAGTAGTTTACATCCAGTCTAGCCAGCACATTGTAAGTGGACTATTCAAGGTGATGGCCCATTAAGAAACCCACCCGGTAGGCCTTCCTGTGAACACTTCATCCAGTATATGGATAATGGCTGCTATGACTCATCGAAGCATGCAAGGGCATGTGACTAGATCATGTGATACTGGACTCCATCTTGTGCCTGCACTTTCCCACAAACTGGGCTGGGGGCTTTGTTTGGGACAACGACGTTCCCTCCACATGGCAGAAGCTATAAAAGAGGGGAAGGGACATCATCACGTGGCCTCTCTCCCCCCACAACTCAACACTTGGAAACACGACTAGCGGACAAAGACTTTGACTGGGAAGGGGGTCCCAGGCAGGAAAGGTGGATTCCAGCCTATGTATGAAAGATCTGCCAACTGTTTGTACTGTCAGGGTGAGACACGGCTTGATTCAAATCCTGACTAATTAACAGAACTCAGATTCCGATTTCGTTTTATTTCGTAGGTAATCTACTTTGATCTGTACACTTACTACTTATAATCACTTAAAATCTCTCTTCCCATAGTTAATACATTTGTTTTACATTTTACCTAAAAACCGTGGTCCGACTGAACTGTATGAAAAATCGTAGCTCAGTTAACAAAAAGCTTGTGCTGTGTTCCTTCCATATTGAGGGAGGGGTGGATGGGTTAATAAACTTACCCTGATCAGGCTTTTGACCAGGGCAAGACGGTACAGTTCTAGGGTCCTAGGCTGGGGGGAACTGGCTGAAGCCTCTCTATTGTTGGTTCATGAATGACTGGCATGAGTTCATGAGTGACTCGGGTCTGTCCCTGCCCATGAATGTTTGTGTGAGTGCAAGACCTGGAGGGGTCTGCAGCTTGTCACAGCGTCACAGTGTGGACGGGAACCCAGGCTGGCGAGACCAAGGGCTCAGCGGTACCCCAGTTCCAGGTTGCACCCCGGGAACACCCATCACACGCTCCCAAAGTAACATAAACTAAACTGCTAATAGGCCCTCTTCTATGGTTGTCCACATAGGTGGTTATACCGACATAACTACAGCAGTTTATAGTCACACCTTACCTTATACTCATATAATCTTCCCACACAGACAAGCCCTTTGCCAGTTAACAAAATACTGGGAACAGAAAAGTTAATCATAACATTTACAACAGAAACTTCACAGCAAGTTTACTTTCGCTCTAGAAAACCATGCTTGTGATTGAGTAGCTGTCTAGGCTGCAGCTTGGGTGGCATCTGAAAGTTGCTACTCCCTGATTAATAAGCAAGTTTCCACTTTACCTTAAGGTCATTAACAGCTTGTTCTATATGTCTTATATTGCCAACTTCCTGTTTCTTTTTCAAGTCTAGCTCCTTCAAGAACGTTGTCATGAATTCCTGTTCATGTAAAACAAAATACATACTTGGTCATAAACAATGGTTACAAACATTGTAATTATCCATTTTACTTTCTACAGCAGAAGAATATAGTCAGAAACTGCCCAGATCACGTATTTATACAAGGTAAATATCGATACTTGTTAACTAGATCACGTACTTGAACATTTAAGCAGCCCATCTGTGCTAGCTCTTGCACAGTTCAAAGACATGTACAAGGTGATATCACTTCCGCAAGACATAGGAAAACTTACTGGGAAAGTCTGTTTTTTCACCCTGAAATCTCTATTGTTGCTCAGACAGAAATAATACCACCTGCATATGTGTTTAGCAGTTAAAGGATCCCAGCTGAGCATTTTCATTTGGAAAATCACCCAGGGATCTATTACCTTGCCTGGATTCAAAATCCAGTGAATATGTGTGACACTTTTCAGTGGCAATAGATGTTTTCTGCTCTAGGATGTAGCATAGAGGCTGTACTATAACCAAATTTTATGTAAAGATTAAGCAAATTTATTCTGGCAAATTTTCCTTTACATACCAGCCCTGTTCCTCAATAGGGTTGTTTATGACAGGCAGCTATGAGCATGCTGTAAATAAGATGGTCACCGCTATTTAGAAAGGATGTAGAGAAACTGGAAAGGAGCCAGAGGCAAGTGACCAAGATAATCAGAGGTATGGAATGCAGCTATATGAGCAAAGGCTGAAGGAACTGAGTATGTTTAGTTTGGAAAAGAGAAGATTAAGGGGGGACATGACAGCAGTCTTCAAAGGCTTGAAAGGCTGCCATATAAAAGATGGAGGAAAACTGTTCTCTCTTGCCACAGAGGAAGAGGCAGTGGGTTCAGACTACAGCACAGCAGATTTAGATTAAATCTCAGGAAAAACTTCCTAACTGTAAGAACAGTAGGACAATGGAACAAAGTGTCTAGGAAAGTCGTGGAAGCTCCTTCATGGAAGGTTTTCAAAAAGAGGGTGGAGCCATCTGTCTTGAATGGTTTAGACACATCAAATCCTGCATCTTGGCAGGAGGTTAACTAGATGACTCTTGCGGTCCCTTCTAACCCAATGATTCTAGGATTGCAAGGCATAGCAATGGTGGAGTAACTTTAAAAAGGGTACATATTGATTTTTTTCCTAACATGGTTCAATATTTTAAAGTGTGTCTTTGTTTATTGGCTGAACTACATTTACTAATTCAGGTCAGATGCATCCGAAGAAGTGGGTTGTAGCCCACGAAAGCTTATGCTCTAATAAATTTGTTAGTCTCTAAGGTGCCACAAGTACTCCTGTTCTTTTTGCGGATACAGACTAACACGGCTGCTATTCTGAAAACAGGTCAGATTTTGATATCCTTACACTGGTTAGTACTTTACTCTGTGAGTAGACCCTGGTGATTTCAGTGAGGCTATTTGCAGTTAAATACTGCTCCCCATGAGTAAGGGTCTGAGATCCGGACCTCAGAGATTAAGGTGGAGATTTTCTAAAGCAGCCGGCTCCCATTGGAAGTCAATGGGCATCACTGCCCAGATTGTTAAAGCTATTTAGGTGTTGCTGCGCTTGCTCAGCGTTGAACAGCTATCTCATTTAGGAACCTAGATCTCATTTTCAAAAGGGAGTTAGGCACCTAGAAGTCTAAATTCCATCAATGACGGGATTTAGATTCCTAAATCAATTAGGTGTTGCGATGCTGAGCACAGCAACACCTAAATACCTTTTATAATCTGGGCCTGGGTGCCTATCTGCCCTTTTGTGGCTTGGAAAATCTCCCCATCAGCCTGTTTCCAGCATTCATATAGACCCCATTCCACATGGATTCCTACGGTAGTCGTGAGTAACTGTTTGTATGATGAAGCCCTTAGTTATTTTTTTACATATTAACAGCTTAAATTGTGATTTTAAACATAAGAGCCATACCATGTCCCAAGTAACCCTTTCACATTGTTAGTTCACTCTAATAATACAGCATGATAAGGGATTCAGAAACCTTTAACAAGCATAGTTAATAGTAAACATCGTGCCATTGAAAACTCCCCAAACTGTGCCCTTGAGCATTGGGAACTTCAATGGACTCTGAAAGGGACATGTTGCAGTTTTGGAGACATAGCAGAGTTTTAACTTGTGATGTGAAAACACACACAGAAAGAAATGAGCTAGAGAGAGTGAAAAGAGGAACAGAATTAACCTAATATACATATAAAGTTACGGTTCACGGTGGGTGACAGTAACACAAATACGAACGTTTTGACATGCTTTGAATGAGAATTTCCTTTCTTTTTAGAGAATCAAAGTAAGGAACAGTTTTTCAATCCCTTGAATATTTTTCAGAGTTTGAAATTCTTTTCATCTCAAATAAGGATGAAAAGTCAAAATCTCAAAAATATTTGCGAGCACACAAAAAATTCCGATTCAGGTAAATCAGAATGTTTCATTTAGAAAATTTCAAAACATGTTGACATTTTCTTTTTTAACCTAGTTAGCTTCATTATTTAAACAAAAAGTTGTTTCAAATCAGAAAAACGCAATTTTTCATTCAGAAAATGTCAAAATGTTTCAAAACTTAGTGTTTTTCAACATTTTTTCCAAGTCGGGAGACTCATCAAACCCGAACCTGCTTCATGAACAGTTTTGGTTCCAAAAAATTAGTTTTTTTTGAAAAAAAAAAAAAAAGTGATTAATTGAAAAAATTCCCAACCAGCTCGAATACAGAAGGGACCAGAACAGACTGTGCAAGCTGCTCCTTTCATTGCTCTGGACTTTTTGGCTGGTACCTTCAGGCAGGTCAGTTGTGAGAGGTTTGAAGCCTGAACACTGCCTCAGTTTGCACAAAAGGGTCAAAATGCAGGTTTTTAAAGCTCCCAAAAGTATGTATTATCTGATGGCTGAAGACACTGCTGGGTTCTAGCGAGTTTAACTGGGTCAGACTGTGACAAGCTGGTCCATGCTGATCTCCTCCAGATTAGCCTACTGCAGTGTTGTGCCGGTTGACCACCCAGGAAATTGATCATGCTTGTGCATACTTCCTCTGCCATGGTACACAAAGAACCTTGAGTCAAAATTGGCTGTTGTGCATAATCTTGTATGAATTGCCAATATCAAGTAAAAATTGTGTTCCTCTCTAGAATGCATGTCTATAACCGCCGCTCTGTTTAAAACAAACCAAATCCAATTGCCGTTTTATTGGAGTGAAAGAAAAAAACCACTTGGCTGTATCTGGTACAGGATGTCCCGCACTTCGTTGCTTCTGCAGGCTGAGCTCATTGCACACACAGTGATCCATTCATAGATGCCAACGCCAGAAGGGACCACTGGGATCATCTAGTCTGACCTCCTGTGTAACACAGGCCAGAACTGCCCCCAAATAATTCCTAGAGCAGATCTTTTAGAAACACATCCAGTCTTGATTTAAAAATGGCCAGTCATGGAGAATCTACCACGACCCTTGGTAAACTGTTCCAATGGTTAATTATTCTCACTGTTAAAAAAATCACACCTGATTTCCAGTCTGAATTTGTCTAGCTTCAGCTTCCAGCCATAAGACTGTTATAACTTTCTCTGCTAGACTGAAGAGTCCAGTTTCAAATATTTGTGATATAAGTGCTCCCCACACAGAGCTCCCTCTGAAGTGGGTGCTTTTTAATGGCGGTGCTCAGCGCTCGGACAAAAGGAAAGAGGCACCATCAGATCTGCGTGTTCTATACACCTGCTGATTTCCTTGCATCCCTACATCCCCGCAAAACTAGGTTCCTAGGTGCTCTTCTCCCATCCCCCTCAAATGTCAATAGTTTCATTATTTCGTTCCTTTTGGTCTGGAAATCGGTCATTCAGGGTGTTGACATTTGAAACTGCATTGGAGGAAGGGCAGAGCTGAGACAGGGGCATGCCGTATTGTTATGCTGAAAGGTGTTAATCCTTTAGTTCTTTGATCTATAGACAATTACAGACCTGGATATAGTTGAGGGATATGCATTCCAGAGGCTTTGTGGGTTTCTTATTTCCTTGTTCTCATTTTCCCATTTTTATCAAAATCAATAGGCTTCTGCCCACTGGGGCATAGAATTTTCCCTGAAGTTTTGGAAGAGATCAGATGCAGTGTTCAAAAATTATTGTGTTATATGCAAACAGAGAAATGCTATGAAGTTGAGTGTAGACTTGCTTTGTTTGGCCAACATGGACACCACTGTCTCCTCTAACTAAGATTTTCAAAGCTGGTTGCCTAAAGTTAAACTCCTGGGTCCATATTTAGGTATCTATGCGGCCTGGCTTGACACTACTGAAAGTCAAACAACTTACTTAGATAGCTAGGTATAGATATAGAAGCCTAAACTTTAAGTACTCTTGGCCTCTGTGAGCAGAGGAAAAGAAGTCCCATTAGACCTCTGATTGGGGCACAGAAGGAGTAATCTGCCTTCAGAGCCGGGTGGATAAAAATTAACGATTTTTTTTTAAATGTAAAAAATCTGATTTTTTTGATAAAATGCTTTTTGAGGAAAAAACCTATCTAAAGATAGTTTTAATTAAGGTACATTATAGCTCAAAGATATCTCATAATGGAATAGGGATTATAAATTCTAATTCTATAGTATGAGACAATATATTCATGTAATGTTTAAGAAAAGTTTTGTAAATGAGTTCCAATAGTTCATGGATTAGGGACCCAATCTTATGAGGATCCGGAGGCTTCTGTATAGATTATTTAGGTTTATCTTTCTATCTACCCAATGGGACTCAGTGCTCAGCCTAGAAGATACCATTAGAGATGCTGAGTTTTGCAGATCTCAAACTGTGGATTTGTGTCGCCAGAGATAACATGCTTCTTAACAGCAAAAATGTTTTTAAATAAATAAATACATAATATATAGAGGTGAGAAATAACAGACCTCAACCCTATTGTCCCTCTGCAAATTTGTGTACAGAGAGACAATCTCTTACCTCTCTCTAAAAGTGCAAAGTTTCAAAAAGTTGAATGAATAAAAGATTGGTGGGGATGGACTAGATCTGGACAAGGAGAAGAAGTCTGGAGATAAATGTGAGAAGGAAGGGACAGGCAGTAGAAACAGAAGTGAAACTGTTTGAGCAGCATATTCCAGAATGCACTTTTATGTAGAAATCCATGATTAGATCGAGTCTTCCTGACCAGTAATTCAGACCAGTCATCTTAACTTCTCTACCCGGAAAGATAATCGAGCAAATAATTAAGCTATCAATTTGCAAACATCTAGAAAATAATAAGGTGATAAGTGACAGTCAGCATGGATTTGTAAAAAAACAAATCATGTCAAACCAACCTGGTAGCTTTCTTTGACAGGGTAACAAGCCTTGCGAATGGGGGGAAGTGGTAGACGTGGTATATCTGACTTTAGTAAAGCTTCTGATACTGTCTCGCAGGACCTTCTCATAAACAAACTAGGGAAATGCAACCTAAATGGAGCTACTATAAGGTGGGTGCATAACTGGTTGGAAAACCGTTCCCAGAGAGTAGTTATCAGTGGTTCACAGTCATGCTGGAAGGGCATAACAAGTGGGATCCCGCAGGGATCAGTTCTGGGTCCGGTTCTGTTCAATATCTTCATCAAAGATTTAGATAATGGCATAGAGAGTATACTTATAAAGTTTGTGGATGATACCAAGCTGGGAGGGGTTGCAAGTGCTTTGTAGGATAGGATTATAATTCAAAATGATCAGGACAAACTGGAGAAATGGTCTGAAGTAAACAGGATGAAATTCAATAAGGACAAATGCAAAGTACCACTTAGGAAAGAACAATCAAGTTGCACACATACAAAATGGGAAATGACTGTCTAGGAAGAAGTACCGCTGAAAGGGATCTGGGCGTCATAGTGGACCACAAGCTAAATATGAGTCAACAATGTAGCACTGTTGCAAAAAAAGCAAACATCATTCTGGGATGTATTAGCAGGAGTGTTGTAAGCAAGACACGAGAAGTAATTCTTTCCCTCTACTCCGCGCTGATTAGGCCTCAACTGGAATATTGTGTCCAGTTCTGGCGCCGCATTTCAGGAAGGATGTGGACAAATTGGAGAGAATCCAGAGAAGAGCGACAAAAATGATTAAAGGTCTAGAAAACATGACTTATGAGGGAAGATTGAAAAAACTGGGATTGTTTAGTCTGGAAAAGAGAAGACTGAGAGGGGACATGATAACAGTTCTCAAGTACGTAAAAGGCTGTTACAAGGAGGAGGGAGAAAAATTGTTTTTCTTAACCTCTGAGGACAGGACAAGAAGCAATGGGCTTATATTGCAGCGAGGAAAGTTTAGGTTGGACCTTGGGAAAAATTTCCTGTCAGGGTGTTTAAGCACTGGAATAAATTGCTTAGGGAGGTTGTGGAATCTCCATCATTGGTGATTTTTAAGAGCAGGTTGGACAAACACCTGTCAGGGATGGTCTAGATAATACTTAGTCCTGCCTTGAGTGCAGGGGACTGGACTAGATGACCTCTCGAGGTCTCTTCCAGTTCTATGATTCTATGATCCAGTGGAATTTCCGAGAGGAGGACCTGCAGAATTTCCTGCCATGTATGCCACTCCCCCCACTTCAAATGCAAGCGCGTGCGCACACATACACACTGCAGCACTGGTCATAAGTGAGTACTTAGAACTGCCTGGAGAACATTTCTGCAAAGCTCCGATTTGAATCCCAGCATACATCTGCTTGTGAGGTCTTCACTTTTTACAGAGGATGAACAAAATAACCTCACTGCTTCCGGAGCATTGCTAAAACACGGTCTCCAATACGAATGGCAGGAGCCCATCTCGCACAGCAACACAACATTTTGACCAGCAGTGTATTCAGTCTGCGCATTTGACTACATTGTCAGAAAAGACAGCTTGGATGGAAATTAGGGGGTTACAATGCCAGAGCCCAGGCTGGTGTGCCAATGTCCCAGCTCACCAACTACACTTAGGGCTTGTCAACATCACGCAGCTTTTAGCGGCAGATGCTAAAAGTCGGCATGTGCAAACGCTCTTTGTTGTCAAAATACTTCCAGGCGGCATTCAGTTTGTCGGCAGGAGCACACTGCCACGGCAAAACTTGTGTCTTTTTGGGGGGCGGGGGGCCCTTTTTAAGCACCCGTGAAAGACAAAAGTTTTGTCTACAACTTGGAAGTGTAGACAAAGCCTAAGTATCGATGCCATGTCTTGGAGAGTGCCTCTTTCTCTTCTACTGAATCCACAGCCAAAAAATGAAATCTCTAGCAACAAGAAACCAGCAGATGTCAGCAGAGGCTAGATATTTAAAGAGCTCAAGCTCCCATTTCAGCATCGAGGTAAGCAGCTGGATTGATTCTCCACTGCCAAGTTCCTTGCAAGAGTCATTTACACCGGTGCAAAGTACATATCAAACTCTAGCATCTCAGAATAGTTAGTAGCATTTGACCCCACTTTGCACTCATTTTGCTTAGGTGTAAATGACTACACAAGGCACAAAGCTGTGGCGAAACAGAACCGTAGTATTTTAACTTGCGAGCACTGGGTTTATATTTTGAAACTCTTTGAATACGATAACTATTCTTTCCTCCCCCATTTTCACTTGCTCATATCTTTCTGAAACATTCTGCTTTGAATCTGAAACTTTCCAACCCAAGAGTAACTTTTCTGGAACGTGTAAGGAAAACTGTTTCAGTTACTGGGGGACGGAGGGCTTTTTCTGCTTAAAGGGTATCTGAGGCATGAGGGAGACACACTTAACATGCTCTTTACTGTCACAGAATCAGAACTATTAAACAACCTCCTTAAGAAAGGGATTGATCCTGCTTCCCAAATGCAGCCTGCAGGCAGATCACCAAATGGAACCTTCTCCGGTCAATGGTCATTACACGGCAGGTTTCCAGGGTTGGGGGCTCCTGGGGGTGACGACCCTCGGTTTGCTCTCCCACCAGCGAGCCCTACAGCCTCACAACAGCCAAAACAACCTGGCTCCCTGTCACAGAATCATAGATTATCAGGGTTGGAAGGGACCTCAGGAGGTCATCTAGTCCAACCCCCTGCTCAAAGCAGGACCAACCCCAACTAAAGCATCGCAGCCAGGGCTTTGTCAAGCCTGACCTTAAAAACCTCTAAGGAAGGAGCTTCCACCACCTCCCTAGGGAACCCATTCCAGGGCTTCACCCACAGTAACTCACTCAGAGTGGGGCAATGAAGCGGGATGGGCCCGTCTACACAGCTGGGTACCAGGCAGGGACTCTGCAGGTGAACCAGGGTCAGGCCATACAGGATCAAGCTCCAGGCAGGGGCCTGTGCCCAGGCCCTAGAGGGGCCGACGCCAGGCAGGAGCCCGGTCCATAGAGGGTCCGCGCCCGGTCCATACACCCCCGTTACCTTGGTGCCCTGCGCGGCCGGCCCCACCAGGCTGACGCGGTGGCCGCGGTGGGCGCCCAGCACCGGGCACAGGGCGCACACGCAGAGCGCGCAGTCGGCGCAGAACAGCTCCAGGGGCCGCTCCCGGTGCTCGGGGCACCAGCGGCCCCGCTCCCGCAGCGCCCGCAGCTCGGCCGCCGCCTCCCCGGCCGGGCCCAGGCGGTGCCCGCGGAAGGCGGGCGCCCCGCCGGGCTCCCCGAGGTGCGGCCGCGCGTGGGCCCCGCAGTAGGAGGCCAGGCAGGTGAGGCAGCTCCACTCCGCCGCGCCGCC
>NW_020699373.1:15456639-15569398 GCF_002925995.2 Terrapene triunguis | reverse complement strand
TCAGAGTATGATGTTCTAAAGTTCCTAGTCACTTATTCAGTATGAAATTGTTTGAGACAAATAAGGTAGTCTTGGAGTTTCTGATGTTTTCAGGGTCTCACTTCTCGGCAGTTTGACAGCCTGAATGGTGAATTTTCTTTTTTAAATAGTGATGGGCTTGGGGACGTTAGGCTTCCTGGCTTATTTAAGGGTTTAGGGGGCAGGGAGGAATGTTTATAATAAAAGTACAGAGTTCTTGTAAGTTTCTTGTCACCTGGATTCTGAATGTCCTAGTTTTAGATCCTGTTTTTGTGTAATTCCAGTGTCCGTCGGGTCTTTAATGCTTCAAGTCACAGATATGTACTTTCAACCTTAACAAAGTCCTCTGGCTGGTATCGTCATGCATCTGTTTTGTTATCTCTAACCAGATATGGTTGCAGTGTGTATTGGGAAGCTTCTGATCAGTGAGGTTTCACCCCTGTGCAGAGGGCCAGCAAAGCCTTCAACATAGGGTGTAAATGCCCCACCGCCAGCCTCATGGTGACTCGTCACTGTGGTGAATTTCACCCAGAGGAAACAATTAGGGGAGAGGGCAAGGTCAAAGCAAAAGGCAGGTGAAAGCATCAGAGCAGTCCATGCTGAGGAGTGAGGTGGATGGGGACTGTCCTTGCTTCTCACCATCTGGGTACCTTTACATCTGCCTGGCCATCAGGCTGTGAAGGGAATGTAGCACGGTACAGTGGGAATGGGGCTAGGAAGCCACTGCCAGCCCTTTGCTAGTGCTAATCCCAGCTCTAAGAGTGACTTCTTGTGTGGCTAGGGCAAGTCCCATGACCTCTCTGTATTTCAATATGCTTGTTCCAAAAATGGGGATGATACTCAACGGCAAAAGGAAGTTGGTGAAAGTGCTTTGCAAAAAGAAAAAAAGCGTTAATGCCATCAGTGTCAAACATTGGAACTTAACACAGAGGACGTGCAAACTAATGGCACAGGAAGGACTTAGAATGTTAAACATTAAAAAGGGAAGGCTCCTATGCAAATATACCACTCCCGTCCTGCACCGACAGACTTCTAATCTGCCCTTATAAATCCTGCAGGCACTGACCTAGAAGGCCATCAGAACTGTAGGCTAGAAAAAAAAAACGGCTTTCTGTCTCCTTGTAAACACTAACACTGGGCACTTCGGAGTTTCCCATCAGGGAGAATGCATGTACGACTAGCAATGTGCATTCCACCCAACGGGCAGAAATGACTTGAGTAAGCAGTAGGACAGTCAGGCTGAAGGAAACTGAGGCAGGAGGCCACTTTGCATTTCCAGCCTCAAAAGTAAACACAATATTAAGTACATACACACAGGGTTTTTCAGTCGAGGCCAGCAGCTGGCAAGTTTTGTTTCGCTAATAGGATTTTTTTTTAAAGCCTGTATGCTGCTTTGTGTAGTAAATTGCTTATATAGTTCTGGACTGAGCGAGGTGTCGTTTTTAAAGTCTATTTTAGGGCTGTCGATTAATTGTAGTTAACTTACGCGATTAACTCCAAAAAAATTGCACTGTTAAACAATATTTTGGATGTTTTTCTATATTTTCAAATATATTGATTTCTATTACAACACAGAATACAAAGTGTACAGTGCTCACTTTTGTTGTAGGAGCAGCAGTGAGCTGCATGCTCTGTATAACCTGTATGTTCAAAAGGTCTGTTAAACCTTCCCCCCCCCCCCTTCTCCTCTCCCTCTTTAAATACCTGTGAAATGGCTTTTCCCCTCCCCCTCCCCCCTGGAATGCTTGTGGGATGAATGGGCTGCTTGAGCAGCTGGAAGATCAGAAGAGCTCCCAGGTAGACAAGGTGTCTGGCACTCTGATTAGGCAGCGATCACACACCCAATGCATGGACACTGTCCAAGATGGAGTGTGACCAACCAGACACAGCCAAGTCAGCTCTAGTCACAGGCCATGAGGAACAGGTCCTTAAAAGGGGAAGGGGCCATGTGCTCAGGAGTGCACTCACAAGCTTGTACCTCCCGTGAAGCCCTTTGCCCGGACCACCTGGCCATGGCTCGCCGTGTTGCATTCCATCGTGCCTTGGGAAGACTGACCTTCATCGCACTGCCCATCGCTGCACTGTGGGACACTTACCTTGAAGGATCCTGACATCTCCAATGCTGTGCCTGTCCTGGGAGCGTGAGTATGCGAGTGAGAGTGTGCCCCCCCACCCTTTGAGCTTAGCTATCAGTATAATAAACGTGCTGCTTTCTGCCAGACTCTGGTGGGTCATTGGTCCTCCCCAAGCTTACTAGCTGGCCCAATTTTGGGTAACAACTTTATATTATTATTTTTGATTACAAACATTTGCACTGTAAAAATGAACAAAAATAATATTTTTCAAGTCACCTCATACAAGTACTGTAGTGTAATCTCTTTATCATGAAAGTGTAACTCATAAATGTAGATTTTTTTTTTGTTACAGAACTGCACTCAAACAAAACAATGTATAACTTTAGAGCCTACAAGTGCACTCAGTCCTCCTCCTTGTTCAGCCAATCGCTAAGACAAACAAGTTTGTTTACATTTACGGGAGATAATGCTGCCTGCTTCTTATTTACAACGTCACCTGAAAGTGAGAACAGGCATTCGCATGGCACTTTTGTAGCTGGCGTTACAAGGTATTTACATGCCAGATATGCTAAACATTCATATGCCCCTTCATGCTTCGGCCACCAATCCAGAGGATATGCTTTCATGCTGATGATGCACGTTTAAAAAAAAATAATTAAATTTAATTAAAAAAAAAATTAATTAAATTTGTGACTGAACTCCTTGGGGGAGAATTGAACGCTCCTGCACTGTTTTACCTGCATTCTGCATATATTTCATGCTTTAGCAGTCTCGGTTGATGATCCAGCACATGTTCGTTTTAAGAACACTGTTACCAGATTTGCCCTTTGCTTTGGGGTATGCTCATTTATTAGGGTTACTCTTCTGGGGGGGATTCTGTACTTCTATCAATGTACTGCTTGTGTCATGTGTGTTCTCATATGGAGCTCTACTTCTCCCTGCTGCAAGTTCCCTCCCAATGGAGCTATCCTGCAGGACCTCGGGTCCCCAGGGCTGGGTTCTTCCAGCCCCAGAATCAGACAAACATACACACACATTAACAGAGCGCGTCTGAGAGGACTGGGTTAATCAGCACTCCCAAGCTGACCCCTTATATGTCCCTGGACTCAGTATGCTGAGTCGAGCAGCACCTCCAAGCTGTCACCCTCATATGTCCCAGGTTCAGCATGTCCCTGTCCCCACTTTCACGTGATCAAAATCAACCTTCTGCTGGTGGCATCTGACTCAGATGATGAAAAATGAACATGTGTCGGTCCGCTCTGCTTTGGATCGTTATCGAACAGAACCAGTCATCAGCATGGATGGATGTCCCCTGGAATGGTGGTTGAAGCATGAAGGGACATAGGAATCTTTAGCGCATCTGGCATGTAAATATCTTGCGACACCCGCTACAACAGTGCCATGCGAACGCCTGTTCTCACTTTCAGGTGACATTGTAAACAAGAAGCAGGCAGCATTATCCCCTGCAAATTGAAACCAAACTTGTTTGTCTGAGCGATTGGCTGAAGTAGGACTGAGTGGACTTGTAGGCTCTAAAGTTTTACATTGTTTTATTTTTGAATGCAGTTTTTTTGTACGTAATTTTACATTTGTAAGTTCAACTTTCATGATAAAGAGATTGCACTACAGTACTTGTATTAGGTGAACTGAAAAATACTATTTCTTTTGTTTTTTACAGTGCAAATATTTGTAAACAAAAATAAATATAAAGTGAGCACTGTACACTTTGTATTCTGTGTTGTAATTGAAATCACATTTGAAAATGAAGAAAACATCGAAAATATTTAAAGAAATGTTATTCTATTATTGTTTAATTGTGCGATTAATTATTTTAATCGCTTGACAGCCCTAGTCTATTTATTATTTGCAGGCTCAAGTGAGGTATAATTTGAATTCTCTAGGTCAACAGCCATCAAAAAGAGCTGGATCGGTGAGTTGATCTTGCATTAATAAATGTTCCAAGAATTTTAAGGATTTCTAAGCAATGAGAATGTATTTTAATATTTAAAAAGACATAAAACCTCTTATTTATAACGGCAGTAACGGAGTGCCTTGCATTACAGCATCCTGTGATGTGGGGAAGTATTGATCCATTTTACAGATGGGGAATGGAGTCAGAGAGATTAAGACCCTGATTCAGGAAGGTACTTAAGCATTTGCCTGTGAGTGGTTGCTGCCAGACAAGGAGTGAGTGGCTGAGCCAGTAACTGAACCCAAAGTTTCTTAAGTCGCAGGTCAGTGCTTTAACGCCAAGGACATCAGCTTTCCTCCCTGTTTTGTTTCCAATTGTTTAGACAACAATAGGGTGGTCCTTCAAAATCATAGCAAGCAAAGTAGCATTCGTTAATGATTTCTAAGTAGAACTAGTAACAAAATGGATTTTCCGTCCCACTAAAAAATTCAAGATTTTGAAAATTTTTATCCTAAAATCAAGAAAGAAAGCCAAAATTTCACAATTTATCACAAAATCAAATGCTGAAAAAAAATTCATTTTGGGTCAGTTGAAATGTTTTGTTTCTATTTCAACCCTTTTAAATATCAAATACATTTCTAAGCAAAAAATAGTTTCAAAACAAAATATCAAAACTTTTCATTCCAAAAATGTTGAAATGGGACATTGACATTTAAAAACTTCCCCCCCCAATTGTTTTCAAAACCAAGTTTTGTCAAAACGGATACAATTCTGTAGTTTTCTCAAAACGGCAATTTCCAATAGAAAAATGTTTCATTGAAAGTTTTCCAACCAGTTCTATTTAAAAACTAACCTCCTCCCTGCTTTTAATGGTGAGCAGCCTGGCGCCTGCTCCTACAAACCTTTCTGCACATGGCTAACTTTACTCACCTGAGAAGTCACTGGGGCTAATCACATTCGCAAAATCAAGCAGATGCATAAGTGTGTGCAGGACTGAGGAGTTGGTTTGCAGCCCTACTGCGTGTCAATGGCATTTTTCACCAGGCTTCATACCCTTGTGTGAGACCAGTGTGAATTCAAAGATTGAAACGTCACTCAAGCAAAATCCTGACTCTTTCTGGAGAATTAGTTTATTTTTCAAGGTTAACCACTTTGGAAGTGCTGAGAAGTGGCGGGGTGAGGAACAGAATGTTTATTTTAATTACTGCAGTTTCATTCTGGGTCAGGCTAACCTGTTGGGATCTCTTTTGTGAGTCTGTGTATTTTAAGTAATTTAATTTTACAAAAGATTAGGAGGCCTTTAAAGTGCCTTCAATAGTGCTGCAAAAGCTTAATTTTCATGTTCAATTTTTATTTTCTTCAAACATAAAAAAAGCTTTGAAGGTCCAATTTTAACTTACATTGATTACATTTTGTTTGTACTCCCCTCCCCCCCCTGAACATTTTCATTAGGAAAATAAATGAAGGTAAGAAGTATTTTCCTGAGTTAATTACTTCCATTTTTCTTAATTAAAAAAGTGGAAAGTTTTTTGGGAGCATAAGAAACATATTCGTTTATATACTCCTTGCTATTTTTTACAAAGTTACCAGTAAACACTTTTTCTACAGGATGTGGCATTTTCAATGCGGCGTTGTAATTATTTCTGTACACTTGAATTTTTAAGCACGTTTCTAAATTACATGGCCATTGGTTAGTGAAATAGAGCAAGATTCTCTCCCTCTCTCAAGAAAGGGTTTTGGGATGATTATTGTAAAATGCAAACAGGATGGTTTAAAAATACACTTAAGCAGAAGTGTGCAGTTCAGATTTTTTTTCACATTCCTCACATATTATATTCAGTTCCTTATTAAAATAATCCACTTGTTAAAATGGCAGACTCCACACAAACACCAGCTCAACACACAAAAGACTTAAGAGCACCCTAAGGACAAAACATCCAGGCCATGCCCTCCAAAAGTATATGATTAAAAAAAATAAGCTCACTACAGAGAGTTCTGAATGTCACCTGATCAAATGGAGCACTGTGTATCTGAAAGGGGTTATCTGTCCAGACTGGATTGTAAGATCCTTGGAGCATGGGTCTGTCTTTTCCGGTTTCATTTTTACAGCATGCGGTCTGAGGGCTCAGTAAATAAATCTGAAAGAAAAAAACGATGTTAAGATCGATTTAAGGTTCAGAGTAGCTTAAAGGTAAAATGCCTTACCAAGTGTTGTAATTATCCCCAAACCAAGAGCTAGTCCAAGTTTACACTAGAAAAACTTTGCCAGTGCAGCTATATTGGTATAACTAGAGCGGCAAACCCTCCTAGTGCAGATGCAGCTTATACAAACAAACAAAACATGCTTTAGCTGGTATGGCTCATACCAGTTCCCCAAATGAAAGCAGCTTTCCTGGCAAAAGACCTTTTCCTGGAACGACCTTGATAGATGCTCTGGCTGACTAGAAAAATCACAGCTGCTCTCCAGAAAGTCCCACACTCCCCAAGGACTAGGTCGAGATATATCCCTTGCAAATTAAGTGCTGCAACCAAGACAGCTAGAAT
Organism: Terrapene triunguis; assembly: GCF_002925995.2. Taxonomy (NCBI): domain Eukaryota; kingdom Metazoa; phylum Chordata; order Testudines; family Emydidae; genus Terrapene; species Terrapene triunguis. Next base: position 15,562,849 of record NW_020699373.1, on the reverse strand, counting down.
TCCTTGATGTGTGTGACATGTTGTGGAGAGCGGAGGGCTTTGCTCTGTGGAAAGCCTTAAGAACTGTTGGAGAGAGAAGTGAAGGACAAAGCTACAGATTCGGACTGGAAACATGGGTTAATGGAACTGTATCCAGTGCTCTAGACTTAAAGAAATTGAACAGCTCACTTTTCTCAAGGAGGAAGAGGGACCACCAGCTACTGCCCAGAGCCACCATGTGCAGGGCAGAGAGAAGAATGAGGAGTCAAATCCTCTCCAGCTGCCCACTGTTTGACATTTCTGCTCTTATATGCAGTGTTGTTGTAGCTGTGTCAATCCCAGGATCTTAGACAAGGTGGGTGAGGTAATATCTTTTATTGGACCAGCTTCTGCTGGTGAGAGAGACAAGCTTTCAAGCTTACACTGAGCTTTTCTCCAGGTCTGGGAAAGGTACTCATAGTGTCACAGCTAAATACAAGGTGAAAAAGATTGTTTAGCATAAGTAGAATCATAGAATATCAAGGTTGGAAGGGACCTCAGGAGGTCATCTAGTCCAACCCCCTGCTCAAAGCAGGACCAATCCCCAGACAGATTTTTGCCCTAGATCCCTAAGTGGCCCCCTCAAGGATTGAGCTCACAACCTTGGGTTTAGCAGGCTAATGCTCAAACCACTGAGCTATCCCTTCCGCATGTTTCAAAGGACCATTCAAAGTGACTGCTCCAGTCATAGGGAGGAAAGAAGGGGGGAGAAAAAGGAGCCGGGGGTGGGGGTTGCTAGTGGGTTACAGATTGTTGTAATAACCCATAAATCCAGTGTCTCTATTCAGTCCATGATTTTCAGTGTCTAGCAAAGTTATGAATTTAAGCTCCCAGGCTCACCGTTTTAAAGTGTTGTGCAGATTTCCATTGGGGATGAGGACTGATAGGTCAGTTATAGAGTGATCACTTTTTGAAAAGTGTTCACCCACAGGTGATAGGGAGTCTTCTTATTTTCCTGTGAGAGTTCGAGAGTGGGGTGATTGGTTTGACCCACATAGGTGCTATTGGGGCATTTAGTGCACTGACTGAGGTACACCATATGTTATAGGCATGTGTAGGACCTGTGGATCTTGAAAGGTGTGTCGAGGGTTTTTTTGATCATTGTAGCAATGGAGAGATGCCTGCATGTGTTGTTCTGGCATGGTCTGCGGCAGCTTTGAGTTGGTGTGTCCTTGTTTGCGGGGAGCCGCTTCAGATGACTTTGGAGAGGTTGGGGGATTGTTGGAAGGCCAAAAGAGGGAATTCAGGAAAGATTTCTTTCAGGGTGGGGTCCCCATCATACATGGGTTGTAGTTTGATGACAACCCATATGGGTTCCGCTGTGGGGGGTGGTAGGTGACAACTGGGGATGTGCAGTCGGAGGGAGTTTTATTTCTGTATTGAAGCAGGCGCTCTCAGGGTATTGGGGTAGCTCATTTCATGATGCAATCTGCTTCTCTGGTGGAGTGTCCTGTTTGGTGAAGGCAGTTTTGAGCGTGTTAATGTGTATATCTTAGATTTTCTTTTTGGAGAATATTTTGAGGTATGTAAACACACATTTCTTCCTTCAGAATACTTCTGCTTGTGTGGTTTTGAACATGTGCTAAAACCATAATCCAGGGGATTTCAATCATAGCCTTACATATAATGTTGCTACATACATTTCACCATGATATTATTGACCAGAGTGTTATTAGTTATCAATGATACATCAACAAAGCATATTTTGTGCAAAGATTATAATAGTGTGTAAGGTGTGAAGACAGGGGTGCTTTCAGTCACACCTACACCGATTGAATTTGTGAAAAATGTAATGTGAATTTTCATGGAAACTTTTCCACTGGCTGTACACAGAATCATAGAATATCAGGGTTGGAAAGGACCTCAAGGGGTCATCTAGTCCAACCCCCTGCTCAAAGCAGGACCAATCCCCAGACAGATTTTTGCCCCAGATCCCTAAATGGCCCCCTCAAGGATTGAACTCACAACCCTGGGTGTAGCAGGCCAATGCTCAAACCATATTGCTGCTCATAATTCCACAAGGTCTAATACCTAGGGAGTTTGGCTTCTCAACAGAATATAAAATATCCAAAACAATTATGCATGCCACAAATTATTATCCCTTCAGTGTAGTCTTACCTGACCCACTTCCAACTTGAGAAAGCAACAGGACTACTCATGCATGTAAAGTTACTCAAACATGGAAGAGTTTGGGCCTTTAGCTTGGATTATAATTCAACACCAAACAGAATTATCCCACTGCAAATATTTATAACTTGGATAAGTTTCAACAAGATCAAGTGACAAAGCCAGGCTAGTGTTTAGCCATCCAAAGCATGAAGGTGAAAGTCCTGTTGACACACCCACAAAACACACAACTGCAAAGTGATAATCTTTCACACAGAAATGCCAGACTATTTTCAGAGCCCTGTTTGCACATGTACAGTGAGCTGTAGTGCCAGAGTAACATCTAGACAGCATCATCACCGCTTCTTCAAAAACTGACAGCCTCAAAAGGGATTTCTCTTGCAAGCAAGTTTATTTCAGGATTTTCGAGATAATGAACATGCTCAATATCCCAGACCTAGGAAGTATTAAGGTGGGACAGAGTATTGGTATTCCCTTAGCACCAAGAGGCTGAGATCAGGGTCCCATTATCCTCCAGGCTGTACAAACAGGGAGTGGCAGGGAAGAGTTAGAGGGCAAGAGCCATGCTGGGAATTTACACGGGATTTGTAGGAGTCTCTCTGATTATCTCACCATAGCATCGGTCACCGAGCCCTCCTTTGCCCTCAGACAGGCCCAGGCTCAGAGCCCGTGTAAGCAGCAGGGCAAAGCAATTGGTTTGCTGTGACCATGGCCCCACAAGCCTGCAGGTAGCGCCTAGCCCTTGCTGGGTCCCCACAGGCATGGCGCTCATACACGGGGACCTTCTCTCCTAGCCTGTGGGGGATCCTGGGAATTCAATCATGCAACAACACACCCAGACACGAGTCAGGCCCACACACTGACACAAAGAGCAGGGAGTAGTAAGGCCCTGTGGGTACCTCAAGCCGCCTGGCATCTGTGCGTCTCTGGGGCAAGCACTCAGAGGCAGAGTCCTTCCCAGCTAGAGCTCTTGGCCCCTCAGGCCTGTCCCTGCACAGAGCTCCCCCTCTCCCGTCAGAGGCTCCAAACTCAGGCCAGACTCAGAGCTCCTCTCTCTCCCCACCCCCAAGATGGCTCCTGTTGCTAGTTCCACACCCCACATCAGCTAAAGGGGAAGGGCCCTCAGCTGTGCATCAGTCTCTGACCAGCCCAATGCTGCCACAGGAGGGACAGTCGTGGCCCTTCCGGGGCCCATCCCTCAGGAGTCCGTTCTCCCCTCCTAAGGGTTAGTTTTTAGTCCCGGCTCTGTGGTGAGCCCTGTTTGAATTCGACTGTCGGGGAGGGAAGCACCTTGGAGACATTGACACTTATTACAGCGTGCTGGTAATGTGCTTGGGAACAAACATGCAAGCCCCCATCCTCCTCCCTCCACTCGAGCAGCTGAGCGGCGGCATTCCACACGCCCTCTGCTCAGGTTAGCCGAGAGGCAGAGGGCTGCATCGCCAGGCCAGAAACCACTCTGTAAACACTGGCCCTGCGTCCTGACCAAACACCAACACTCCCCATCGCCCCTGCCCTGAGAATAAACAGGACCAAGATGCGACTTGTTTACTCAGCATAACGTGCCAGGTTGGGAGCAGGGCAGCTGCCCCACCTTATCCATAGCCGCTTAGCGCCTCCGCAGCCTGAGACCTGCCCCCTGCCGACATCGCCAGCTCACTACCCCAGCGGTGGTTGTTGGCACTCTTTCCACCAGCCCAGTGCTATCTGCCCTGCTCAATCATTAACCCGGCCAGCTGTCCTCTCCTCACCCTATCGACCCAGGTGCAAACCATTTGCTGCTGTATTGATTTGGTTGCTGTGGTTGCTATCCAGCGTACGTGGCCTTTCTGGTTTGCCACGGAGTTCACTTTCCCAGTCAACTTCCCTCTGAGGGATCTTCCAGCCATCTGCCGCTACCCCTCCCCCCCGCCATGGCACCCACACTTCCATTCTTACCCTCCCCACCTTGTCCCTCTGGCCTTACACCCAGGCCCACCTTGCCCTGCTTTATCGCTAAGATCACTGCCATCAGTGACCTCCCCAGCTCTCAGAAACCAGGCTTCCTTCTCCCTGAGGGCATTCCCCCCTCTCTCACACCTTGCCCCACGCTGTCTCCAAAGAACCATGGGATGGGGGGAGGGGAAGAGTCTGAGCTGCTTCTCCCCTGCTATTTCCAGCCCCTCCCCCTTCCCACTCCTCCCCCTCTAAGCAGCACTCCATCCAACTCTTCCCCTCCAACCCCAGCAATCACCCACAGCCTTCTGCACACCCAGTTCCCGCTCTGAGTGACACCTGGCTAGAGCTGTGGCATGGCGTCCCTTTGCCAGCACTCAGTATTGGGTCTATAAAAGTTATATAGTCCTCAGCTGCTTTTCCTGCCTGGGAACACCCCATGGCATAAGAGAGGGGTGGACTTATGGGTAGGGCATCAGACTGGGAACTCCAGAGAGCTGGGTTCAATTGCCAGCTCTGGCACGGACATTGTGTGTGACCTTAGGCCAGTCACTTCATCTCTCCGTGCCTCAGTGTTCTCTAGAAAGCAAGGAGAACAGTACTCCCCTTTCCCCTCATCTACTGAGATGAGAGTTCTTTGGGGCAGGGACTGCCCCTTATTCTGGGTTTGTGCATAGTAAACCCCTCGCGCAGCGGGGCCCTGATCTGAGCTGGGCTCGCTACCAGGAAAAATAAACGATAAAAAATCCACATCCCTGGTTATGGGCATCCCAATGCTACCATATTTGTATGGCAACTTTAATGCTGATAGCTTAATAGGAGCATTTCTTGTCCCAGTTAGTGCATTCATTTGTTCTAGAAAAATCAGAGGGATACCCAGGGAGATTCATACAGAAACAATTTAGGAAAAGAAACCAGAATAGCAGAAACGGGGGCATTTCTGGGGCATCGGCTCCCTTTGCTAAGGCTAGTCAGGGTCGCTGTAAAAGGCAGTGTATTCCCTAAACTGCTTCAGAACATCCCTCTACTACGACCCCTTTAATTTAAAAAAGTTTAATGGATTAATTAGTTTTGAAAGGAAAAGCTCCTTGTATTAAACGATCAGCATTAACGCTGCTGTACAAGCAGAGTGGTGTCGCGATACCCAGCAATGTGTTATAGTGCTGGGCTAAGTATAGCGTATGGGAGAGTGGTGTACGTTACACTTACCTTCCTCTTGCTCCCATAGACGCAACACTATGGGTATGTCTACACTACCTGCCGGATCGGCGGGCAGCAATCGATCTAGCGGGAGGGGATAGCTCAGTGGGGTTTGAGCATTGGCCTGCTAAACCCAGGGTTGAGAGTTCAATCCTTTAGGGGGCCATTTAGGGATCTGGGGCAAAAATCTGTCTGGGGATTGGTCCTGCTTTAAGCAGGGGGTTGGACTAGATGACCTCCTGAGGTCCCTTCCAACCCTGATATTCTATGATTTATCGCATCTAGTCCAGATGCGATAAATCGACTCCTGAGCGCTCTCCCGTCGACTCCAGTGCCATGAGAGGCGGAGTCGAGGGGAGCAGCAGCAGTTGACTCACCACAGTGAAGACACTGCGGTGAGTTAATCTAAGTACATCGACTTCAGCTACGTTATTCACATAGCTGAAGTTGCGTAACTTAGATCGATTCCCCCCCTTCCCCCCCCCCCCCAGCGTAGACCAGGCCTATGATAGAAAGCAGCGGACGGCACACCACAGCGGGGGAGCCTATTATGGGACATCCTAAGGTTTTTCACTGGAAACGTGGCCTCTTACTCCAGGACAGAAAAGGCAGTAACTGGGAATGTGCCTTTAATAGTATCAACCTGGCTCGCCAGACTGCATGTTGAGTGCATCCTTCCAAGACTGGTAAGATAAACAAATGACACTATTACAACATTGACAGGTTGGAAGTAAACACTGATTAACTTTGCCCCCAGTGCAGTGCAACGTAAGCAGCAACCAAATATACAGATGAATGCAAATTATAAACATCTGACTTGTGAATATTAGCTTGTGGCACCATTGTCCATCCCAGTGTTCAGGCCTGTGTGGAGTCATGCCAGCCCTGGAGGAATTGTGGGGAGAATTCTGCCACAGGAAGAGAGAACTGCTCTCAGAGTTCCCCCGGCATGTTGTGTTAGTATTAAGACAGTCTCAGAATTTCTAAATATTATAGGCAACAACTTCCTAACTCAAAGAGTGTTACATCCGACATGGGCGGAATTCTGTGTTAGACCTCATCTTGACAGATAAAGAGGAACTGATGACGGAACTAAAAATTAATGGTAACTTAGGTGCAAGTGATCATGGCTTGATCACGTTTATAATGTGCATATAGTGTAAAGTCCAGACCAATGATGTAAATACTTGGTGCCTTAAAAGGGCCAGTTTCACAAAACTGAAAGCAATTATGAGCCAAATCAGCTGGGAGGAAGAATTTAATCAGAAAAATGTCACTATTAATTGAGAATGATTTAAGAACACCTTACTAGATGCCCCAAAAGCCACAATCGAGGATGAAAGCTGCACTGGTTAAGAAAACAACCTGATTTAGAAGGGAAGTGAAGGAATCTATGAAAAATAAAAAATAGATATATATAGATATAGATAAATAAATCTATCTCAAACGGAAGAAAGGGAGAAGTTAATAGTAATGAATATAAATCAGAAGCTTGGAATTGTAAAAACTTGATCAGGGAAGCAAAAGGACACAAGGAGAAATCTATGACCAGCAGAGATAAGGACAATAAGGAATTTTTAAAGTATATTAGGGAAAAAACCATTTTAACAATTCTACCATGGACCAATACCATTATCAATAATGCAGAAAAGGCAGAAGTAAATATTTCTGTTCTATATTTGGGAAAAAAGATTACGTAGTCATGTCATACAACACACTTTCCATTCCACTAGCATCTCGGGAAGGTGTTAAACAGCAGGTACTAAAATTAGACGTTAAATCAGCAAGTCCGGATAACTTGCATAAAAGAGTTTAAAAAGAGCTGGCTGAGGAACTTGCTGGACTGTTAATGTTGACTTTCAGTAAGTCTTAGACACTGTGGAAGTTTCAGGCGATAGGAAGAAAGCTAATATTTTGCCAGTATTTAAAAAGGGTAAATGGGATGACGTAGATACAGTAACTCCTCGCTTAACGTTGTAGTTACGTTCCTGAAAAATGTGACTTTAAGCGAAACGATGTTAAGCAAATCCAATTTCCCCATAAGAATTAATGTAAATGGGGGGGTTAGGTTCCAGGGAAATTTTTTTCACCAGACAAAAAAGACAGTTATCTTTTCCATAACGGGTGTTCTTCAAGATGTGCTGCTCATGTCCATTCCACAATAAATGTGCGTGCTTGCCACGTGCGCCAGTGCCGGAAGTTTTTCCCCTAGCAGTACCCGTAGGGGAGCACCCCAGCGACCCCTGGAGTGGCACATCCATGGTGCGGTATAAAGGGCGCTGCACACTCCCCCCACCCTCAGTTCTTTCTTGCCAGACAACTCTGACAGAGGGGAAGGAGAGTGGGATGTGGAATAGACATGAGCAACACATCTCGAAGAACACCAGTTATGGAAAAGGTCACTGTCTTTTCTTCTTCGAGTGATTGCTCATGTGTATTCCACAGTAGGTGATTCCAAGCTATATCTGTTGGAGGTGGGAAGGAGTTCACAAACTGTCGGGACGGAGCACAGCCCTGCCAAACCCGGCGTCCTCCCTGGTCTGGGAGACGATCGCATAGTGCGAGGTGAACGTGTGAACTGAAGACCACGTGGCAGCCCTACAAATGTCCTGAATGGGGACATGGGCCAAAAAGGCAGCCGACGAGGCCTGCACCCTAATTGAGTGTGCCCTCACAATTGACGACGGGGGGATTCCCGCCAGGTCATTGCAGGTACGGATGCACAAGGTGATCCAGTTGGAGAGCCGCTGAGTGGAGATCGGCCAACCTTTCATGTGCTCAGCCAAGGCCATGAACAGCTGCGAAGACTTCCTGAATGGCTTAGTCCGCTCCAGGTAAAAGGCCAGAGCCCGTCTCACATCCAGCATGTGGAGGCGGCGCTCCTCACTGGACGAATGGGGCTTGGGGCAGAGGACCGGCAGGAAAATGTCCTGACCCACGTGGTAGGCAGAGACCACCTTCAGGAGGAACGAGGGGTGTGGGCACAGTTGGACCTTATCCTTATGGAACACTGTGTATAGGGGCTCGGAGGTCAGGGCCCTGAGTTCCAAGACCTGCCTAGCCGATGTGTTCGCCACCAGGAAGGCCATCTTCCACGAGAGGTGCGACCAGGAGCATGTAGCCAGCAGCTCAAACGGGGATTCCACAAGGCGGGCCAGCACCAGGTTCAGGTCCCACTGGGGGTCGAACGTATGGGAAGAGACGATGCAATCCCTTAAGGAATCAGCAGTCATAGCATGGGAGAATACCGTGTGGCCCTGCACCGGTGGGTGGAAGGCCGATATGGCCACCCAGTGCACCTTGACAGATGAGGGCGCCAGGCCCTGGGCCCTAAGGTGAAGAAGGTAGTCCAAAATTAGCTGGATTGGGGCAGCCACGGGGGAAACGCCCTGCTCATCTGCCCATCGGGAAAACCAAGACCACTTTGCCAAGTAGGCTCGGTGCGTGGAGGGCCGCCTACTTTCCAAGAGGACATGCTGAACCCCTTCTGAGCACGTTCTTTCCTCCCGGCCTAACCATTGAGCAGCCACGCCATGAGGTGGAATGCCGTTAGGTTGGGGTGGAGGTGGTGGCCCTGGTCCTGGAAGAGCAGGTCTGGGCGGGATGAGTTTATGGAAAATAGATCCTGTCAAACTAATTTGCTATAATTTTTTTTTATGAGATTACAAGTTTGGTTGATGTAATATACGTAGATTTCTGTAGGGCATTTGACTTGGTACCACATGACATTTTGAATAAAAAACTAGAATAATATTCACACGGCACACCTTAAATGAATTAAAAGCTGGCTAAGTGACAGATCTCAAAATGTAACTGTAAACGGGAAATCAAACAGGAGTGTTTCTAATGGGGTTCCACAGGGATCGGTTCTTTGCCCTATATTATTGAATATTTTTATTAATGACCTAGAAAAAGGCATAAAATCATCACTGAAAGTTTGCAGATGATGCAAAAATTGGGAGAGCAGTAATAGTGAAGAGGATAGGTCACTGATTCAGAACAATCTGGATCACTTGGTAAATTAGAAGCAAGCAAATAATATCCATTTTAATAAGGCTAAATGTATATGTAACCCGCACACCTCCTGGGTGTGGTGCTCTGTCCCAGCTAGTGGCACCGAGACCACTTAGAGAGAGATTAATGAGTTTGCTCTACAGCCTTAGCTAAGAGCCATGTGGCTTTTAGCTCATGAAGTAGAGGCTCATGCACTAAGCTCCAGAGGCCCCAGGTTCGAACCCGCCCGCCGACTACCAGGGTCTGTCGGTGTTACATATACACCTAGGAACAAAGAATGTAGGCCACACTTACACGATGGGGGACTTTGTCCTGGGAAGCAGTAACTCTGAAAAATATTTGGGGGCCCACAGTAAATAATCAGCTGAACATGAGCTTGGAGAAGACCAAGTTAAGATCCCACTGTGGGGCAGGGGTCCGTACCTGCGGGAAGAGTCTCTCGAGGCCTCTCAAGAATCCGCCCATCATGTCATGAGAAGACACCGTCTGGCCCTGGATCGGTGGGTGAAAAGCGGAGATGGCCGCGAGATGCACTCTAATGGAAGAGTGTGCCAGGCCCTGGTTCCTAAGATGAAGCAAGTAGTCTAGAATAGACTGTATGGAAGAGCGCAAGGGAGAGATGGCACGCTTGGATGCCCAGTAGGAAAACCTCATCCACTTGGCCAGTAAGTCAGTTTGGTTGAGGGCTTCCTGCTTCCCAGGGGGAACCTGTTGGATCTCATCCGAGCAGGTCCACTCCTTCAGGTTCAGCCACACAACATCCACACCGAGAGGTGGAGGGACATGAGGTTGGGGTGCAGAAGCTGACCGTAGTCCTGTGACAGCAGGTCCAGTCAGTTGGGCAGGGGCCAGGGAGGGGCCGCTGCCAGGTTCATGAGCATGCTGAACCAGTGCTAGCGAGGCCACGCTGGGGCAATCATGACAACCTGTGCCTTGTGTCTCTTGATCTTCGCTAGGACCTTGCGGATGAGAGAAATCAGAGGGATCCCGTACATCAGGTTCCCTGACAACGACAGGAGGAAGGCATTGGAGAGGAAGTCCTTGCAGTGAACAAAACCAGCGGCATTTCGTGTTTTGCCTGGTGGTAAACAGGTCCACTTAGGGAATTTCCCCAATTCTGGAAGATCATGCCGGCTACCGCCGGGTGGCGCGACTGCTCGTAGTGAGAGAAGTCCCTGCTGAGGTCATCTGCTAGTGTGTTCTTGACGCCAGGGAGGTGACAAGCTTCCAGATGGACTTCGTGGCTGATGCAGAAGTCCCAGAGATGGCGTGTCTCTTGGCAAAGAGTCGACGAACATGCTCTCCCTTGCCTGTTGATGTAGAACATCGAGGCTGTGTTGTGTGTCAGAACTCTCAACACCTTGCCCAACAGGTGAGGTAGGAAGACTCCGCATGCCAAGCGGACCGCCTTGAGTTCTTTGATGTTTATGTATAATGTCATCTCCCAGCCAAAGTCCGAGGCCTCCGATACCAACTCGACGGAGTGATGGGTGTGTGTGTTGAATGGAACCCCCTCTAGGACCATCGTGCCATTGGTCCACCATTGCAGTGAGGCAAGTACCGTTGGCGGAATGGTAACGGCCTTGTGCACGTGATCTCTGGACTGGGAATAGACCGTCACCAGCCATTGCTGCAGGGGCGCATCCGGAGCCTGGCATGGCGGACAATGTATGTGGATGCTGCCATGTGACCCAGCAGGCACAGACAAACCCTGGCTGTAGTCGGGGGAATGCAGAGACCTCCACGATGAGGTCCGTCAAAGTCTGGAACCTTTCTAGTGGCCAGAACGCTCTGGCGCAGATCAAGTCGAGCACTACGCCAATTAACTCTATCCTTTGCCTTGGAATAAACGTAGACTTTTTGTCATTCACCAGTAGGCCCAGGGAGCGGGACGTGGCTTGCAGCACCGCGACACTGAGACCTGGAGTTGCCCTTGGCTAGCCAGTTGTCAAGGAATGGGTAGATCTGGATACCCTGATGCCTGAGGTAAGCAGCCACCTCCGACATGCACTTGGTAAACACTCTGGGTGCTGTTGCCAGGCCGAATGGGAGGACCACAAACTGGTGATTGGGGGAGGGGGAGAGCTCACTGTAAACCGGAGGAAGTGTCTGTGACCTTGAAAGATAGCTATGTGGAAGTATGCGTCCTTCAAATCAAGGGCGGCATACCAGTCTCCCAGATCCAGGGAGGGGATGATAGAAGCCAGGGAGACCATACGGAACTTTAGCTTCTTTAGATACTTGTTGAGGTCTCACAGGTCCAGGATGGGCCACAGACCACCCCTTGGCCTTTGGGATTAAGTAGTACCGGGAATAGAACCCCTTGTTCCTGTACTCAAGAGGAACTTCTTCCACCGCACCCAATTGCAGCAACCGCTTTACCTCCTGCGCAAGGAGACTCTCCTGAGAAGGGTCCCTGAAGAGGGATGGGAGTAAACTGTAGGGTATAATCCTCCGCCACAGTATTGAGGACCCAGCGGTGTGAAGTTATAGCTGTCCATGCGGAGAGGAAAAAAGAAAGGCAGTTGGAGAACAGCAGGACAGACGGATCCAGGGTATAGTCTGGTAGGTCACCCTCGAGCGCACCCTCAAAATGTTTGCTTGCCCCCCCTGCTTATTGCGGGTCAAGTCTGACTGGACAGAGGGAGGAGGTGGGTGGCTTGGGCGGTGCTTGTAGCCCTACTCTTCTTATGGGGGGAGGATCCTGGTGGGGTTGACTCCTTTAGCCCTGAGATTGTTGCAGTTTGAACCGCTTATAGGATGGACCGGGAATGTACAGCTCCAGAATTTTCAGAGTAGTGCGGGAGTCCTTAAGGCACTTTACCATCCATCGGCTCTGCAACCAGGGCCTGACCATCGAAGGGGAGGTCCTGCGTCAATTGCTGGGCCTCCGTTGACAGACCCGAGAGAAGATAGGACGCCCTTTGCATGGAGATGGCCGAGGCCATGGTTCGAGCCATGGAGTCTGCTGCATCCCAGGCTGCTTGGAGGGCCTCTCCTGCTGCAGCCATGCCCTCTCCTAGGATCGCCTGGTATTCCTTCCTGGACCCTTCAGGCAGTGAAACCTCGAATTTGGCCATAGACTGCCACATGTTGTAGTCATAGCGGCCAAGGAGGGCTTGGTGTTGGCCACTCTCAACTGAAGTCTGGAAGACGAATACATTTTTCGCCCAAACAGATTCACTCTCTTCGAGTCTTTATTCTTGGGCGTAGCCCCGGGTTGACCCTGCCTCTCCCTCTGGTTAACGGCCTCAACTATGAGGGAGTTTGGGGCTGGGTGAGTATAGAGATACTCATGGCCTTTAACTGGCACAAAATATTTGCGCTCAGCCCTTTTTGAGATTTGTGGCAGGGAGGAGGATGTTTGACATAGGGCATTAATAATTTTTGATACCCCCTCGTGTAGGGGTAAAGCCACTCTAGCAGGTGCCGTGGAGCAAAGGACATCGAACAGTGAGTCCGACGGCTCTTCGAGTTCCTCTGCCTGGAGCCCCAGGTTAGAGGAGACCCTCTTCAAAAGCTCCTGATGAGCCTTGGCATCGTCTTGCAGAAGTGGGTGAGCGGGACCTGTAATCACTTCGTCTGGCGATAATGAGGATGAAGCCAGCGCTGAGGGATCCACCACATCCCTTTGTGGTTCAAATGGCTGCTCCCCATGGTCCTGGGGGGTCTTTGCCTGTGGGGCCTCCACCTCCGGAGGAGGATGGGATGCTATGGCTGACTGCCTATCTGAAGCCCCCGCCACTGATCAGGCAGCCTGGGAAGGCTGGATGAACCCCCATGGATTCCAGGGGTACTATGCTGCCAGCCATTGGCCTGGAGGCCACGGGGTCTGTTGCAGTGCTGATGAGGTTGACAGTACCACTGGTGCCGGGGGCCTTTCCTGCTACTAGGGACTCTTGATCAGCACCGGAGTTGTAAGCAGAGCAGACACTGTGGATTGACCATGACTGGCTGGCCCAGCAGCCTCCTCCCCACGGTGCTGGCTGCTGTGCCTCAACGCCTACCTGTCCGATCGGGACGCATTCCTCCCATGGGACCCCGGGGATCTTTGATGTTCGGACGATCTGTGTCAGTAGACCAGCAATCTATGCCTCACGCTGCTTGACCTGTACTGGGATCTAGAGCGGGACCGGGAGTCAGAGCGGGCCGATCGTCGGTAGAATCTCCCCGATGGAGGGGATTCATCATGTCTCGGTGACTGACACTGGCAGGTGGGTGACCGGTGACCCTGTTCCGCCAGTTCGTCACAGGATCGGTGCAGAGACGTTGGCGACCCAATGGGTCGGTCTCGACACTCATGCCAGGGGGTGCGTGCCTCCACAGGTCTGCACCAGGTTACCGGCAAGCTGCGCCTTGAATCCCGCTGTCAGTGCCCAGGGATCGAAGAGCTTTCTCTGAGCCTGTCTCCCAAAGTCCGAGGCACGATGGCTCTGTGCAGGCGAACGCTGGCAGGATGTCCTCTGTGATGGGAAGCAGCACTGATGAGGTGGGGACACTTGGAACGGTCCAAGGTGGGTTTACCCCTGGGCTTGGGTACTGCCGGAGCAGGTGTGGGCAGCACCGATAGCATCAGGATCTCCTGCACTGCCTGCAGGGCCTCAGGTGTCAACGGGACTTCACATTGATGGAGGCCCTCGTCACTGTCCGGTGTGGCAAGCATAGTATGGGAGGGGCTCAACATGAGCTGGGGCCTGACTCCCTGACAGAGGTGTTGAACCGCCCAGCATGTGTCTTGGCTCTCCTCCGGCCCTCTGCTTTCCCTTATGGGAAGTGGGAGATCTTCCCCTCACGGACCTCTTGGGCTTCTTGGCTGAGGAAGGGGATTGGTGCCGGCTCATAGACGGCACCGGCGGGGCACTCCGTACTGACGCTGCGGTGCTCAGGGCCAAGTCGGACCTCTGCTCCAGTGCCGGGGTCAGTGCCGACTCCATCAGGAGTGCCTTGGGATGGATGTCTCTCCCCTTTTTCCTTCTGGGTTTGAACGACTTACAGATGCGACACTTGTCGCTTATGTGTCTTTCTCCTAGACATCTTAAACAGCTAATGTGCGGGTCGCTGATGGGCATGGGCCGCTTACAATGATCGCATGGTTTAAAGCTTGGGGACCGGGGCATACCCCGTCCCTAGGCTGAGTCCCGTCCAGAACCAACTAACTAGAACTAACACTAAGGGTAAATACTAACTATATACACAACTATTTTACATGAAACGTTCATGAGACACTGAACTAAGCGAAAGCTAGCCAAAGCAGCAGAAGTTCCAGCACTGCCACTGATGGCAAAAAGGAACTGAGGGTGGGGGGAGCTAGTGCTGCCCCTTATACCGCGCAATGCAGACGCCACTCCAGAGGGCGCCAGAGTTGCTCCTCTATGGATACTGCCAATGGAAAAACTTCCGGCACCAGTGCATGTGGCGAGCGCACACCCCTAATATGGAATGGACATGAGCAACCACTCGAAGAACTTGTTTTCCAGTGACAGACAATCTAGCTTAACCAAGAGAAGGTTAAGGGGTGACTTGATTATAGTCTATAAGTATCTACATGGTGGACAAATATTTGATCATGGGCTCTTCAGACAAAGGCATAACACAATCCAATGGCAGGAAGTTGAAGCTAGACAAATTCAGACTGGAGATAAGGCGTACATTTTTAATAGGGTAATTAACTGCTGGAACTTACCAAGGGCCATGGCGGATTCTCCATCACTAGCAATTTTTAAATCAAGACGCAGTTTTTCTAAAAGGATCTGCTCTAGGAATTGTGTCAGGGCAGTTCTCTGGCCTGTGTTACACAGGAGGTTGGACTAGATGAACATGGTGGTCCCTTCTGGCCTTGGAATCTATGAATCCACAAGGCCACAGTCTGGCATGGCTGTGGAGTGGGTGCCTAGGCAGTTCACATTCTTACATGCTGTCTAGAACCCATTCTCTAAGTTGTTAGCATCTGCTGGAGGAACCTTCACCCCAAGTGAAGGCACATACGTGATAGCAGCTGGGAAGTTTAGATTTGACTGCCCAGAGGCTTTGGAAACTAGAAGGATTGGGAGGAGGAAAGGCCAATTTGCAATCAAATGATGAAGGCAGCGTACATTCGCTGTGTTCTAGCCAGGTTGTATTTGCACTTGGTATACTTGCAACTATACATACAATATGATGGGGGCTAATTTAGCTACAACGAATCAGGAAAAATCTTGGAGTCATCACGGATAGTTCACTGAAGACGTCCACGCAATGTGCAGTGGCGGTCAAAAAAAGCAAAGACGATGTTAGGAATCATTAAAAAGGGGATAGAAAATAAGACGGAGTGTATCTTATTGCCCTTCTATAAATCCATGGTACGCCCACATCTTGAAGACTGCGTACAGAAGTTGTCTCCTCATCTCAAAAAAGATATACTGGCATTAAAAAAGGTTCAGAGAAGGGCAACTAAAATGATTAGGGGTTTGGAGAGGGTCCCATATGAGGAGAGATTAAAGAGGCTAGGACTTTTCAGCTTGGAAAAGAGAAGACTAAGGGGGGATATGATAGAGGTATATAAAATCATGAGTGATGTAGAGAAAGTAAATAAGGAAAAGTTATTTACTTGTTCCCATAATGCAAGAACTAGGGGCCACCAAATGAAATTAATGGGCAGCAGGTTTAAAACAAATAAAAGGAAGTTCTTCTTCACACAGAGCACAGTCAACTTGTGGAACTCCTTGCCTGAGGAGGTTGTGAAGGCTAGGACTATAACAGCGTTTAAAAGAGAACTGGATACATTCATGGAGGTTAAGTCCGTTAATGGATATTAGCCAGGATGGGCAAGGAAGGGTGTCCCTAGCCTCTGTTTGTCAGAGGGTGGAGATGGGTGGCAGGAGAGAGATCACTTGATCATTGCCTGTTGGGTTCACTCCCTCTGGGGCACCTGGCATTGGCCACTGTCAGTAGACAGGATACTGGGCTAGATGGATCTTTAGTCTGACCCAGTACGGCCATTCTTATGTTCTTATGTATTCCTTTCCCCCACATGCCTCACTTTTCCATCATCTTTGCCTGTTTCTCTAAATTCCCTAGGTCCTTCTGCTATTTCTTTCTATTCCGTATGGTTTTTGTGGATCCTCCGGTGGTCATTGGCTTTCAGACACAAATTCCTTCAATGAGCTACTACTTTTTCTTCAGATGATTTATGAAGATATTTAACAATAGGGGGCCCATTCCTTCTCTATCACTCCTTTATACAGCCCCACCACCACTCTGATGTTTGACTGGTTATGAAAACTTTCAATTTGTGGCTTATCAGCCAGTTAATTTTGTATCCACTCCACATTGCATTGACCAAACAATATCATTCTAACTTTCCTCTTAGACGCTCATCCAAGCATGCACTGAAAGCTTTCCTGAAATCAAGAGACAGGGCCAAATTCATTCAAGTTCCATGGAACCATACAGAGGGTGAATTCTGTTTACAACGTACACAACATTCCTTTTTTGTTTGTTCAATTTGTAACCATGTTCATGCTATCAGGATTCAACAGCACTATTGATTTCTTGTGCACCTAGCATACATGGCCTATTGAACATTAAGATATTCTCATCTAAGTAACAGATTAGACTCTTTCCAGCTGCTTGGTACAGCTTTCGTGTTATTCAAAATCCCCTCATTTCTCTCCATACATTTACTAAGTGCTTGGCAGGGTAAAACATACCACCTGCCTGAACGTGATAAGATAAACAAGATGCTGGGGACCAGCTCATGAGAGGAAGAAGCACGGAAAAGAAAGTAGTATTACTAGAAGTGGATTTCAAGAAAGGAGAGAAAGTACATGGCAGACAGAAGATGGGAGATGTTACAAGAGTTTTATATAATCCAAGTGCCTGTAGCTGTAGCTACTTCGGTCTTGTCGATATGGGAACGTTTTTTCAGGATAGCTTTAGTTTTTTTCAGCATACACTGTGTTGCATCCACACACAAACTAATCTTTTGTTTTGTCTTGCATCTCATCCTGCTACAATTAATCTGCTTTGGAAGCAACATAACTGTTTCAGAGTGAGTTCTGTAAGGTCTGTGGGGGCGCATCCCCATTTGAATTGACTGTACCACTTCAGGTAGTCCTTGCACTGCGTCACATCTGGATTGGCCTGTCTGGTTACCTATGTGCTCTCCACTGCTCTGGCTTCTTGTGGTTAGTGATTGCAGTAAGAGATGGATGAGGATTTAGCAGAGGGATGAGGAGGAAAGGGAAGATTTGGGGTAATTGAAGTAGAAGCAGTGCCAGGATTTAGCAAGACAGAGGCAAAGGTTAAACACGACACCAATATCATGGGCTGAGGAGACAGGAAAGATAGTGGAGCTGATAGCAGTGAAAGAATGGGAGTAAAGGCCAGAGAGAGGCAAGTTCCTGTTTGGGAAGGCAGTGGGATGGAAGCCAGACAGAAGAGATGTCCGGAGCAGACAAGAAGCTCTGAGAAGCTGCATAGATTGAGAGCATTCTGAGAGTTGGACTGATCCCTTCTGACAGGTACTAGATGCTGCTTTGCTGACCGTGGTCAGAGAGAAGCTAGCCTCAGAATCCAGGGCACAGCAGCCTTATGGGTGCCTCATTGGCTTGGAAGTTTGAGCGGAGTTCCTTTCTGGCCATGCTAGGAGTGCAGATCCAACAGGGGCTCCTCTGGGACAGGGGTTCTTGTCTCTTGTCTTGTATTTAAAGTGTAAGCTCTTTGGGGCAGGGCCAATCTTTGTTCTGTTTGTACAGTACCTGGCACGATGCAGTCCTGGTCCACAGGTAGAGCTGCTAGGTGTTACGGCAATGCTATGGAAGAATTGTCTTGAGTCTTATGAGCTGTGGAGTATCAGGAGGGTCTTTGGGTGGAGACACTGGTTCTATTGGTAAACCATTTATCACACTGAAAAAGGAGGACATGGTATAGGTACATTTAAAAACAGCCGCTAAGTGCTGCTTTTTCTGCAGGGAGAAGCCCATTTGTGCAGTGGGTTTTCACTAGAAGTGTATGGAAATGTTGGTTTATTTGGACAGTAAAAGGAAATGGCAATTGTAGAAGATGCAGAGAACCCAGACAATGGTGGTGAACCCCTGTGCAGATCTGAGGAATGCAGATCAATGAAGGCTATGGTGGGGCTAACATACATGACTAAACGTGCTGGGGTGGAGAGAGAGAACACCTCACCACTGCCTCTGCACCTGGATGAAACCAGGAGCAGAACAACGGGGTTACAGGTGGAGAGGAGTATGCTAGGGACATTCACTTATAAATCTGTGTATAAACGGGAGTGGTGCCCCAACATGGATTTACTGGGGCAGGGCTGACTTTTGTTGAGCCTGGAGTGTGTATGTGGGGGCGCCTATTAATTGGGGCACAGTGTTCAGCCATTGGGAGACTGAGTCTTGGGACCCAAGCAGCTGGGGCACCCAACCAACAGGGTACGCGTACACTGCATCTGGGGGCAAGCCTCCCAACCTGGCTTGAGCTAGCGCACAAAACGTAACAGTTTAATTGTTACAGCTCCAGCGAGCCACGTGTGCTGAGTGGGCTTGAGAGTCCAAGCTGCAAACGTCTGCACTGTTATTTTTAGTGTGCTGGCTTGAGTCGGTCTACCTTGGCTCCCAGGAAGAGTGTAGATATCCCCCAGGAGACCAGACAGGAAGGTCACAGCTCAGGCACTGGTGTAGGCTTAGTCAGGGAGTGGGTAGGTTTTCTAAACGGTGCTCTCTCTCTCTCTCTCTCACCATCCTGAGTTGAGCGCCTGAACAATTTCGTTTGCTTCACCTTTAGGGGTGTAGAGACAAGCAGCTTGTGAACTAGCTCTTCACTTTTCTCAAAGGCTTTGCCCACTGTGGAAATACCAAAAAGTGATGAGCAATATTCCTTTACTGCAATGCAAATAATATGGATTTGTCGTTATTTTCATCCTGTGGTGAATTTTATATTTTTTCCCCATAAAACTGAAGGTTCATTATTTTGTAATGAAGAGTGCTGCATAATTCAGTGCAGCTCTGTTGCAGAATACAGTGTAGGCCTAGTATACACAG
Source organism: Terrapene triunguis (assembly GCF_002925995.2). Taxonomy (NCBI): domain Eukaryota; kingdom Metazoa; phylum Chordata; order Testudines; family Emydidae; genus Terrapene; species Terrapene triunguis. The sequence goes on along the minus strand of NW_020699373.1, from coordinate 15,543,524 downwards.
TACAAGGAGCCTGGGCTATCCTGCACCTCCCAAAATGTGTACGTTGCTATGCGTTGAGGCGAGGCTTTCCTTCCTAAGACCCTCTATATAATTAGCCTCTTCGATTGTGTAAGCGCAAATACTATGGGTGATATTATCCCATTTTTAAAATATAATCAGTAGCTAACTGTTGCAACTCCACATGCTGCATAAAGCAGCATTCCCATTTATTGGTGAACTTTTGTTATAACAAGTGCTGCAAAACCCAAAAGATATTTATATAGGTCCTTTATTAAAATTACTTTTAGGGCCTGACAACTGCATCTTTAAAGATGTGTCTTTAGAACCTGGAGGACTAACTGCTACTTACTTAAAAACCATTTGAAAAGGTAGTTTGCATTTTAAGCTTCGCCATACATGGTCCTGTCACGAAACCATAGGATTAGGATCCAGAAATTGTTTTGATCCTTCCACCAGCTTTTTCTGTGAGCCTGAACAAATCAAACCCTCTATACTTCAGCTTCACCTCTAACATGGAGATAATGTTACCTCACAGGAGTGTTGCAAAGCTTACCTAATTTGTAAAACACTGACATTCACCTAAAACATGCCAGAGGAGTGCCCAAGTGCCCAATATTTTTCAATCACTCCCCCCACATTTTCCTTATGACACCGTTTACTGTTAAGCAAAACCTTCAGAAAGATGATCTCAATCAAGGCAGAAAGCGCTGTCAATTATACATATTTGCACATTCATTTAATGTAGGACAATGCTGCTGAAAATACCTTTAATATTTTTAAAAAGGATATACTGCAGCTCTCTGAACTCGTCTTCCTGAGATTTCTAAAAGCAGACACGTTAACCAAATATTGATTTTTTTTGTCTGAAAGAAAATAAATTCTTGTTTTACATATGAACAGCATTAGTCAGAAGCAAAAAAACCTAATTCCAGTTGCAAAGTGGTACAGCTCTAAAGTTTTTACAATAAAATAGAAATATGGAGACTAAGAAGAGTAAACAATGTACCCCAACAGGAGAACAAGAGGCAGGACAAAACTAAGTGTACATCATACATTTATTACTGAACAACTCTCTCAACTCCAAAATTGGGCACAGGGATTAAAAATAAAAATTCATTGCACTACTTAGTAAAGCATTACTAGTAACTCTCATAAAAAATGTACAAATTTTGTTAAAAATTTATCAAGCCTTCAAATGATTTGGTTACAGATATTTATAATACATTTAAAACTACATGTTAACTGATACAATAGAGTATGATTTAAAGAAAACACTCAACAAAATATGATTCCAACAAAACCCATAAGCTTTCATAATCATTAGCAAATCTGAAACACAAATAGCAAAATGAGGTAACTGAATGTACCAAAGGGGGGAAAAACACAGCTCTTTTATTAAGGCCTAAAGATAACTCAGTCAAAAATGCATTTTCAGTAAGTTTAAAAAAACCCAACACATTGGTAGATCCCACCATTCCAAGTATTACAAAAAGTGTAATGTTAACAGCTGAGAAAATCACATTCAAGAGACTACAAAAACTGTATACAACAAAAAAAATTACTTTGCACAAAAAACTCTGTAAAGAAACCCCACAAAATTAGACCTTGGAGAGATCTGTAGGCCTTGGTATCCATTAAAAACCAGAACAAAGTCAAATTAAGTTGACAATTCATGCAAAAAACACAGCAGTGCCAACATGGTAAAGCCAACAGTTTGTTGTTTTTAGAAGGGAGGTGGGAAATGGGGGGGGGGGGGGAGAAGAAGGCAACCAACATAAACCTTTTACTGGATTCTGGTGCTGCCTGGCACCACTGCAGGCTGTGGAATTAGACACAAATGTGCATAACACATGGCAGTAAAGGCTGAGCATGAATCCCCTTCCCCTCCTCTTTTGACATGGCAGCCACAACAATGAAGTCTGTTGTCGCCAGTCTGAGCTGGTTCAGAACACATGCATGTGTGCTTTTTATACACACTAACCACAGGAAGCAAGTCTGCACACATCTGCAAGAGTCCCATGCAAACGAAAGAAACATTCCAGAAGAGATCAGCCACAAGAGTGCAACAATGAAATTCAGTATTTTACCAAATGAGACCCTACTGCCTCCTAGATCTCCACCTGCGTCACGAAACTTTACTGGGAAAGAGGGCCATTACATATCAAGATTTCTCCAGTTCAGGAAAGAGGACTACTTCACCTCAATATTAGTAAAATATGCCTTGTTAATTATGCATTTCTATCTAACTTAGAAAAGTGCCTTATTTCCATGCGTCAACGAAGTGAATACTGAGTGTAGTAGTGTTTGTTATGGTTAGATCTGTACAGGTAGAAATTTTTTTGCAGCTATATAAAAGACCCTAAGTATTATAAGATGTGTGGCATACACTTCTTTTTAAACACATGATTTCATTCGTTAAAAAAATAAAGTTTACTATATGTGATTTAACTTGTTTGGTGACATGTTGTGACAGTTCCATTCCTTAGCACGTCCAGGGGAAAACGAACATTTTGACGTTGTTGTACACTGTATATTTTGTAATAATTTTGATAGACTTAGTGTTAGGTACTGACATATGGACAGACAAGCAAGTTTTTCGTTCTACTTGTGTAACTAAACAGAGGCAATAGCATCTGAAACATGGGCAAAATTGTGCTTTCATTTTGTTTTACTGAACCACAAGCTGTGATTGGTCTGTAGAGCCTTCAAAGAAGGGCAAGCAGCATGGAGAACATGTAACACTGTCTGGAAAGAGAACTGATACTAAAGCGTAGCAGCACACAAAAGCATCAGAAATGACACAGAAACTTAAAAGCTGAGACTGGCAGCAAGTTCCAGCAATATTGCTAGTTGTGCCACTTGTGCTATTGCAACCAAAGTAATGACACTACATTGAGGAGAAAGCCCAGTGATGCAAAACAGTGCATCTCTTCAATAACTATGGCATACGTAGTAGACCTAAATATTTGACTGAAGAACAAATTTTAAAACCTTTAACAGTCTGAAATGTTAAACAAAGCCAATTTTTCAATCCAGCTCTAACATTCGCAGGGCAGCTGAATGGAGGTTAACTCCTGTTTCACAGCATTCTTTGTTCCTGATTGTGTACTAACACACTCTTCTCTTAATGTGAATATTCTGGCTACTAACCGAAAAACCAAGGGAGTTTTTTATTCATGCAAAAGCTCACTACCTAGTAGGGAAGGGAAGCAGCAGCATCCTATGCCATCTGAACCAGGCAATGAATGACCACAAAAACTTACTGTGGTACAAGGACAAAGATAGAAATTCTTCCACTCTGAGAAAATGCTAAGAATTATATTTTGTTCATAAAGTTGCAGGACTAAAAAGGTAGCCTCTCTTCCACTTACACAAACTCCCTTATACATGAAAAAGAACATAAATGAGTTAAAGCCAAAGTCTATAAGCTAAATGATTATGTACTTAGCAAGTACAATGGCCAACAATGTGAGGAGCTGTTGCACAAGACTCTGAATGTCCTTTCAGCTTCTGTGTATGGGGAGGAATATGTTACTTCAGCATCTTCAGAACTGACCTCTGTTCTGAAATCAACTGAACATAATTCAAATTGGCTAGAGGAATTAAAAAGGAAAACGGAAAAGCATCAACATTCAAACGCTCAACTGACAATGTTAATATTGCTAACTGATTTTGTGCGATACTGCAACTATTGATAAATTAGCAGTAAATCAGCAAATGTAAAATTTGGATTTTATGACATGAGCTAAAAACAAGATTAATCATGTATTGCGCAATCAATGCACTCTTTAGTGGTACATTTACAACCGCCAGTGAAGGGGAAGCAATAACAGTTGTCTGAATAAAAGTTAAAAGGTCTTTTTATACCATTAAGTACATTGGGGAGGAAATATTAAATGCCTATAATTGCTGCACCCTTAGCATTCAGTGTGCAACTGCAAACACAAGGAAAGAAACCAGTGTACAGTACTAGTACTGTTTAAATAACACACAAGATTATACATTGCAGCATAATTAATACTACTCACATACGTTCTCAGTACATGCTGGTATATAGGTTCTCAGACATAGGCGCACACACTCGCTAGCACACCCCACACAAACTCTCGTGTGCGCATACATACTCCCACCCACACCATTCGTTCCCACTCACAGTATCTGAAGGCTCTATATAAGGTAGATTGCTATATTGTTTGGAGCTACCACTTTTTATAAAAGCACATGCTAAAAGATCACGTCCACTGTAATCTCGCAGCAACACTTGGAATGATCACACAAAAACCAGGGAATGTTAGTGCACACACAAAATTAAGCTAAAGAAAATAAAATCTTTGGAGTTCCAATCACACGGTTAGTATAACAATCCCATAATTGTGAAGACTAATTATAAGCTTTATAATTGATTAAATCACACAGTGCAAAAAAAGGTCCATTGACCCTTTTGTGTAAAGGGAAGGCTGGCAGCCACACGGGTAAGTTCAATGGATAGTTCGTCTATACATGTGACTAGGAACACCCAAACTAGAATTGTGCTCTTAGATTGGTCATTCTGAATCACGATGCACTTCTGAAGCATCAGCTCTACAAATTGGGCAGGTACGATTTGCCTATAAAACAAAAGTAAAACAAGGTTTAGTGCATTGACAAGGATGCTTATTTATATAACAATGTATACCACACTATACAACAGGCAAGTACTAACTAATCCACAATGGAATCACAACAGGAAGATAAATTGGGTCTGTGCCCTTTTGGGCTTCTTTATTGTGCATGAAGGTGGCCCGAGAGGTCTGCCAAATTAAAATTTTTGCCTTTTTTTAAACACCCACAAATTGGGAGAGCTGAGAATTTTCTAAAAGAATTATGGAAAATGACGACATTATGCCATCACAAGACACTGAAAGCTGAGCAGCTGAAGAAAAGGGAGTTTTAGTTAGACTGTTTTTAACAACGCCTGTTGAACACAGTACGGAGAACTACACCGCTACCTCGATATAACGCGACCCGATGTAACACGAATTCAGATAGAACGCGGTAAAGCAGTACTCTGGGGGGGCGGGGCTGCGCACTCCGGTGGATCAAAGCAAGTTCAATATAACATGGTTTCACCCATAACGCGGTAAGATTTTTTGGCTCCCGAGGACAGCGTTATATCGAGGTAGAGGTGTATATGTAAAAAGATATCTGTTCAAGAATGAGTGCTGCCACCCTTCAGTTAAGGGGAGAGTGCTCACAGGATACATCTACATGGCAAAACCCTGTGGAGCAGTGAGTCTTAGAACCCTGGTCTACAGTGCTAAAAACAGCTGTGTCTACATTTGGGCTCAGGCTGGAGCTTGGACTCTGAAGCTGGGGAGGGGGATGCGTTTCAGAGCCCGAAACCCTACACAGCTGTTTTTAGCACTGCAGAGTGTGCCTGAGTCTGTAGACTGGGAGTCTGAAAATCGCTGCCACAGGGTTTTTTTTTTGTGCTGGGCAGACATACCCTAAGTGCATATTTCCTGCAACACCCACCCCCAGCAAAATCACGGAAGATGAGACTCTCATTCCTGATACTGCTTAAGAAATTTTAACAATGAAGGGATAAATACTTTCAAGCTCTCTTTGCAAAGAGGCAAGCCAATATTGCAAAAATACTCTGCAGATAATATTTACAATTAAAATCTTCCCAAAAAAGGAAATTAGACTCCCAGACTCTCCTCCAATTTGATATTTGCAATTTGAACTATTTAGATAGGTGCACTAAGGTTTGAATCAAAGCAACAGCGCTGATAGTTAGTAAACTGTTGGACTTTCAATAATGTCTATAAAGTGGCCAAGTTTTGAGTATTTTCACAATTAGTAGAAAAATGTTCCCATTTCTTAGTGCAACCAAAAATGAACATATATATATTTTTTCTCTCCATCACATTTGTAAGTAACCATTATTGTCCTAGAGCTTCTTGCATCAAAGTGTCATTGACATTTTAGGAGGAAATGAGAAAAACAGTGCTGCAAACTGAAGACACAAAACCCAAGTGCACTTCTTCCTGTATCATCATGGTTTCATAACCATTTGAGGGAATTCAATCACCTTACCTTTGGCTATGTGTACACTGCAGAGCCTATGTCAACCCAGTACCCTAGTATAGATGCAGCCTATACCAACAGAGGAGTTTTTCCTGTCAGTGTGGGAACACCACCTCCCCTTTTAAGTTTTATGCTGGCATCTGTCTCTATATTGGGGGCTTTGGCTGGCATCGCTGTCACTAGGGAGGTGTTTTTTTCACAACCTTGACTGACACAGCTATGTCAATATAGGTTTTAAGCGTAGTAGAGCAAGTATCTGTTCTGCACCCTTCTATTCTAGACATAATGCAACTAATCCATATAATTTTTAGAATAAAACTGTCTTTTCCTAGATTATACTGTTCAAGAGCTGAACAACACAGATATACTCCTCAAGATTATATTTCAATGTTTGCTATCTGTAGTATTAAATATGACATCTAGTGGTAGTATCAATACATTGTAGTTTACTGAAAGCAAATTATAGAAAACTAATCCACAAAACCAGACTAAACAAACAATAACTAACATCTTAAGTATCAGGGGGTAGCCGTGTTAGTCTGTATCTAACATCTTAATATCAACATAAATCAAATTATTCATGTTCCTATAATGCTATATTAACAGTTCTACAAATTTTAGCAGTAGAGCATTTTCCCATGTTTTAGGATTCTCTACCATAATGAATCAGTTAAATGCATTGCATTCTGCTGTATTTCACGGAATTTGGTCCCCTTCTCCTTATCTGAACATCACTCTCAATGGTTTAAGTAGGAACTGGAGGTGCATACTGAAGTGCAGGTCATGAATGGAAACTTCACTTAATGTGCAGTTATTTGAAGCAAATTAATTTTCTTAAACATAAGCATACACATACCATTAGATGATGTACTGTAACCTTCCTCAAAAGTATTCTAAAGAAACTTTCTAATGAGATCTTCTAAATACCATTTAGTTAAAACTGAGTAGTTCTACCTAGGGGCTTTTTGTGAAAGCCTTATCGCAAAAACGGAGAGGTTTTAATAATGTCACCAGAAACAAGATGGATTACAACTATTTACTTATGGTTTGGGATTTAAAAAAATATAACACACAGTATTGCCAAACCCAAGTGTTCAACAATCAGGAATCAGGCCTAAAAAAAAAACCTATGAGTGGCTTTAAAATCATGGGATTTGGAAAAAATAATTTGGGTTCCTTTTCATTGTCTTCTGATTTCTGAGCCATCCAGGTGCACTCAGGTTGGGCTTTTCAATCCCAAAGACAAACAGCCTCCACGCAAAGCGCAGGCGACCTCGTGCCTTGCTTGGTGATGTAGTAAACTGTGGTGGTGTTGTCCAACATGATGAGAACGTGACTGGAATAGATGGATCAGAGGAATGCTTCGTGAAGTTCCAGGATGTTGATGTGAATCTGACATTCCTGAGCAATCCAGGTCCCCTGAATCAATGCGCTCATCCAGGTGGGCGCCCCATCCGACGAGCAACGCATCCATGATGATCACTGTTCATGGAGAGGGCTGAAAGAACAGCATCCCGGTGTAGACCTGACTTGAGTCCGTCCACCACTGGAGGGAAGAGATATTGTTGGGAACCGATAGCAGAAAGTCCATGGTGTGGCACGTGGGGGAACAGACTCTGAAGCCATGGTTGTAGGGAGCCAAAGGAGAGATGGGCCAAGGCAGTCACATATGTGCAAGCCACCATGTGGCCAAGAACAGAAAGGCAAGTCCTGGCCGGAACAGAAAGGCTGGAGAGCACCATGGAAATTAACTCTTGTAGGGTCTGGAACCGGTCCTATGGCAGGGAGGCACGTGCTGAGAACGCGCTGATGTGGGCCCAATGAATTCTAGGAAATGTGTGGAATCCAAAGTTGATTTATTGACATGTACACTCATCCCCAGGGAGGAGAGGAGTGTGAGCAGCATGGAGGTCAAGGCTCAAGCTTCTCTTTTTTAATCTCACTGCCAGCAGCCAATCGTCAAGAAAAGGGAATGTAAGGACCCCTTAGCACCGGGCATGGGCCGCCACTACTGAGAAAACCTTGGTGAAAACCTGTGGAGCAGTGGTGGGTCCAAACAGTAGATGTACTGGAAGTGATGAAGGCTATCTGTGAATCTCAGGAAACAACTGTGGGCAGGATGGATAGTCACATGAAAGCGTTTCGTACATCAAGAGCCATACACCACATGCCTCCTTCTTCGAAAGGCATGCTGGCTGCTAGGGTGACCATACGAAACTTTGGCTTGCATATGAAATGGTTGAGATGATCGAGGTCTAAGATCAGCCTCCACCCACCCTTCTTCTTAGGGACCATCGCCCTGATACATTGTAGGTTCTATTGCTCCTCTTTGCAGTAGGGAGTCCACTTCCTGGGCAAGGATACTGTGTGAAAATGGTTCCTGAGGTGGGGCTGGGGCAGAGGATGTGGGTGAGGTAGTGTTGTGAACTCAATTGTATAGCCATGTTGAATGACATCCAGGACCCACTTGTCTGTTATCACACTCCAAGCTGGTAAAAAAGAGTGCTAGATGCCCCCGAAGGGGGTGGGTCGAGGGCACAATGTGAGACAGATTAGTTGATGGCTCTCTGGTTGCACTCTGAAATAATGCTTCTGCAAAGACTGAGCATGAGACGCTGAAGGTTGTGAAGATGAACCAGGACGACAGCTCATTGGGTCTTCTGCCATTTGCAAGGAGACTCATGAGGCTGCTGGTGGAAGAATTGGGAAGCTCTAAATCGCTGCGTCAGAGGTGAGCAGTAAAATTTGCGTTTGGGTGCTGGTGTGTAGATACTCAGCGATCGCAGAGTGGCGCTGGAGTCTTTGAGGGAGTCACTCAGTCTTCTGATTGAAGAGATGAGATTTCAATGAAAGGTAGATCCTCTACGGTGGTCTAGACTTCCCTTGGGAACCTGGACAAACGTAGCCACGACTCCCTACGCATGACGATCCCTGTAGCCATTGTGCACGAAGTATCCACCACATCCACTGCAGCCTGGAGTGTTGTTCTCGCAACCAATTTCCCCTCCTGTAGGATAGATTGGAAGCCAGCTAGATCCTGCAGGGGCAGTTTGTGAAATCCACCAGCTTGCTGTAGGTAAGGAAGTAGTACTTGGTGAACAGAGCCAAGTAATTGGAAATGCGAAATTGTGTGCTGACAGAGGAGAAGACTTTACAACCCAGAAGGTCCAGTCGCTTGCCCTTCTTGTCTGCCGGGGTGGAGCATGGGTGTTGCTGCTGAGCCTGTTCCATTGCTGCCTGAATAATAAGGGAATTTGACTAAGGGGCGAGAGAAGAAAAACTCAGACCCCTTCAGAGGCACATAGTACCTCTTTTCCGCCCCTTGGGAGTGGGTTTGCAGCTAGCTGGAGTGTGCCATACAGTCCGTTCTGGTTGAAAAATGGAATCACTGATCGGTAGAGCCACTCTGGCCAGTACTGAGGTGTGTACGATGTCAAGAAGCTGGTGATGCCGGTCTTGTACTTCCTCCAGTGGGATGTGGAGGGCAATCGCAGCAGTTCTTGAAATTGGCGGCAAAGAGGGCATCGAAGACACCATGGCATCCGGGGATGACAAGGGGAATTGCTCCAGTTCGGTCAGTACCATTGGAGTTGGACTAAGTGGTGCATCCTCCAACAGTGGTTCTGAACACCTGCTCGATGATAGTCAAAGGGGCGAGATTGGAGACTCCTCACAAGCAGAGCGGGAAGATTCCAATGGCAGATACTGTGGCCACGACCCCCAGTATGGCCAACAGGCGGATCCGGTAGTTGCTATGTACAGTCCCTAGGAGTGGGATACCAGCAACGCCAGGGCTTGGCAAAGGGAGGGTATTGCCGTTGAGTCGGCAGGATCTTAGGGTAGGCATACTGTTGCTAGAGGAGGGGCGGAATCTGCTTTCTGTCCCGAGTTCTCTGATGCAGAGAAGTCAGAGCCCGGTTCAAATGATGGTGCTGTTGGAACCACGAGAGTCGTTGGGGAGCAGGCGGGAACATGGCCCGAAAGAGGCAAGTCTAACGTGGGGAAGCATACTCTCCTAGTATACTCTCCATACTCACCTCTGCCAAGGCAAGAGTTCATAAGAGTCTTCCCTGTGTCAGTGACACGCTCTCTGCAGTCGGAACCAGAGCCAGAACGGGCACTGAAAAGGAGAATTGCCTAGGAACCGAAGGCTCCCTTGACTTTGGCGGTGCTGACCTGGAAGGAGTTTGCAGCTCGGTGGGCAGATCAGACGTTCTGTGCGGCTTCTTATTGTGCTTGAGCCTTGGAGCATGCCAGTTCTGCATGGCTGGAACTGGTGGACAGAGCAGTATCCTTCTTGGACCTGGAGAAAGGCAGCCATTCCTATGCGCATGCTTCCTTGCCTCATGGCTAGGCCTCAGCACGGAATTGTGCTCCGCAGTAGGAGGTGCACTCCTAGATTGCTCAGTCTATGGAGGGGGAGGTGGTGTTCCCTAGCCTGGATCCGACTACAGCCTGATGACAACCTCCTTGAGGTGCTTCTTGAGGCAGAGATCCCAGCCTTCCTGGGTACGGCTTGGGAAGGAGAAGCAGATACTGCACCTGTATGCAATGGGAGCGTCTCCCAAGCAGTAAAGGCAGCACTGGTGATCATCACTGGTTGAAAGTGAGTTAGGGCAGGAGGTGCAGATCTTGAACCTCGGTGTCTTTGGCATAGTCCAGTACCCAGGCATGGGGGCTGGGAGGCAACTGGTAAAACAGCGCCCCAAAGTCCTTAACATCCTAAAAACGACTACTACTAACACTAAAATTACTACAAAAAAATAACAAAATAGTAACTATACACAGGAATAAACCATTTTTTTTTTAGTAAAGTGTGTCACAAGAGACGAGAGAACAGTAGAGGCTCCGACTCAAACCATGTGGTGGTGAGAGGGAACGGAGGGCGCGGTCGGTCCGCTCCGCCCTTTATCACCTCGGACGAAACCATGAGGCGGAGCAAGGGTGCATGTGCGGACCAACGGACACTACTAGTTTCAAAATCTCTGGCTCCAAGTGCATGCATATAACCCTCAGTGGCATACAATAGGGACCATCACTCAAAGAATACAGTGAAACTGACAACATACAAAGAAAGCTGTCAAATGCACAGAATATAAAATGGACAAAAGGAAAATATTTAATTTTTGATCTCTTCCTGGGGGCTTCTCTACCCTAGAAAGGTTTTCTGCTTTAACTATATTGGAATAGTTAAAGCGGCAACATCCCTCCACCCTATGTCGATGCAATTATACTGGCATAAAGGTGCTTATACCACCGGTAGAGCTTATTCCAGTTTGGGAAGCGACAAACTATAATGGTACAAGATATCTTTATACCAGTATAATTGTATAATCCCTAGACCAGTAGAACGACTGGTTTAAAAAAAAAAAATCACAGCCCTAACCAACACTGACTAGGAACATTTCTCTCATGTAGACCAACCTTGAGATGTTACCAGTAACAAAAATAGGTACAAAAGTTGCTACTGAAGTGATTTTTAAGTTGTTTAAGGGACACCATCATCAAATCCCCTTATCTATAGTTAGGGCCCTACCAAATTCACTGTCCACTTTGGTCAATTTTTGGTCATTGGATTTTTAAAATTGTAAATTTCATGATTTCAGCTATTTAAATCTGAAATTTCAGTGTTGTAAATGTAGGGATCCTGACCCAAAAAGGAGTTGTGGGAGGGGCCGGGGGATCACAAGTTTATTGTTGGGGGGGGGAGGTTTGCGGTACTACTACCCTTACTTCTGCACTGCGGGTGGTGGTGCTGCTGCTGCTGCCTTCAGAGGTAGGCAGCTGGCGAGCGGTGGCTGCTGGCAGGGCATGCCACCTTTACTTCTGTGCGGCTGCTGGCGGCGGCTCAGCCTTCAGAGATGGGCTCCCGGCCAGCAGCCACCACTCTCCAGTTGCCCAGCTCTGAAAGCAGCGCCACCAGCAGCACAGAAGTAAGAGTAGCAGTACCACTACCCTCCCTCCAATAACCTTGTGACCCGCCCTGCGACTCCCTTTTGCATCAGGACCCCCAATTTGAGAAACGCTGGTCTCCCACCTGAAATCTGTATAATATAGGGTAAGAGCCCACAAAAGACCAGAGTTCACAGTCTGTGACACGTTTTTCACGGCCGCGAATTTGGTAGGGCCCTATCTATAGTAAATAAATCACCGTAAGATCATTGCTACTGGAAACATTTTCAAAATCTGATTTTTCACTATACTGTTTTCTTAGGGTTTTGTCTTCACTAGACTTTTGAATTGCCAACTCACTTGAAGTACTTAACAGATTTGCAAAGGCTAGTGTGGACACCTCCCACACATTTGGCCCAGGCTACAAATGCATGGGACTGGTAAGAGTGGGATGGACTGTATGGGGAGTGCCCTTACAAACATGTTAAGTATCTCCAGTTAATTGTCAATCACTGAGACCTTGTCTACACTTGCAAGTTAGAGTGCATTGAATCAGCCCCGGGCGCCCTAACTCCTGAGGTTTCCACACTGGCAAGGCACTTAGAGCGCCTGGACTCCGCGGCTGGAGCGCCCCTGGTAATCCACCGCCACGAGAAGCATAGAGCTTGCTGCGTCCTGGCTGAAGCGCTGGGATGTCAGTGTGGATGACGTGTTGCATTACTGCGCTGTGATTGGCCTCCGGAAATGTCCCATAATCCCTTGAAGTCAAGTGGCCACTCGTGTCATTGTTTTGAACTCGGCTGCAGGCATGCAGATATCCCCTTTCAAAGCTCCGTTTCTGACAGCCCGCATGCTTATCTGCTCTGGGACACAAAGCAAACCATTACTGTGGAATGCTGCTGCTGCAGAGACAGGCATGTGTGCGAGAGAGAGAGAGGGGTGGAGGCTGATATCGGGGTTTTCCCCTTCCCCCGCCGCTGTCTGAACTTACAAGACAGCATGCTGACACACTCTGCCCCCAAAACACACTGTCTCTCCCCCTTTGAAAAGCAGCTGACAATCTAGTAGGATGCCCTGGAACAATGGGATTGGGAAACCTGCATCATGTGATGCTGTGCCTGCCCCATTAGGCATTGCAAACCCCTTCCAAAGCACGCTGCAGCCACTTGCACACTGGGATAGCTACCACAATGCACTGCTCTTTGTGGCATTGCAAGAGCTGCTAATGTGGCCACGCCACTGCACTTGCATTTGTGTGAACACACAACAGCGCTTTCCCTGCTGCTGTCTCTGAGGGCTCTACATCTGCAAGTGTAGACATAGCCTGAGTAAAAACATCTGGTGTAGGCATAACCCTTATTCTTTACATTTTTCTCAGTTTGCTACTAAAAACATCAGTCATTTATACTTCAGTTTCTAGTTCTCTGACACTATCATAATGCTGCAATGTTTGGGTTCAGAATATTGCAGAACATCTATTGCATACAAATGGTTTCCACTGGAAATTTAAATTAATATATGGAAACATTTTTACTGGTCTTAGGTTTTGTACAAGCTTTAGACTACCTGAAGTTACGTTTGGCCCTAAATTTAATGTAGGGCACCCATTCCACAATCTCAGAGCATGAGTATCTGATCTAGTAGCATGCCTCTAAATCCCAGTCTTTTATTCATGCACATTTGTTTAGTATTGAACTCACTACCCAAGAGAAGGTATATTCATCAACTAGACTATTACTGACTACCACATTAAAGATATTCTGCAGTAAGCATGATAAAGCAGCTATTTTCTTGACCCTCAGAAGCCTACCAATGTAGTACTCTCTCTGTCTATGTTAGGCTGTGTATGATCTATAACTGGGGTCTCAAACTCAGATGACCCCGAGGGCCGCATGAGGACTAGTGCATTGGCCCGAGGGCTGCATCACTGAACCCCTCCTCCCCCACTGCCTCTGGCCCCGCCCCCACTCCGCCCCTTCCAATTAGGCCCTGCCCCTGCCCCACCTCTTCCCACCCCTTCCCTGCCCCATTCCAATCCCTTCCCTGAAGTCCCCACCCCAACGCTGCCCCCAGGGGGTGCAGAAAAGGCGCAGGGTGCAGCGGGGGCTGAGGGCAGGGAGTTGAGGTGCAGGTGGTGTGCAGGGTGCTCAGGGCAGGGAGTTGGTGTGTAGGGTACAAGTGGGGTGCGGCAGGGGATCGGGGTGCAGGGTGCAGCAGGTGGCTCAGGGCAGGGAGTGCAGGAGGGGTGCAGGATGTGGCAGGGGGCTCAGGGCAGGGAGTTGAGGGTGCAGGATGTGGCAGGGGGCTCAGGGCAGGGAGTTGGGGGTGCAAGAAGGGTGTGGGATGTGGTGGGGGCTCAGGGCAGGGAGTTGAGGTGTGGATGTGGCGGGGGGCTCAGGGCAGGGAGTTGGGGTGCGGGATGTGGCGGGTGGCTCAGGTCTGGGAGTTGGGGTGTGGGATGTGGCAGGGGACTCAGGGCTGGGAGTTGGGGGTGCAGGCGGGATTCAGGGTGTGAGCTCCAGCCTGGTGCCGCTTACCTAGAGCAGCTCCAGGGTGGCAGCGACGCTCACTGGGGCCAGGGCAGGCTCCCTGCCTGCCTTGGCCCCGGCTCCCTGCTGCTCCGTTCTAGGAAGCAGCTGGAACCGTGTCCCTGCAGCCCCTGGGGGAGGGGGAGGGGCTCAGGCTTCCCTGCTTGTGCAGCTCTTGCCGCTCTTCTAGGTACCTCCCACGAAGCTCCCATTGGCCGCGGTTCCCTGTTTCCAGCCAATGGGAGCTGTGGGGGGCGGTGCCTGGCAGGAGGCAATGCCGGAGCCCGCTGCCTCCTTCCCCCTCCCCCCAGCCCGAAGGGGCATGCTGCCAGCTGCTTCAGAGAGCAGCGCGGCACTTGCAGCATCAGGAGGCAATCCCACAGGTAGGCAGGGGGTGCGGGGAGCGGCGGGGGAGAGGGGGGGGCGTGGGGAGCTTGGCAGGCCACACACAAGAGCCTGCGGCCCGCGTGTTTGAGACCCCTGATCTATAAGAATGCCATGTTTTTAAGAAAATGCATCTTAAAACAGATACAATGTTAAGACAGTGGCTGTACTATTCTCTAATGATTATTTCATATTTCTCTCTCTCTCTCTCTCTCTCTCATTGGGTTGCTGTAACCAGAGATCTATTATGGAAAAGATTAAAATAGAGAATAAATGAATCAGAATAGAACAAAGTACTAAAAATGTGAGACAAGATGGGAAACAATACCTTGCTGGCAGTAGGTCTGGATAATGCAGCTTGCAGAGATCTGTCTCTATATATCATCTTCTACCTAACTAATTGTACCCTGCACTTTTCACCTTCTGTATGGTGTTGTCCTAACCTCTGATCTTATGGTGTTGTCCTGATTTTAGATTCTTCATATTTTTAAAAATAACTTGTTTTGAAAGATATATATCTTATTTCATGTGTAAAGCCTTAATTTTGTGAGAAATTTGACCAGTTATATATTTTTCTCCCCGCCCCCAGACTTTACATTTATATAAAGAGCTAGAAAGATTTTTGATAGTTTCACTTTCCGTTAATATCAATTCCTGCTTAAGCAAGAGACATAAGCCGTATTCAGACCACTCACAAATCTCATACTCTACTTTGAACTTTCCTACTTTATCATAAAATTATATTAATACAGGCATGGTTATGTCTAACTGAAAATGAACTAAATTTGTTGGTCAAGATAATTCTCTTCATGTCAGTTTTTTAATGACACTAGTTTTGATATAGATTTCACATAATCTCCCTTCATCAACTACTAGAAAATAATGCTATTGGAAAAGGAGGCAGCACTTTCAGTCTGTTGGCTTTTGTAGCCTAAATATCAGAAAGGAAAAATAAGAGATGAAACAAGAGATGAAATGCAACTGAAAATAAATACAACTACAAACTAGGCCATTATAAATTCTCACTGAATCAGTTTTTTTTTTTTTACCTTAAGCCATTTATCGACACACTTGGCATGGAACTCGTGGTTACAAGGTAAGACTCTAAGTAGCTGCCTTGACTCAAAATCACACATGCATACTACGCACCTAAAAAAAAGATTGCAGAGTTTGAAGTTATTTACTATTCAACAACAACAAATTGGCATTCTATAGACAACTTATAGATTGTGCTTGCAATGGGGTTTTTAGTAGGAGTAGCTATATGGAGCGGCATGAGTACAAACCTCTCGTGTAGAGCGGCTGTGCCAGTGTAAACAGAGCGGCTCCAATGCCGCTTACCTTGGCTTCAAACCTCAGCATAGGGAAGGGCTAATGCTCCTACCACACAGGATCTTCACCACCCCAATCAATAGCACAAGCAAGATTTTGTTACAGTAATTCATAAGAATATTAAAGTTTGCAATGAGCTGCTGAAGATTAGTCAGTGCAAACCCCGTAAGTACTTTTCATTCAGTTTTAATATTAGGATAATTTTTTTTATAGGAACATATATAAAAAGGCTAATTATGAGTTGCCACTTTTTTTTCCCCTCTCAAAAAAGTGTGAACTTTGGATCAGATTACTTCTTTTTAGAAATTCCCCCTTTACTTTATATTTCTGTTCAGTCATATGTTTTCTTCAAACAGATTCATCATGGTTGAAACATCGTCAACTTAAAGCAAAAAACAATCACATTTCCACCTGAAAATCTATTCCCTACTTCTCGTTACAAGTAATACCTAAGACTGTTGTAACTAGAAGTCTGAAAAAAGGCTTTTTTTTTTCCTTCCAGTTTGTTTACTTTATATATCTGACAGCACTTTGTGAATGGTCACTTTCACTGCCTCCCATGTATAATCATTTTCTCCTTTTGTTTGTGTGGTCTTCCAAATAGAACAGATAAACAGATTAATAGGAAAATGTGTAAACCACAAAAACTGGCCAGGGCTTTCAGAGGTAGGGACAGTGCCTGAAACCACTTTTGATATAGGGTAAATTTCAAGTTGACGATGTCCCTTTAATGTAGCAAACTGAATAAATAACTGGACAACTTTTAAAAACTGTTCCAAGTTTACCTACTCATCATTTTAAACCTTAAAACATCCCAAATTTCAAGTAGGAATGTATGAGCTTTCAAAGTCAGGGTAATTATTATCTGGGCTGGAAAATTTAAGATGGCACATACCGTTTGATGTGCATTTTGAGCACTTGTGTTACAATACTGGCAAATATGGACTCCAACCTAGAAGGATCAAAATTACCTATAATGCATTTTAAACTGAGAGGCAAAAGCAATGCACTTACAAAGTCTGTTCTGACTGGTGGTTGTTTGGATTGAACCTGTAAGATGGAAGCTGTTCAATGTCTGCCTTTGTCAGTCCTCGTGGTTTGGCTTCTCCCAATCGTTCTGCCAAATTCAACAGCGCCTGCAGAAAGTGGAGTTTGTGCTTTTTAAAAACTCATTGTTCAAAGGAGCTCCAGCTCCCCTACAACTGCAAATTTTTTTTTTTTTTGACATAAAATGTTATCACTATCCCACCATATAGTTCTAGCAAGAGGGATTGAGAATCTTTATCTCCCCTTCCCTCACAATTACAGGCTCTTGGAAAACATTCCTTTCAGAGTTTGATCCCAGGTAAGTACTTTTTGAACTGTATAAGAAAGCTCTGTTCAGGTTATCTAAATCTTCATGACTCCGTTCTTAATCCATCCTGCAGCTGCACTCACAGCATGATAAATATTTTGTTTTTAGACAGAAAAAAGCTGAAATAATAGTATGAATAATAAGAGGAAACAGTTGCCCAACCTGACTGCATATTGCTGCCTGGTTGACCTGTAGTTTAAAGGGACAACACCTCTGGCTCCCACTTCTTGCCTAGCTGAGTTCAGGTATGGAGAGATTATGTGCTGAGAGCTTCCAAGGAATGACGAAATCACACTGAACTGGGCAGACTCTTTCAGTAGTAGAATATTTTTATTCATGTACAGGCTTCGCTATGGAGCACGATATCAAAACACTTCACTTCTCCCATGTAAATGATTTATCCTCAATACCCTTGTGAGTTGAGGAAGCAGCCAACAGCTTCAGAAACAGGGTAACTGAGGCACAGAGAAATTAGGTGAGTTGCTCAAATTCACCGAGGGAGCACGTGGCAGAAGTGAAAGCTGAATCTGGATCTCCTGAGCCCAGCCTACTGTCTTAACTGGCATGGCAACTGCTTCAGTGGAGCTTGCACATCTCACACTGGAAATACCGCACCATTGCAAGGACGCAGAACCAAGGCGATAGATCAAGGGAAAGGAGAGGCAGAGGAAGGGAAAACAACTTTTAACTGCCCTCTCATTTCTCCCTCTCAGCACAGCTGCCCTTTTTCCATGGGGGGGGGGGGGAAACAGCAAACAAAACCCCCCACTAGAGCTGCAGCCTGACTGTTTCAATAAGCAGCTGTCTGGCCACTATCTGTTACTAATAAGGCAGCGAGGTTCCTGGGGAACAGAAAAAGGGAGAAGTGGGTTTCTAAGCTCAGGGAACTGGGGGAGAGGGGAGGGAAGAGAAAAGAAAAGCTTAAGACATATCACTGTCAATCTGCTAGCTGGGAGGAACTATATAACCCAAGTGCCGGGACTGAGATAGAAGAATGGCTTTAAAAAGAATGAAGCTGTACTCTAATAGCAACAAGCTACTTCAAGTTGTACATTAGGTTGTTACCAATGCACATCCTGAACCAATAAGCCATCTAAGAGCACACCCTAAGATGGTTTACTGCTTTTTCTTCACATCAATATTTGTATTAGAGAATGCATCAACTGAAATGGTATTTGCATATTTATATACTCTTCCAGTTCACAACTTTTATACCTTATTTCCATATTTCAAAGGTTAGGATTTTTAACCTGTAACTTCCTTGGTATGTGTTTTATCCAATACTTGTTACTTATGACAGTACCCTTAACATTAAGGCAACAAAGTGCATGACGGAAGTTTGTAAGCATTATGTTTCACATTCAGCTGAATTCATCTTGTAATAGTAGCATTAGCGTGTAAAGCGAACATCAATTAGCAAGTCATGTAAAATGCACTACATGACATTATTTGCACAAGACTTACTTCTGTAAAATATTTAAAAATCAATTAAAATGCAAGAAAAAAGTGAAATCTAGAATGAAAAACGGAGTAATTAATGATTAGTAGTCTGGGAGGGTTCTGAAAATAAATATGAACAAAATAAAAGTGTAACATCTTAGTTTTTAACATCCAGTACAACAGGCATAAAATAGTGTTTCTAGATTCTATTTTCAGACATACAGACATTACATTTATTTAGAAGGCCAAAAAAGGATTGAGGGAAAGATGGTAGTCAGTATAAATTCATCATTTAAGTTAACTACTGTTTCCCAAACATATTTGCACTTCATAAACCAACCTCATAGTTTTCCACCTCTCCATCTTCCACATCCAACTCGAAGCTGAAAGCTGGTCCAACTGCAGGTGGCACTGGAAGCATTGATCTGCAGGAAGAACAATCAGGGATAGGATTTATTATTCATAAAATTAAACAGTTGGCCAAAACAATACGCTTTTGCTTTTTTGCAGCAAAGTTATGCCCAATGTTCTCCACCTGCAATTTTGTTCACTTATTAAAATGAATATGCTTTAGAAATTAAATGGAAATATTAAATTAATGCATTAAAGTAAAGGATTAAAATTCAGAATCCAGGCTATTCAACAGTTAAGGTTCTCACGGGAAAGTCCAAGACATGGCACATGAGAGAGACAGTAGAGTATTTTCAATTGCTATTTATAAGGTTATGTCTCAGATACCTACGAGTCAATGTTCCCATAGAAACTAGCATCATTGCATTGATAACTAAAATTCAGAACAGAACTTCTGGCTTCAATCTGTTCGGCTTTTAAAATAGAACAAAAAAATGACCAAAGACAAATTACTCCAAGCTTGAGGTGGCTCTGCAATGCAAAAAACCTAAGTTCTCCAATAGACAAATACATGTAATTAAGTGCGCAAGATGGTCCAATTGCACATTTTGAGAGTAGATCCCACTGCACATTCACCTATACATGTGTATATTACAGGAACTTAGCCCAGGAGAAAACAGAGGGGTTTCTGCATCTGGGAAATGAGATCAAGCGTGGGGTGCCAATTTTTCGGTTCTTAATTTTTTCTTTTTTAATTAAAAACAAGCAATATATATGCTGAAAATTAAGAAAATTCATGATTATAGTTTAAAACGTACAGCAGAGAGTAGGGAAAGTCACAAGTTAAGATTTCTAGGGCACTGTAAATTTGGTCTCATTGGGCTCACACTACAGCAATCTCTCGACTTTGCTAAGTCACCAGTGATGGGGAAGTCAGGAGGGCAGGGCATCTGGGGAAGTTCTGACAAGAACGTGTGATCTAAAGCTTTGCAAGTTCATTGGATCATTTATTCAAATGTAATTTAGCAGAGTCTGCAACTGCAGAGTGCACACAGTGAAAGAAACTGGAGGTTTGGGAATCCAACAGAAGACTTGAAACTTGATGAGCTCTTTTTCAGTGCTGTCTTTCAAATACAGGGAGGAATACAAATATTCATCTTCTCTTTCCAAGCATTTTATGTTCAGCTCAAAAATAGATGCAGCATCCACAGAACAAACAAAGCACGTGGAATCTTTTCTTCCACCCGATTCCAGCAGAAAGGGGCCCTACCCAGTTTTTTAGGCCCATCATAATCCCTGAATTTTGTTTCTTCCCCACCCTCTTAAAGAAATGGCTGACTGGAAGCAGGACAGAAATTCAGCATTTACAACAGATTAGCAGTTCAGTCAATAAGAAAAGTAACAGCACATAGTGTTCCATTATTTTTCAATAAAACAGTTTCAAACTAAGTAAAGCAACTTATCCCTGAATAAAGACTGTTGGATTTGAATTGAGTATAAACACTTCAGTTTTTTATCCCATTGTAAGGACATTTCAGAACGTAACCTGTACCCGCATAACAAAAAATAAGTACAAAAGCCTAGCATGCAAGTATATTTTATATACTGTTACAGGTGGACCAACTCTCAGTAGCCTTCCACAGGATCAGGAAGAGGCCCATGAGTGACTCTGGGAATATGTCCCTGCCCAATTTCACATTTCTACCACTTGCTTGTTGAAGCGCTAGCGCTGTTCACAAGAGGATGCAAACACTTAAAAAAAAAATATAATAGCAAGTGTTTGACTCTGTTCATCCTTGAAAGTGGCTCAACTGTTTCTGCTTGTGGGCAAAGCCCAAATGTGGGAAATTTGGATATGAAAGGTAAACATGTAAGAAAGTTAAAGGCAACTGAAAGAAGCCCCTTCCCATGGGAATGCTGAGGCAAACTAATGACAGGTGTTGCTATGTGCTATGCCTGAACGGGAACAGGCTCTACAGAGTTGGGCTGAGGACAGGATAAGGCCTATGCTAAATGGATCATTTAAAAATGAAAGTACATTAAAAACGTTATTTAACAAGCTACAAAAAGCTGCACAAAACTTACAGCACATATGGTAACAGGCTGGGATGATAAGGGGGTGGTGGTATTGGCTGCTGGGATCGGTATCTACTGCGCCCTGTGAGTCTTCGAGGCATAAAGGGTGGATAAGGCTGTGAGGAGGAAGAAAACCTTCAGTATTTTCTTGCACAGTTTACTAGTATATTTAAATTAACTAAAATTTGGACTATTAGAACTGATTTTTAAAATGCATTAACAAATAAAATTAAAATGTTTATTTAAACACAATTTTATTAAGACAAGGATTCCTAATTATGCAGCTTCCAGCATTTGGTGTGAAATGGCTGAGATATACAACGTACACAGGAAACCCATGAAAATACAGTAGTCTTTAAAATCCTTCTAAAGCCTGGTCTAAAAACCGGGTTAGTACTAGTGTAACTATTTTGATTTGTCTCTAAGGTGCCACAAGAACTCCTCGCTGTTTTTGCTGATACAGACTCACACGGCTACCCCTCTGAAACTTGGTTAGAGTTGTGATCTTATGACCTACTGATATGGTTACCCTGGCACAAACCTTAGTGTGTACACAGCTATACTAGTAGAGAGGTTCCTTACAGTTAGGCCCAATCAAATTCACAGTCCATTTTGATTAATTTCACAGTCATAGCATTTTAAAAATAGTCAACTTCAGTGTTTCAGTGTTGTAACCATGGGCGTTCCTACCCAAAAGGAGGTGGGGAGGTTGTGGGATTCCCAACCCTGCTGCTGTCAGGGGCACTGCCTTCATAGCTGGGCAGCCTGCTGGGTGCCAGCTCTAAAGCAGTGCTACCGCCAGCAGCAGCGCAGAAGCGAGGGGCAGGTTACCAGTTGGGGGCTGACAGCTGGAGCCTCTCCAGGGGTGGGGTGGGTGGGTGTGGGTGTGTGTGTTGACAGCTCGACCCACAGCCTCCTGCCCAGGTCAGGGGCTATCCCAGCCAGCAGCTGCAGAGTTTCCTGCAGGCAGTTTCCCAGAGGTGGGTCTGACTCAGCTCTTGAAGCAGCCCCTGCAGGGGAAGAGGAAGTCCTGTCCCGCCCCAGCCTGGCCAGGACTAGCAGCTGGATCCCTGCCCTTCCCCTACAATAGCCAGATTTCACGGGGGAGATCAGATTTCACAGTCAGTGGCAATGTGTTTTTCACGGCCGTGAATTTAGTAGGCCCCTACTTACACTATAGTTTATTCCCAAATGGGAATGGGAGTAAACTAGTCCTCGGTATCCTTGTGCTAACATTTCTTACTCTGCCTATGAAAATGGGGCAAACATGGTAAAATTTTGCCACTTATTTTGAAGTGACATTTAAAAGAGTATTGAATAATTTATTTATTGACGGGAAAGATCACTGAAGGATTTTGGTGGCACCTTGTCAGTCATTCTTCATGTTTGTGCCATCCATGCAAATGAACTACAAATAGTAGAAGGCCCCTAAAAATACCTGATCCTCCTTTTTTTTTTAAATTGAGAAATTATTTCAAACAAATTATATAAATATATATGCATACATAAAACCCAGAATTTAGGACAATAAATTGACACACTGACACATAATAGCACTCTCATTCTTTCCCACAAACACTTCACCTTAAAAAAACTTAACTTCTACTCCAAAACAATAAGCTTTAATTTTATTCCCTAGTACCAAGTACAAGTACCAACACTATCAAAATGGGTTGTGTGTGTGTCTTCATTTACTCTCATTTCTAAGTCAAGCATACAAGAAAATCAGAAATGGAGCCATTCACCATTGACTAATTACTTTTTAATACTTCATTTTCTTTTCTATTTCACATAAGTAGCATCAAACTAACTTTTCAATAAATCAGTATGAAAAATACAGGATAAATTTTAATGTTTAGGAGTCATTGATCATTTTTCATAAAGCTTCAAAGATTACTCTTCCCTGTCCCAAATAGTACAAATCAACAAATCTAAAATCTCATGGAGAACTGATACTTCTATAATTTGCTAAACTGAAAACACTCACCCTGCTCCCATCCCTTCTCAACTTTTAAAAGCTGAACTTTGTACTTGAGAAAACCCTATTTTCCACCCAACACACACAAACTAGTAGGATGGGCAACAGGGTGGAGCAAATTAAATCAAGGCACTACAGGTAAAAAAGATACTGAAAATGAAGGCCCTGATGCTGCAAACTTACAAAAATATGTAACTTTAATGAATAGTCCTTTGATTTCAATAAAACTACTTATGTGCTTAAAAATAAATAAGTGCAGATGTGGTTGCGGGATCGGGGGGTTAAAATTGTGTTTTTATTCAATGTTATTTCAAAACAAAACTGCTCAATGCTAACAGTGAAAAATTATTTACACTTTCAATACATTAACAAAGTGATTTTGGCCTTTGTGTATAAAATGTTCACACTTTCAAAATTAGTAAAATTAGGCTACTAAGCCCATTTTAGGCACCCAAGAGCAGGGTTTTCAAAAGCATCTACGTGACTTAAGAACACAACTCCAATTGACTTCAGACTACAAACCCTGACAGAGGAGTATCACTTGGCCAAAGCATTTCAGCTCTCTTAACTGCTGGATGTTAGACGTATTGGAAGATGGGAGTGGTTGTGCATGTAGCATGGACTATTTGCTTATCAATTTCGTGTTTGACTTGGTCTCAGAATAAAGATATTAGCGAGGCCATGGACTTGCCTTTTTCAGTATAGGTAAGCATTTTAAGCGTGAAACTTCTTAGCAGAAAAAAAAAATCTTTAAAGAATTTCAGATTTTACCTAACAACCAGAAAACTAAAGAAACAAGCATAAAATGACTAGCAGCAGCAATTCAAGAGGATAAAATGGGAAGTAATGAACTAGCAACAGGATTTAACTTGAAAAATGTTGTGTGTGTGCACCCTGCTGTAGAACAGGTCCATACCCAACGGAACCAATCAGGGCATGTCTTCACTGCAGCTGGGCGTGCGCTGCCCAGCTCAGGCAGATAGACACAGGCTAGTTCTACTTGAGCTAACATGCTAAAAATAGCAGTGTAACCACGGCAGCACACGCAACAGCTCAGGTTAACCCTCAGAGTACAAATCCATCTGCAGCACCTGGGTACGTATTCGGGCAGCAAGTCTGAGCCGTTGCCCAGACTACTCCAACTGGGCTGCTATTTAAGCATGTTGGCATGTGTCTGTCTAGCTGAGCTGGGAAGCCCACTCCCAACTGCAGTGCAGACATACCTTAAGTGTCATAGAAATTCATTACAAAACAAGTGCAGCATTTCAACACTATGGTTGTATAGTTTCTGTTGTAGAAGTAGCAGATTGTGCTGGAACAGAAAACCTTTTTTAAGCAACTGGCATGACAGGCTCTCTACAGGGAATGTTTATCAGAAACCATTAAATGAGGTCACTAACAAATTACCTTTGACTTGTTTAGACATGGAGATTAAACAAATTTCATTATGCAGTGACAGCCTCTAGTAAAATTCTACTCAGTAATGTTTTTTTAATAAAACTGTTGTGATGTACAATAGTAACCCATGCCAGGGTATTGATGAATTGAGAAGATAGCATGAGGAAGAGGGAAGTGCTGAAAGCAATACTTACTACTCCAAAGGACACCTCCTGGTGTAAAGGGTCGTGCGTTAAGAACTGGAGAGGGGCTGAGGGAGTCAATGTTGGTGGATGCGCTGAGGGAGGGTAGGTAAAACCTCCTACCGGAAGGTGTTCTCCAAGAAGTTCTACTTCGTTCTCTATCCTTTGAAGTGGCTAGGAAGAAATAGCGTTTGCTGTATTTAGGATAGTTAATTTTTCCCCACAGATGAGAAACTTACAGCTTTGTGTTCCCTGGTTGCTGTCATCTTTTTACAGAAGAAATGTAACTGATTGGATCCATGGCTTCTGTCATCAACACTAGTGGAAAAACAACCATTTCTCTATCCCCCAAGGGGTTAAATAAGGATCTAGTACCAAGGTTCCCAAACTTTTCTTATGACATACCCCCTTTCAGACCTACCAAACGCCCATGTGCCCCAACCCTTCTCATCACTGATACTTTGTGAGTTGTTCGTAATGCTACCTGTCTTTAGCCATCTGTCCTTATCTTACTGTTACGTACAGATATAGTGCAACGTATACAACTGAAAAAAAACTAAGTTCTGAGCTCAGTTAGATGGACAGTTGCTGAGCAAATGTACGGTGACTGGAGATGAGGACTATGTATGTCAGCGTCTCTGTATCTGTGTTCTCGTAGGTACATCTTGAAGTAAATTAACTACCATATTTTATATAACAAATTCCAAGAGTTTTAAGCTTTGTCTGAATAGCCTATTATGAAAATGCAAAAAATAAAATTAATAAAACCCACCATTACACAATGTCTCCCATGTATCGCCTCCTCCGAGATGTCTCACGTACCCACAGTTTGGGAACCCCTGATCTAGTATATAGCAACATTTCCCGGCTAGTCACACTCAGAGGCCAGGACATTTGCAAACTGGAAATTAAACATGGAAGTTACTGTAATTCCCTAAGAATATGAGCAGCAGCCTGCTCTCCTCATGCACTACAATGAAGCTAGCTGTGAAACATCAAATGAAAGACTTTTAGCAAGAGGCTCAGAGTTCTTTTGTCCTTCTGGCCACAGTCTACAGCAATGGTTCTCAACTGCGGCACAATCAGCACACAGCTGCGGCCCATGTGACATCCTCAGGGCCATACAAGTAGTATATATATTGTGTGGATGCGGCATACAACACAAAGAGCTGCATATGCAGCCCACAATGGTAAATAGGTGGGAACCCCTGGTCTATAGTAAAAATAACCCCTTGAAATCAGCAACCAGAGATGATCACGAGGGTACACAGAAAATCACGAGGGTACACAGAAATACACAAACATGTCAGTCAATGCAAGTTCTTCAATAAAATATTCCACGGCAGTAAGAGGTCTTAGAGTGGATAGATGTTCACGATGCGAGCTTGGGACTCACGAGACCCATGGTCAATTCTTTGCTCCAACAGAGACCCTATAGGACCTGGGGGAAGTCACTTTGTCTCCATGTGCTTTGGCTCCCTATCTATAAAATGGGAATGACTGCACTTCCCCCTACCTCATAGGGAGCCTGTGACAATAAATACACTGAAGAGTGGGAGGCGCTATGGGGGCCAGATAAAATCTGTTTATTTTAGATACTTAAGTAAAATCACTACTGGAATCCAGGAGTACTTTAATACTGATCCTCTGAATCAGTAGGCTACATATTGGTGGGCAGTATCTAGTACAAAGAAGTGCCTAATCCACAGATTATCTCGAAAATGGTTCCAGTTCTCTACTATTTCCTTATAGAATCCATTACCTACATATTTCCAGGTGCCTTCAACTTCCACTAGGTGCCTGAGCAAGTTAAAAATGTTTCCTATGGGAACGCTCATTGTTTGCACATGAAGTAAGAACTGTTATCCTCCCTCCACGCCTCCTCCACCAAAGCCTGCTCCCCCTGCCACTAAAACGCAGGGTATGGATACACTGTACTGAGCTTCTGCCTTCTCTTGGTTGCTTTCATAGTCATGTCAATCGTGTATCGCATTTACACAAGACATTTTAAAAACACTCTTTACCTAGTGACAGAGAGATAACCTGTTAAATAAGAGGCTTCCGCTCCCCTCTTGCACTTGGGCACCACAATCCTTCCTTGGGGTGCCCAGGTTATTACACCCAATGACTGTACATACGTTCTATTACAACAGTCAGTAACCCTCACAATGGTGAGCTTTGTTTGTGACACTATTTCATTAGAAAGATGCTAATATTAGCTCTGCAATGATACTTTGCTGCATTTAACCTCAGAAGCCAGTCAATCATTTGCCTATAAAAGGGCAATAAATCTGCTCAGGTGGATCTCTCTCTGGCACCAACAGCAAAGTAAAGGACCATAAGTGAAACAGTAGAGAGGAGGAGGCAACCCTCACTTTACCCATCCCCCCACAAACACTCTGGTACTAAATTCAACATATTTTCAGTTCTGTTTTAAATTATTTCTGGGCAGAGAAGCAGCATCATAAGTTCCAGCCCAAAAGACAATTTTAGGAGGAATTCATAAATAGCGTATAACAGCGGTTGAGACTAGATATGCTAATCTAAAGCATTGCTATATTATATATTACCTTATTATTAAGAAAGGTCAGCCCAAGGATCAGATCAATCTTGGTTTCAAAATTTTTAAAATTCTTAACCCCCTACTGTCTCACTAACAGCCCCTTTACTTCCTGGTTGCAAGTAGATAGCGCCACCTACTTCACGAAACACAGCAGAGGAAACCACTGGGTGGAAACAAAAGGAATGGGAAATTCTGTCCCCTGTTCTGCTGAACAAAACTTTAAACTGTAGGCATTTCTATGGCACTCATCATTGTAACCCTGTGGGCCTGGCATAGGAGAGGTCAACCCCCACCATACTGGAGTCACCTGATCTTAGTGTAACACCACACCTGACTCAGAGGTTCAGCCATAAGGGGCATGCATAGGCCTGAGCATTTAATCATATTGAAACTGCCCCTTTGTATGTATGTATGAATCAGATATTGGCATCTTCTAAAGTGCCAGCCAAACATACATTTAGGAGGATACAGATGCCTGTCCACAGTCTCCAAAGAGATAATAAATGGGGATTATGAAGTCTCACTTTTTGTTAGGTGAAATATGTAAAATAAAGTCACCTAAGCTCCACTCCTATCACAGAGCTGTTACCCCTTCCACTAAGCTTTCCCTGAGTGGAAGGGCTCCATAGCCTTCTCCAGAAAATATCTAGGTTCTCTGGAATGCATTTTCAAGGACACAAGGCACTATGCTTTTCTCCTTTGTTCCGTCAAAATTCGCAATTTAAAAAATATCTGTCTGAGGTAACTGGATGGGGGCAAGGAGAGGAGAAAGGACAATTTACTCCTCACATTCTCCTATTTCTTTCTAGGAAGCAACCTGTGATTTTGTTCCACCAAGACCACTAGACTTTTCCTTCTGCTCCCAGGAGAGAGAAAACAACTGCAGAAGCAGTAGGAAATATATGAAAAAGGTGAACATTACTTTAGGCTCTACTGACAGGAGCAGAGGAGGAACAAGAGAGTATGTGGCCTGGGAAATACTAATAAGACAAAGGTGATTGTAATTTCTTGTATCAGATTCTTATGGGCCATGGACTTTTGCTTGGGAAGCTCTGCCATTGCATCCAAAATCTGTAAGAGTTACTGAGTGTCAGGTGCACGCACTTTCCCCTACCATAAAGCCAGCTGAATGATGACAGAAAATATTCTAGGAAAGTTAGTTAGTAAAATATGATACTTACCGAGCGTGACTGTTGCGTTTGGAAGGGAACGAACTGGCCTGGCGGTGGCAGGTGAGGAGGATGGTGCGGAGAGAGGTGAGGAGGATGCAAAAGAAATGGATCACTAGAAATAAGGGGTGGGAATGCTGCGTATGGTACTGGTAAGTGTTGGACTGAGCATGCCTGAAGCATCTGTAAAAGAAAAGAAGAGACCACATTTACAATTTTACAATTCTGCTTCTAACCTGAATAGTCCTTTAATTTATAACAGTTTCGTTGTTCACTAGAAGTGGCATTCAAAGGAAATGTACCACTTGCCTCAGAATGCATTGATTTTTTTATATAACCCTAATGTGATAAAAGAGATGCTTCCACTCAAGAACTGAGATTTATTTCAGAGCTTTGATATCACAGGCAAAACCTGAAAGGTGCTGAGTACCCTTCACTTCAGATGAAGATAAGGGGAGTTGAAGGTGCTCCGCATCTCGCAGGATCAGGCAGGACTTCTGACTGAAATACAAGAAGGGGTAGTGGTTACTTACCCCAGTAGCTTCTATTCTCCATACGTATTGCCTCCTCAGAACCACATGCCTAACTACATGGTTACACAACCATTTTAAGCAGTAACTTGGACAGACAAGATGGGTGAGGTAATTTCTTTTATTAGACCAACTTCTGTTGGTGAAAGAGACAAACTTTCGAACTTACAGAGAGCTTCTCCTTAGGTCACCCGAAGAAGAGCTCTGTGTAGGCTCGAAAGCTTGTTTTTCTCACCACAGAAGTTGGTCCCATAGAAAGTATTACTACACTCAAATATCCTGGGATCAACACAGCTATAACAATTGAGCAGCAACTTGTCTCAAGTTCTAGGTATAAATATTCCAACCCCAAGCATTGCTCAGTTCTTCTCTACCTCCAGAATCCTTAACTTCTGAAGCATAGGAGAGGAAAGTGTCACTGTGGCTCTGTGGAGGGAACACACCCTAAGCTCTGTAGAAGGTTGCCCCTCTTCTCTCCTTTGAAATTGCCTGCCCAGGACACGCTACAAGACACTAGGTAGTATGCCCTCTGGAGAAGGGAAGCAGGTTGAGGAAAGGAAAACATTTCATGGAAATTTCAATTTTTTTTTAAACAATGGAAATTTCAAAATTTGAAAAAGTTTAACCAGCTCTACAGTTCATCTTAAAATGGAAAAAAAAAATAGTCCAAAGTTTTCCTTTTCCCCTGAATTTTTCAGAGAGTTCTAAGGAGGCGGGCTAAGGAGCACTGCTAACTGAACGACAATCAAAGCCCTGCCCCCTCCCAAAACAAGCATCTGCTCTGGACACAGGATTGAGAGAATCTCCGTTTGTGAAGGCGTGGAACGAATTTCAGAGAGGAATCCCATAAGGTTTCTGTTAAGGGCATATTGTGGATACTTGCCACTGAAGCAGCCAAACTCCCTAGTGAATGAGCCCTGGGAAATCAGGTACAAGATGTAGGCCAACTTTCAACAAGAGCACATGCACAGTTTTATGCACTTGAGACAGTCCTTCAGTTGAGATGGCCTAATCTTTAGCTTTCCAGAGGCCATGGACTGCTAGGCTTCCTAAGGAGGGACAGAAATTTTGATATCCACAGGAAGGGACTTCACTTCCCTCAGTATGGTTATGGGGCATTGGAAAAATACAGGCCTTGAGACAGACATGAAGATTCTATAGGGTAGGACTACCATCAGAATCCAGCTCCAAGACTCTCCTGGCTGAGCAGACAGTCCTAAAACAAGGGGAAAAGGGGTAGAAAGAGCAAGATCCTATGGACTCAGAAAGACTCTTGGTAATTTTAATGGAAACCAAATTCAAGTCACAGGGATCAGCAGGCTTCCAGATGGGAAGCGTTACGATTGTAAGATCCTTTAACTTGTTACACCAGGGACTGGAAAAAGCCACCCCTTTCTTAGAAACATTGTATGCAGAAATAGCCATAACTGTTGCCAAGACATCAAATAAGAGGAAGTCTCTTCAACACCAATTGCACTTAGAAGCATAACACTTCCTAGTGAAAGGGGTCTGGACTCTTCACACTCCAACAGAAGAAAGTAACCTTGACCTAGAATCCCGTCATGTTGTCAAGTGAAGCAGTTTGGGCGCTGGGTACAAAATCCAATTTTTCTGCTGGAAGAAGGGTTGTCCCAGAGAAAGATGATTGGTGGTTAGGGACTGGGGCACTAGTCTGGAACTTCGGAAACATACAGGAAGCAGACTTCCTGCATGACCTTGGGCATGACATTTAGCTTCTCTGTGCCTCAGTTCCCCCATCTGTACAATGGGGATGATCGTACTACTCTACTTCACAGAGGTATTGTGAAGATAAATACATTCAAGATTTGAGGTGCTGTGATGTTAATAGGGGCCATAGTCAGAAAAAGAAAATTGCAATAAAATCAAAACTAGAAAGTTTTTAAAACTACCAAAAAAACCCTTCTACTTTTACATACAATTTTTACTACATTTTATGAATGCTCTGGAGAGGAACTGAGGGACTGCTTGAAAGGGATGCAGTATTCATACCCCTGCACAATAGAATACAAGGCTAAAGGAGCACATATACACCCTGAACTGCCAACTACTTTTTAAAAAGGTGCCATGGTAAGGCACACAACTCCTGCAGTATGGCTCTGTGCAGGCAAGGTCATGAAGGAGAACCTAAGAATGGGGAAAACCAGGTTTTCAGTACAGCAGTGAGTAAGTGCTGTGTGACTGACAGTTCTGCCTCAATACAAATATGCGCAAAACAATCACCACTGCCTTTACTGATTAGAGGGGGACTGCTAGAAGGTGCCATGAACCTGTCCCCAATGGCTCAGTACATTGCCTCCAACACACTTCCACCTCCATAGGCCCAGGAGTGTTGTCAACATCCAACACACTGTATATATTGACAATACTGACTCTGCAAATGGTAAAGAGATGTCACTGATGAGCAAATGCCAGTACTGGAGGTGTAATCAACCTCACTTTATTACTACTACTAATTATTTGTATTACTATAGTGCTCGGAAGGCCTCGTCAATGACCAGGACGCCCTTGTGTTTGTACAGCACCTAACACAGAAGTCCCTGCCCCAAGGAGTTTACAATCTATGTATAAAACAAGAAACAGATGGCTAGGGACAGGGGAGTACAAGTGAACATGAGGCAATAGCGGTCAGCATGATGGGCAGTGGTCTTTGTACTCTAGCAGCCTAACCATTGTCAAGTTTTGTGTAGGCATCACTGAGGTCACGACCCCCAAAAATCAATGTTTACTAGAGGCTGATATACTACATAAGATTAATTGGATCTGAATTTTGATTTCCCCTGAAATGCACTATTAACTGTCCTTGACCATTCACCATCATCTACTGCAATGCAATTTAAGTGGCAGCCCACAGTCTTATCATGTGGTGACAAGTTATTGTAGTGCAAATGAAATTTTATTGTGTACCATAAACTGAGGATTGGTTCTCTGAATTAACTGAAGATGAATTTATATACTAGAACATTAAGTACTATGGTACAACAGTTTGGTGGAGATTCTTGAAGCATATTAAAACAGACTTCAATGATGACGTATTTAAATAAATATTAGATAGCTTTTCGAAAAGCTTGCAATAGCTCAAACAGAAGTTACAGCCTTGATGCAGGAATTACTGGGTAAAGTTCTATGGCCTAGTCTAACCTCCTGTGTAACAAATCATCATAATGGTCCTTTCCGGCCTTAAAACCTATGAATATTGATCTAGTCCACACAACCACTATTATTCAATATTGAGAACAAAATCTTTATTGCTTACCTCACAATACACTGAGAAAACATGTCAATTCAAGACTAATTTTATTTCATTCTGTGTTTTTATTATAGTTACGTATAAAGCTGGAGCGTGTAGTGATCACTACAGGTAAAGATGCCTGGCCATTTCCATTCTAATAGACCCTTTCCAGTTGCTTATATCTAGGGCCAATGTTTTCTGGCAATGAGAAAATAGTAATTTTGGATTTTCAAAGCTGTTTAGTTCAGAAATTTCAGATATGCATTATATTAATACAAAAATATTGTATTGTAATACTGAGGGCTAGAGCCAGCTCCACAGGGGAGGTGGGGGACAGATATGGGGCACTGAGGGCTAGTGTCAGCTGTGTACTGGGAGGAAGGCGGCAGGAGCCCGCTGTGTGCAGGAGAGGAGCAGGGGAGAGGCATTGTGGATACTGCGGAGAGCAGGTGCGAGTGCTGTCTGCTCTGCAGCATGGCCAGGGAGCCCTGCATTCTGCTCCTGTGCCCTGCCCACCATGGGGAAGCTCCGTGGCAGTTTTGCTGGGCCCAGGCTTGTGTGAGGAGGGGAGAAGTTGGCAAGGAGTCTCAGCAGCAGCCAGCCCCCAGCCTCTGCCCTGCACTCTGTGGAGTCAGGTGTCTCAGGGGCCGACGCCAGGGTTGCCAGATTTATACTGCATTAATAGCCCAAAGTCACTTTAAAAACTAGCCCCAAAACATCCCAATCTATTTATTGAAACAAAGTGGGGAGAGTGCTGGAGGGGAGTGTGTGTGTGTACTAGGAGGGGTATGTTGGCTGGTCTGGAGGGGGTACCTGCGGGCTCACACAAGGTGGGGGGCAGTGTTGTGCTCCTTGTCACAGTGGTAGGGCGGCTGGCGCAGGCCCAGGATGCAGTGCCAGCACGTCAGGGCTCTCCCCCTCCCCAGGATAGGGAGCCAAGGCCGGGCCCCGTCAATCCTGCTGGGCAGAAATCGGGGAGGGGGTGAGAAGAGGACTGACCCTGCATGCCCCATCCATGCATCGCCTCTGCCATGCAGATGGGTGTTTCCAGGCAGAAATATGGGCAGGGGTGTGTGTGTGTGTAACCCTGCATGCCCAGCTCACCCTCTGATCTGACCCCCTGTATAACACAGGACAGAACTTCCCTGAATTACTTCCTATTTGAATTACAGCAGATCTTTTAGAAAACCATCCAATCTTGATTTAAAAACTGCCAGTGATGGAGAATCCACCACGCCCCTTGGTAAGTTGTTCTAAGGTTAATTACTTTCACTGTTAAAGATGAGAAAGTTACTCAGCTTGTGCAGTAATGGAGGTACTTCGAGATGTGTCCCCCTGTGGGTGCTCCACTTTAGGTGTTTATTGCGCCCCTCTGCTCGTAGCTGGAGATTTATGGTAGCAGTGCCCGACTGGGCCGCACATGCGCAGTCCCCGTCTCGCACCATTTCAGGCGGTTAACTGGTGCTGTGCGACCAACCCCCACCCCACCATTCCTTCTCTACTGCAGAGTCTGTATTTGTTAGAATTCCGAAGCAGAGGGGAGGAGGGAGGGTTCTGGAGCACTCACAGGGACACACATCTCGAAGAACCTCTGTTAGTGCACAAGGTGAGTAACTTTCTTCTTCAAGTGGTGTCCCTGTGGATGCTCTACTTTAAATGACTTCAGAGCAGTGCCTCTGGAGTTGAAGTCATAGTAGATGAAAGCAGAGTGTGATCAAACAGGGTATCGGAAGATGCGTGTTGTTGCAACACATAGTGTTATATAAAAGTGTGCGGTGAGGTCCAGGTTGCGGTCCTACAGATTTCTGCAATAGGGATGTTATTGAGAAATGCTATGGAGGTTGAGAGACTCCTAGTAGAGTGTGTATGGAGCCCCGTAGGGGATTGTTGTTGATACTAGAGATAACAGAGTTTGATAAAGTCTGATATCCATTTGGATAGGCATTGTTTGGAAATGGCGTGCCCCTTGGATTGTTCGGTGAATAATTTTGGAGACTTACAAAAAGATTTTGTTCTATCGATATAAAAGGCGAGAACCCTGCGGACGTCCAAGGAGCGTAGTCTGGATTGTCTATATGTGGTTTCGGAAAAAATGTAGGTAAGTATATAGGCTGGATAAGGTGAAATGATGAAGCCACCTTAGGCAAAAACTTAGGATGGGGTCGGAGATTTTTAAAGATAAAGTATCGTATAGGGTGGGTCCGTCATGAGAGCAGCTAGTTCTCCCACCCATCTGGCAGATGTAATGGCTACTAGAAATGCAACCTTCAGAGAGGTGTAGTAAGGAGCTTCTAGCTATGGGCTTGAAAGGGGGCCCGGTGAGGGCGTGAAGGACTAGGATGCGGTCCCATGGTGGGGCAGGTTTTCTCACTTCTGGATAGGAGTTGGAGAGACCCTTTAGGAAGCGTGAAAATAGAGAATCCATCAGCTTTATGATAAAATGTTGTGATGGCCGACAGGTGTACATGGATGGAACTCATGAAAAGTCCCGTTTAAGTTCCAGGAGAGAGTCTAAAATAAGAGGTACGGAGGCTGACACAGATGCAGTCTGTTTGCGTTGGCACCTTGATTCAAATAGTTTCCACTTATGTCTGTAGGTGTGTCGGGCAGTTACCCTACAGCTGTTTAATAATATGTTCTGAATTTCTGCGGAACATGTCATTTCAGATCCCAAGAGCCATGTAGTAACCAGGCTTTGAGATGGAGTTTTTGGGGATCCAGATGGATGATGTGACCTGCATCCTGCGATAGAAGCCGAGGCAGAAGTGGGAGCCTGTGTGTAGAGAAGGTAAGGATACCACATTTGTCACGTCCACGTGGGGGCTATTAGGATCACTCTGGATCCGTCTTGTTTCATCTTGTGGAGTACATGCGCTAGAAGGGGATTGGGGAGGAGGGAGTACAGGAGGGGGGTGTTCCACTTGATGAGGAAGGTGTCGCCCAAGTCCTGCTCTGGAGCAGAACTGGGGGCATTTGGAGTTGTGCGTGGTTGTGAAGAGGTCTATTGTTGGGAACCCCCACATCTGAAAAATATCTCGGATGACTCAGGTGTTCAGCTCCCATTCATGGTCTTGATAAAACTTCCTGCTCAGGGCATCTGCCATGTTGTTCTGGCAGCCAGGTAGGTATGAAGCTACAACACGGATGTTGTGTTTGATGCACCATTGCCAAAGATGCATGGCTTCCACACATAGGAGTGAAACCGCACTCCCCCTTGCCTGTTTATGTAGAACATTGTCCATGAGGATCTGTACCGTTTTGTTTTGGATTAGTGGTAGGAAATGAGAACAGACATTCTGAATCACTCGTAGTTCCAGCAGGTTGATATGAAGCTGGGACTCTGCTGGAGACCAGCAGACCAGTATAGACTGTGTCTGTAGATGTGCCCCCCCAGCCTAGGAGGGATGTGTCCGTGGTGATGGTGAGCGCTGGTGGATTCTGCAGAAACGGCACACCCCTGCAGACGTTGTCTGGATTGGTCCACCACTGCAGGGAGTCCTTTATTGGGCATGATGAGGAATTTGTTTATGCTGTACCTGTGGGGTGCATAATTTGTCCTTAACCAGGCTTGAAGGCACTGCATGTGTAGCCTTGCATGTTGGACGACGGATGTCGTGGCGGCCATGTGGCCTAGGAGTTGTAGGCAAGTTCTGGCAGACACCTGAGGGCTGTTCCGCGCTGTTGAGATTAAGGTGGTTAGAGTCAAAGTGTTTTGTTGGAAGGGAGAGGCAGTTGCTTCGAGGGAGTTGAGGTCTGCTCCAATGAATTCCAGGCATTGGACAGGTGTTAGAGTGGACTTTTGCAAGTTTATTTGAAGTCGTAAGGAGGTGAAGAGATTTATTGTATGTTGGGTGGAATCTATGGCTGTCTGCAGTGTTGGTGCTTTCAGCAGGCAGTCGTCCAAGTACGGGAATATTATTCCCCTCTCGGCGTAGGTAGGCCACTACTACAGCAGGTACTTTGAAAAATACCCACAGTGCAGTGGAAAGGCCGAAGGGTAGAACTGAAAGTGTTCTTGTGCTACTGTAAACTGCAGAAATTTCCCGTGTGAGGGATGGATAGATACACGAAAATACGTGTCCTGAAGGTCGAGGGCTGAAAACCAGTCCCCGCTCTCGAATCCTGGGAATCTCTGTGTTTTTACAAATTGTTGAGTCGCCGTAGATTGAGAATAGGTCTCCAACTTCCTGTTTTTTTTCCTGCGTGAAAAAGTAATGGGACTACTGTACTCGGTCGGTTCGGGTTCTACTGCTCCCAGGGATAGGAGATGGTTCACCTCTTCCCACAGTAGATGTTCGTGAGAGGGGTCCCTGAAGAGGGATGGGGAAGGGGGGGATGGAGTAACTGGTTTTGATGATTTCTAATACCCATCTGTCTGTGGTGATGGACTGCCAGATGGGGTAGAATGGAAGTAGGCGATCTCCAAAAATTTTGCCAGTGGTAGATGGTGCCAGCATTGAGAGAGATGGGATTCTCGAGCCTCGACCAAGGCTTCAAATCTGTTGTCTAGAGGTTGATGGCTGAGAGGTAGTAGTCGACGAAGCTAACTGCCTTCTCCTCTAAGTTTTCTGTTTCCGCCCCTGTTGGTCATAATATCTATTTCGTTGGGTATACAGAGGGGGTTGGAAGCATTGAGGAGTTTGGTAATTGGTCTGCCGTCTCTTGTTCCTAGGTGTGTGGATGCCCAGAGACCACAAGGTAGCCCTTGAGTCCTTCAGGATATGCAATAACTTGTCCGTTTTGTCCGCGAAGAGTTTGGCGCCTTTGAACAGTAAGTATTCTACAGTGGTCTGCACTGGCTTTGGGAAACCGGACAGATGAAATGAGGAGGCTCTCCTGTTGCGATGGATCTCACTGTGGAATCAGCGGAGTCAAGGGCAGCTTGTAGCGCTGTTCTGGTGATAAGGTGGCCCTCTGTGATGAGTGCTTTGTACTGATCCTTTTTGTCTTCTGGAATAAAGTTTATAAATTCTGAGAGACTTGTGTAATTATTGTGATCATACTTTGCCAGTAGGGCCTCATAGTTGGCAATTCTCAATTGTAAGGTCGCAGCCGAGTATGCTTTGCGGCCGAACAGGTCGAGCTGTTTCCAGTCTTAACAAGACTATAGAAACACCCCATATGATAGCTTACCCCGTTTGTTCACCGCATCGATAACCAACGAATTTGGCGTTGGATGTGAGGAAAGGAATTCAGTGCCGTTGGCCGGCACGTAATACTTATCAGACCTTTTACAGGCAAGTGCAATCGTTGCTGGGGTTTGCCAAGGCGATTTCACAGGGTCCATAATCGCAACATTCATGGGAAAGGCGATTTTGGATGAAGTGGACGTGTGTAGTATGTCCACTAGCTTATGGTGAGATTCCTGGACCTCTTCCAGAGAGATGTCTAGCGAAGTGGCCACTGTCTTGTAGAAATCCTGAAGTTGTCTGCTGTGGTGGGAGGTGGAGGCATAATTGTGCCATCCAGTGAGAAAGATGAAACCTGAATGTCAGCCTGGTCGTTTGGGTCCGAGAATTCCTCCTGTTCTTCGGTCCCTTGTTGGGAAACAGCAGAAGGTGCCTTTGATGGCAATATTGGTGGTTGAGGTGCACCAGTTGCGAGCAGAGTGGTGGGTATTCCCTGTTGTTGCTATTGTGGATATGGAGCCCATGGCTGCCAGAATGGCCATTGCGGTTGAAGGGGCACTGTGGGCATCCAGGGTTGGCCGTACCAGGGTTGGTTTGTAAAATCTACAGGGAATCCCATGCTTGGTGGGGCTTGTGTGGGAGGAGTAGCCACAGGAGAGGATACTTGCCACAGCATTCCTATATCCTTCTCTCCCTTGTCCTCCCCACTAGAGAATTGTGGTGAAAGCTGTGGAGAGCTGGGTTGGCTAAGTACCGCATGTACCATGGTACCGTTAATGCCGAGGAGAGGAGACTGCAGTACCGAGACAGATAAGTCTATGTGACACAGGAACTGCTGTCATGTGCCCGGTCTCAGTATCGGTGGGATGGTGGAGCTCGGTACCGTGTGCTGGAGTGTGTTTATCGGCGCAGGTGTGTGGCTGGCGTGCATAGTACCAGCAGTAGGTGGCAGCATTAGCGCTGGAATGCTCAGTACCAATGGTTTGCTTGCTGGTGCTGTGGCATGGGGTTTCACTTTCCCCTTAACGCCTGTGGCGGAGCTCAACTGCGTAGGAGCTCTGGGTTTCTTAGTACCGTCAGTACGTGGTCTGTCGGCCGTTGATATGATACTCTTACCTGAGATTCCCCTGTTTATACATGCAAGGATCACATAAGCCCCTTTGGCCATTGCATTGCACTTAAACTCATGTTCAGCAGATTATCCACCGTGACCCCCCAAGTCTTTGTCAGAGTCACCTGCTTCCCAGGATAAAATCTTCAGCCCTGTAGTAAGTATAGGCCTGAATTCTTTGTTCCTTGATGTATACATTTAATTTGGCCATATGAAAAGGCACATTGTTTGCTTGCGCCCAGCTTACCGAGCGATCCAGATCGCTTTGTATCAGTGACCTGTCTTCATTATTTACCACTTTAAACTTTCAATAATGATTTTATGTTTTCTTCTAGGTCATTGATAAAAGTATTAAATAGTGTAGGGCAATGAACCGATTCCTGCAGGTCCTCACTAGAAACACTACACGCTCTCTAGGATTCCCTGTTTGCACTGCATTTTGAGATCTTTCAGTTAGCCCGTTTTTAATCCATTTAATGTGTGCTATGTTAACTTTGCATCATTTTCTTTTTTTTTTTTTTTTTTTTTTAATCAAAATGCCACGTGGTACCAAGTCAAATGCCTTGCATAAGCTGTCAAGCTTTCATTTTACAGGCTGAAAATTTTCCAGATCTCATCTTTGCCCAAAGGTGATTTTTAAAAAAAAAATGTATGCAAACATGGTTCTGTCATTTCTTAGATGAAGGCAATGAAAAGCCAACTTAACACTAAAAAACAAAAAAAACCCAACAACCTTTTTTGGGAACAGTTCTAATATCTATAAGTGGACCTAGAAAGCTGAAATTTGAGACAGACAACACATTTTGATGATCAGGTGAAAAATCAGTTTTGATTGGTCACAGATATATGCACTGAGCAAGAGAGATCTTGTGGAAATAATATCATGCTATCATGTGATTAAAAATTACTGTAATGTATGAGCACAAGAGGGCAGGGCTGAAGATGGGCAGACTATTTCCTCACATTCATTTTTCCCTGCAAATGTAACATTCTTTTAATATAGTGATTTCACTGAACTGAATATACACGATGAAATTGATGTGTTATCTCCTTCCATGAGCAGATTAAACTGTATTTTATGACTGTTTTATGGGCCAACTTGTTATGTTTTGAATATAAAATAGTATTGTAACAAAATGTCATGGATAAGGCAGAAATCAGTTTAAGTGAAGATGGTTCCAAACCCATATAATTATCTTCCACCCATGTGTGCACTGGAACTATAGAGCTGCTTCCCCAATCAGATTACACCACTCTGAGCATTTTTCAATGAAAGATTTTCTTCTCTGTGCTCTCCCAGCTCAGATTTTGAAACATTCTGGAGGGTTCCTTTAAAACGAATTCCTCTGCAGTTTTAATTGTAGTAGTTGCTTTCGAACTGGACTTTCCCCCCTTTGTCCTCTGCTGTTTCACAGATTTTACGAGACTGCATAAAGCCAGAAATGCTTCATTAGGAGGGTAGATAGGTGGGTGCACCTCCAATCAGTTCTTCGGGTTGCTCTGCACAGATACTCCTTTTCCAATTTCATCTGTTGCTCCTTAGCACTTTCGGGGCCATGTGAGACTGTCCCTTTCGCAGGAGTTCACTGTTCAAACCACTGTTTCATTGTCACAGTCACGCACTTCTGTGAGCTAGATGTGGCTCCACTGAAGGGTACTGAGCATTAAAGATCCACAGCTCTTAAAACTGTGACAATCTATATAGACAGGAGAGTTCTTCCTCTCTGCTTCCCTGGCACTCTGACCACGTAACAGATCACTTCAATTTTGACAGCTCCCTCTCCCTGCACAGGATTGAGGTGCTGCAGCAAAGAAACAACTATGAAGAGGAAGTGCTACCAACAGGCATCTTAGACTGCAGGATGCCAGAAAGCTGAAGAAGATATCCAAAGGGGAGTGAATGGGGTCTGGACAAAGTGAATTAAAACTGCTGTCCCTGGTCCATCAACTTAGATGCATCAGCAGCTTCTGATATAGATTGCTCTGGCAGTGTAAAGGGTCTTGAAATAGCTGTGAATGTAATTACAATGCAGAGTATCTTTAGTTTAAATGAGAATCAAGCCCATAATTTTTTACAAATTATATGAGCAATTTTCACTGCTCAAAAAGCCCCTGAAGTAAACAGGAGCGGGAAAGGGAATGAATCTTCTGCTTGAAAAAGAAGGAAAAAAAAGTTATGCTGGTGTGAATTGGGGCGGTCAACGTTCATATGTTAACAAAATGTTGCAAAATGGACTGATATGCTTCTGCATATACACTTCATATAAATATTACATATTAAAAGGTTTATTTATGCATTGTTAAAGTTGAGAAATTAACTCTGAAGTCAGAAAAGTGCTTTACTCAGGAAATTAAGGTTCTTAACAATGTTAGTTCACACCTAAACCAGGACGTTAAGTCACCCTATTTTCATAACTTCTAGAACTGCAAAACAAAGCCAAGTTAACTATATAGAAAAAATTTTTTTATCAGTACAGAAGTGGGGGCTAGAGAACCGCTCAGTAGTGTGACTGGTACAGAAGAATTGGTACTGAGAGAAATGCAGCCCTGCGCACACAAAGATTTTTTCCAGTCTATAAGTTCCAAATGATTACTGGGGTGTAGACACAACATGTGTTACTTTCCATTATCGCCTTATTTAAAACACACACGAAAAGGCAGTTTTCTGGATTTCTGGATTGTGTGAGCTCCTCAGGGAGTGGCTTAATTTGTTACTTGTACAATACTGAGTGCACTGTCAGCACTTACATAATGATAATTCGCTCTCTGACAGCAAGGTGGTATGCATGTAATGTAGCTGGATGGTATTATCCCCATCTAGTATCTAGATGAACTCTTTGTACCATTTCAGGTCTGAGACAGGAAAGAGTTAGCTCGGCAAGTCAGTTATTCTGCTCCCAGCAATGTGGGAGAAACTTGGTTATTAGATAAACAAGGA
Organism: Terrapene triunguis; assembly: GCF_002925995.2. Taxonomy (NCBI): domain Eukaryota; kingdom Metazoa; phylum Chordata; order Testudines; family Emydidae; genus Terrapene; species Terrapene triunguis. The sequence continues at coordinate 15,501,850 of NW_020699373.1, read as the reverse complement.
TGTTTTGACAGTTTCTTTGTTAATGTGTTTCCACATAGTTGTGCTATCTTTTGGCCTGTGTTAGTCTTTTTTTAAAAATCTTGCTAGTATTTACACAAATTATTGATTTTAGAGATGTAGCTGGAAGGGCTGATTTTATATATGCGCACACACCCTCTGAAGGGAAGGGGTCTCTTACACCTAGTCAATTATTTTAGTGGGCTTCCTACTATTTGATTAATGTTAAAAACCCTTTCCTCCAAATTTCTGAACTTGTTTTGTGAAGCTATGGATGTGTGTCCAGAGACTGGAGCCTAAGCTAGTTCTGACTTTAGTTAAAACATGTTAAGAAAATACTACACCACTATGGAAAAAAAGTACATAAACATAAAACACGCAACCCTGCATCAAGCTAAAAGGTCACCCACACTTTGCCTCAGTGAAGAATGGATTTCTCTGATGCAAACAGCAAAACTACATTAGCTGTGAAGCTCCAGGCTGCCCACCCCCACACACTGGAGATGAAAGCCTGTGTCATTAGATAAACCTACTTACTGGAGGAGGCACACTGCAGACGGGAAGGTGCTGTCCACTGAAAACCACAGAACATCCTGGGACCTGCTGTGTGTTACAAGCTGGTATGTGCTGGCCTGTGCAGAGCGGAATCCCATGTGGTGCCACCGTTGTTACTGTGTATGAGACAGGGACTGTGCCCTGGTGGATCTGCATTGAAACAAACAATTTTCAGTAATTTTGTTAATTTACACAATTCAGAGGGTTCTGAACAGTTATGGTTTGACATTTAAAAATAGCAAACTTTCACCTAAATACCAGAAAAATCACATTTTACACTGACAGTATAAAAAAGTTACAAACCTGGAATTCCTGTTCTTAAAAAATATCCTCCTCAATAGATTACTGCTCTTACATCAGTGCTTCCTGAACAACGCCAGGGAGGGAACTCTCAACTCAAAACATTAAATCCTCCAAGACAAAAACAGTACATCTCAGATTCTGTAGGGCCCCCCTCATGTGTTCAGATTAGTTCCTTTCAAAAAGGAGGCAGTAACTCCCACATAAAAGCCAATTAAAATCAGAAGGAAAAATGTACAAGTAGCTAAACAGTCTTCCAAACTCTGATGGGAAGAGAAGCTAAATGATTTTCCACAGAGATATCGAAGAAAAAAATTCAGATAATTTTTTTCTCCCAAGATAACCATCTTTGCATATTCCCACTCTAAGGTGAAAGCTCAAGAGATGTCTCTAAAATATACGTAACAGAACAGTGGATAAAACCAAAGGCTAATTTAAAAGCTAGGAAGGGAAAGGTTACATGCCTCAAAGCACCACAATTACAGGTAACTGCCACTAAGGACCCACACTCCTGGTCTGAAAATGCCCAGGGCTGGGAATTAGCAACATCTACTAGAACTCAACATTCAAACCCGAGGGAGTAAAAGACAGAGGGCCCCAAACACTGCTTGGTTTCTTATAATATATCAGAAATCTCCAGTAAAGACTCCAAAGAATTAGAGACAAGGAGTGTGGATCCATAAAAGGCAATTATCTAGAGAAACCCTTCTTCCTTCATGAATTGCTTGCCTAGATCCCACTCTTGGGGAATTAACAAGCAGGAACAAACAAACAAGCAGGAAATAAATACAAATTAGGGCTGTCAAATTATTTAAAAAATGGATTGCGATTAATTGCAAAATTAAAAAAATAATCGCAATTAATCCCAGTTTTAATCGCAATGTTAAACAAGAATAGAATACCATTTAAATATTTTTGGATGTTTTCTACATTTTCCAAATATATTGATTTCAATCAACACAGAATACAAAGTGTACAGTGCTCACTTCATATTTTTTATTACAAATCGTTGCACTGTAAAAAAGAAAGAAATAGTATTTTTCAATTCATCTCATACAAGTTAGTGCAATCTCTATTGTGAAAGTGCAATTTACAAATGTAGATTTTTTTTTTTATATATAACTGAACTCAAAAATAAATCAATGTAAAACTTCAAAGCCTACAAGTCCACTCAGTCCTATTTCTTGTTCAGCTAATCGCTAAGACAAACAAGTGTGTTTACATTTAGGGGAGATACTGCTGCCTACTTCTTATTTACGTCACTTGAAAGCGAGAACAGGAGTTCACATGGCACTGTTATAGCCAGCGTTGCAAGGTATTTACATGCCAGATATGCTAAACATTTGTATGCCCTTTCATGCTTCGTTAGCATAATTGAAAATCAATATATTTGAAAATGTAGAAAAACCAACCAAAAATATGTATAATAAATTTAAATGGGTATTCTATTATTGTTTAACAGTGCAATTAAAGATGCGATTAATTTTTTTAATCGAGTTAAATTTGTTTTGAGTTAATTGCTTGAGTTAACCACTATTAATTGACAGCCCTAATATAAATGAAAGACAACTGCTCTCCTGATCTGCTACAGAACCAAACAAGTATTACTATACAGATGACAGTCTTGCATACCTCTACAACGAAAACATTATGGGGAGATAGTCCAAGTGGCCTTTGACTTAGCTCGGGCACCACTGCAGACCTTTTGTAGCAGGGTTAGCAGAGGTTCCTAGGCAATGACTGCTAGGCACTGATGGCCGTGCCAGATGTGAGTCAGGAGAGGACTACTTCTCTCATGGAGCAGACCAATCATGGCATCCAGGAGGAAGTGATCCCTTCCCTGAAGTAGGGTCAGTGTCAAGGACCAGCATGAAGGACCCACCAGTAACCATGGCGACTAGACCTTGGCAACATTGACACACTGGTTATAGAAGATGCCGAGAGGGCACAGAAGCAGTGCTGTGGGACCTGTTTTCCCCCAGACATGCCCTGATGTAATCTCATCATCCGGAGTGGGAGGACAAATTTGGTGTTCCTTTTGAGGTGCTCCAGCAAGTTGATCACTTATCAGACATAAGGGAAAATTTGGAGAAGGCCAGAAAGACTGTTAGCTTAAACTTGTACACCCGAAGTTCACAGGTGCACAATGTAGATGTCTGCTTACTGAGGAGAACTTTGCACTGTGATCCCTTATCTGCACTGACCACATTAGTTTACAGGCAGGGTTTTAAAGTGTTAATTTTAAGGTAAAGCTCTAAACAGTTTGCGACCTCGCTACCTGACAGGCCAACTCCCTCCCCATGTGATGCTATGTAGTTGCAGTCAACAAATGCACTTGGGCTATAGGCCCTCTGATGTGAACACGGTGGGGCTAGGCTAGTGGGACATCTTCTCCAAAGGGTCCTTGATTCTGGAAACTGCTCCACCTCTTGGCGTCTCAGTCCAAAACTTCACTTTTAGGATATGCTGCCAAGATTAACTTCTTTCTGGGGCATTTGGGGAGGGAGTGGGCTGAGAGTCAGAGTAACAGATTTGGGGCTGAAAACAGGAGTTTATTAGATTCTATCCACATGAAGGCAGTCAATTATATGCATTGTGAATTCTATTTTTATATTGTCTACTTTAATCCTGTAAAAGCACCTAGAGCTAAAGATATGTATTTTATTTCAGCGTTTATGAATGCCTACTTCATAACTACACCACATCCCCTCTCAAACTAAATTCACTTCAGAAGCAGAAAAATTATGTTTCAAAAGTGTGATCTGAAGGCCTTTGGAACTGTGCTGATGGCTGCCTTGGCCAAATCGGTAACTTTCACTCTCTGTTAGGCTTTATTTGTTTTTTTTTTTATAACCAATATTTTATGATATTTTCACTGCTGTATGTTACTAGTGCACCATTATGACCCTTGAAAGAAACTGCCACAACAGACTGCCAGCAGTAGTTACCACAGTGTTCTATTTTCAATGCCAACTACTCGGAGTTTTTGAAAGTTTTAGAGAAATGCAGTGTCCTTAGCACATTCAGCCCAACATTCTCATACCTGTTCATGAATGTCGACCATCACTGCATTCTGCTGTGGCGGATGAGCGGCTGGGTGCAACATACGGGGGGATACATTCGGTGGGTGGAAGGCTCGGGGCTCTTCTATTGCTTGTTGCTGTCCGTAGGAGAGATGGTGATAGTTTTCGTCTTGACTAATGGAATTGTGTCGAGACAGGCGATCCCTTCTCGCTCTCTGGCGTCTAACAGGAGGACTGGGAACACATTAAAAGGGAAGACGTCACACAAATTGCCACAGGCCTCTTTCCTAAACAATATCATACATAATCCAATACTGAGGACAAGTCTGTACTAGACAGTTCCATCAACATTGTTATGTCGGCTAGGGATGTAATTTTATTTTTTAAACAGACAGTGGTATACTGATAAGAGCCTCAGTATAGATGCAATTATTTCAGGATACAGTGATTATACCAAAATATGCCAATCAGGAGAACCAGCATAAGCTAAATTAATATAAGCACTTTTATACAGATATTGTAATCACAAGATACATTAAAAGAACATGAAGGTTGCCAAGTCAAGCACTCAAAAGTTAGAAAATGCCAGGATTAAGGTTGCTTGTGCAATCTTGTACGTATGCATGAGAATACAGTCTACAAGGATATGATCACACACTTTTTTTCCCAAAGGACCGTGTGACTCATTCAGCACACAGAATGGATGTTGCTCACTAAATGAGCAGCTATTCAATATTTTGTTTTCTCCTCATTATTCAGTGTGTGGCCTCAGGCCTTATTTAGTGCACACTATTCATACCCTGCTCTGAAGACAGAATTATTAATTTCTTCATGGGCTTTTTCTCTGGCACTTAATGTAGTAGCTGAATGCTTCACAAACTTTCGTTTATTTTCACACCACCCTTGTGAGCTAAGGTGGTGGTATTATCCCCATTTTACAGAGGGGGAACTGTGACAGAGATTAATATAAAAAGTATCCACTCATTTTGGATGCCCAATTTGAGACACCTAAAACCGGATTACGGAGCATAACATAGCTCTTTCGGTGAGCAAAGTACAGCTCCTATTGACTATTTGCAACTGAGAGTGCTCAGGCCTTCTGCTAATCAGATGCAGGGTCTGAAGTCAGCACTCAGAAAATGAGCACTTAATGACTACCTGTAAGAAGTTTAGTTTAAGTGACTTGCCTGGTCTCTGGAGCACGCCCATTGCAGACGAAATCTTTGGGGAACAGCTGCGCGCTAGCAAGTCTCTACAGAGCATACGCAAACTGCAATTTTTCCAAGTCTTATAATTTGGCCAAATTTGGGCAGATTTTCACAAGAACAGGAAAAGGCAAATTTGACATAGGCCACCTTCTGCCCAAATTTCAAGTCTCTGCTGCAAAGCATGGGGGCACTTTTTCCTCAAAGAAAAAGACACCAGAATGTTTTAACATGGGCAAAACAACATTTTTTTCCTCTCACCTCATTCTCAAAAAAAGCTGAAACTGTTTTGGCTGAAATTCCCCCCACCTCAAAAATCATCCTGAGCAAAACACACCCAGGATAGAAAATTTCAGCTCAAATCATTAAAGTTTGGCAAAGTTATAAGCAACTGAAAACAGTGTCTTATAATGGGAACTGTCAGGCAATCTTAACAACAAGTGTTGTTACCAACCCCGCTTATAATTACTTGTGTTATATTATAGAAGAGCTTTGCGGATTTAAGCCTTATAAGCAGGTACATGTTTCCCTTGTATTCTTCCATTTTAGGAATCTATTATAGTGTTTATTAGTAGTTATGCAAAAATTATCAAAGTTATGCTGACATAACTATTATTGGTGTCATCCGAAAAGATTTACCCCCAGTGCTTTCCATAATCACACAAGACAATCAAATAAAGCTGCACAGATACAAATCTAGCTTTAAGGTTGTGTACATTCAGTACTATGTCACAGTCAGTTACATATAAATCAACTTGCCCAAGGTATTCAAGTATGCTTTATGTTAGTGACTGCTTTTAAAGGTCTAAAAATTGCATTACTACTAAGGTCCACTTGTTCAAGGTTGTACATCATTAGAGAAGACAGACCTATATAATTTTTGTAACTTTACTACTGCAGATATTTTATTTAATAATGCAGGCAGCAAGATTTCAGTTTTAGTGAATTCAGATTTAAACTTTCTTTATAAACACCTTTACAGTAGCAGATATGAAGCTTAAATTGTCTGATTTATATCTATAATCTTCAGCTAACATCGTTGCAAAGCTGTAACGTCATATGAAGGAAGGACTTGGGAGTGGTAAAAGTCACTGATGGCAGTTTCAACATTTTGAAAAAACTAAACAAGTAGAGATGCCTTACTTTCCCCTGCCATTTATCTTTAGACACAGTAGCTTTTTTAGCTTCAGTTCTGCCTTTACCTTTCCACAAGTAGTCCCAGTAGTCAAGCTTTACTTCTGTTAATTACCCAGAAGGAAACAAGGCATAACGAAAACAAAAACTGTCAACACTTTTTGGGCACTTTTCTATATACTGATTTATGGGCAGCACAGAACATAGTACTCTGGAAAAAACAGAACTTGATGCAAACAGACTTCTCTGAGGTGATCAGATACATGTCAGAATTGCAAAGAAATGTCCCTTTCCTTAGGTGTAACTCTGAGATAACCTCTCCATGTGTAGCTCTATCAGATGACTAACTTGGAATTACTGGAAATGCCTCATGCAAAGTAGTCACAACCTGCACTTAACATTCATATTGCAGTAGTGCTCATAGGCCTCAACCAGTTTGGGCCCCATTGTGCTGGGTAAATACACAAAAATAGTAAATGACAGTCTGTCTCTAAAAACTTAAAAGACAAGGCATAACTTGTGGACCAAACAAATGAAACAAGGTTGGGGAAACGGAGCAACAAATAAATATAACCAGATGCATGCAATTCTTAGCCAGTAACAACAATCACAGCTGTCTGTAACTGGAGATTCCTGTTCACTGTATTTAGCTGTTCAACATAAGTACTCCCCCCCCCAGTAACTTTTTTAATGTTCTCAATCAGGGAGCAGAGTACCAGAACTACTGCCATGGAGCTGATGTGAAGGAACATGAGGGTAACAAGACTGAGGAGAAGGCAGAGGGAAGGTGGTGTGTTATACATCAGGGGAGGCAGGAAGAATGGGGATGGAAGCTGGAGTGTGGCAGGGAAAGGACGAAAGGGGAAAAAACAGCAGCTCCATCTTCCCAAATAGTAGAGGGCAAACCATGCAGACACTTTCCCTGCAGCTGAGAGAAGTCCACCCTTGCGTCCACTGTGTACATAAGGGTGAATGTCAAACCTAAATAATCACAAATTGGGATGACAGCTGATTTTTGAGCCTGTAGAGGGAAGAAGGCAGACTAACAAACAAAGCTTATTTTGAATCAAGATTTTCTGGGGTCTAGCTTTTTTTAAAATGCTTGGTGTTGGCAGTACTGATTTATTTGCTAGCCATTTGGTGACCAATAGCTTCAAAACAGTCTCCAGTCAGAGCATGCACAGGTTTTGTTACATGGGCAGCAGATTAATGGATATACATAGTGACAGAGACTAAACCTGATAAATCTTGAAGCAAGTTCATTAGAAGGGCAAATTAATTTCACTTTTAAACAGAATTATGTAAAAGCCTATTGAGCTTATTTTACTAGTAATCTACTTTTTATTTGTATTACGATGGTGCCTGGAAACCCCATGCAAGTTCGAGGCCCACTGTGCTAGGCACTGTACAGAGAGTTCCTGTCCTGAGGAGGTTAGTCTAAACAGACAAGACAGAGGATAAGAGGGCAAAACAGAGATTCACAGTTGAAGAGCTGACAATAAAATACAGGTCTCTTGAGTCACAGGACAATTGCCTATCCACTGGACCACGTTGCCTCTCTCCATGCAATAATCCAAGAAATCAACTCACTGACTCGCATTATTAGTTTTGACTGCTGGTTGTATGAAAACAAATATAATTTTGAAAGTTGTGACCCAAAGCTTCCAAGATTTGTGACCCTAAAGACTTCTTTAACAATAAGTAACAATGTGCTACAGCTTCAATAAACTAACAGAATGCCAACTGACAGAGGCTTACGAACCATAGCCCAAAACTAAACTAAGATAAAAATGTAAACCCTTGCAATACGTGCACCACACATCTAAGCAATCACATGATACTACTTGCATCAACCTTGTCAGTTTTATTCATTCTCATTTGAAATTAGATTGTACGTTTATTACGAAAGGACAAAGTTGTAAGTGTCATGCACGTTTATTGCACTATAAAAATAATTAGTCTACTATTACTAGTAGTAGCCTGTCCAGAAATAGGAATCTTTAGTTTCTGGTTGATTTTCTGACACATTGTCTATGTGTACAACACACTAATGTAATGTACAGCATTAGAGCAATAAACGGATTCTAACTGAAAATGGTAAGGAGCAGCCACTCTCCAACTGTACATGTCCACACGAAATTATAGGAAGACAGTACACTGACCTCATGAATTACTTCCAATACCAGTTTTCAGCAGCGATAATAGCAAATGTTTATCAACAAAGCTTTCAAAATTAATATTTATCATATAGTCTTGTATAACTAGGAGTCTTCTGCTAGGAATACTTCATTTCTAATGCTAATGAATCACTGCTGCCTTGAAAAAGGTCTCGCCTGAATCAGCAGACAACCTAGCAAGAAACCACTCCACAATCTGACTAATCCATTTACCTCCTCCTGTTGCGTGCAGGTGTGTTGCATCGTTCCCCTGAGAAGTGATGCTGGTTGGGTCGAGCTGAAGGAGGCTGCCTATTTGATGTCATCTCCCATGGTCGCATTGGTGGTGATGGGGCTGGTGATGCTGCTGTATAGTCAAAGACTGAATGAGAAAGGCGTTGTCTCTTAGGACTGGGACTATCTTCACTCTATGCAAATGCAAAAAATAAACGCACCTGAGTGAGTCATACCCCAGACACACTGTTCTGTATTATTACTGCAGTTTACATCTGTGAGGGGGAAAAACTGAAGTAGACTATATACATTCAAAACAAAATACCACTTGAAGTTAAATGTCTAGTTGTCACATCATGAAGGTAATGGATTCTGCAATTAGTTTATGGCTTCCCCACCCCAAGTACATTTTTATTACAGAATTCAGTGCAATATTTTAAAAATTCTAATGCTGAGGTAGAAACAAAGTTACCAGAGATACACAGCTAAAAAAATGTTTGTTTCGAGAGAAGGTTTTTTTTTTTTTTTTAAATGTATGGGCTCTTCCAAAAATGTTGCTGGCTAAGCACCAATTTCATGCCAATGGGATCCGTATGTGTCAATCATTAAATAGTCTGCCAGATGGAGTTCTAGCTCAGCATGTGCACCCCAGATCCACCAGGAGGATGATCACTATACAGCTTATTAGACATCTGATTTGTATTGCAGCCAATTTTAGTTCTGCTTACTCAGCTCAGATGTGTCTCTTGTCCTTTAACTTGTTAGCGCAAGACTGGCAATTAACAAGTGTAAAAAGAATTTGACAAAAGCGTCAGCTAAGTCAATGTAATTTTTACTTTAAAAAATTATCTGGTTGGATACCTTTTTCCTGATCTGACCACCTATTTTGCTGACACAAAGAATTCTAATTGACTACAGGAGGCCAAATTGCTCCAATACCACCTGTGTTGACAACATCTCAAATTTTATTACCTGACAGAATAGATACCTTCTGTGGAAAGGCAACTGATGCCGAGAAAATTCAGCTTCTCTGCTATGGCCTTGTCTGTCTCAATTTCTTTTTTTTACTCTCTGATAGTCCAGTTGACCTACTCATTCTTTTGCAAGCTTTCTGCTTCACACATTTAGAAAATGCACTGTTTCTCTCTGTGGCTATTTACTCTTCAAAAATCCCTGTCTTCATAAAATAGACATATGTATATATTTCATCTGCCATAGTTTATGTTATTTTTATTAGTTTCACTAATGTTGCATTTACATTTTCAGAAGAATACTGGTTTGGCTTGAATACTCTCTTCATCTCTGACAATTAACCACATCTCTTTTACCTTCCTGTTTCCTTTTCAGTTTAGGGATATGCACAGTCTTCATATCTATTGTAGGCTAAGGATTTTACTTTCCTAAGTTTTTACTTCAGGGCCTTTTTTTTTTTCTCCCCTGCCCCCCCCCCCCCCCCCCAATCTCCCTTTCTAAAGTTAAGTGCATAGTGACAGGTTTATTTTTTATATGAAATTCCTCCCTGAGGATGCAGTACTTAAATTATAATCACTAATAGCTGTAAGGCTACAATTACTTTTTTGACCAACTCCTGTATCTCAGTTAGGAGTAAGTAAAAAAAAACAACCTTTCCTCTTGTGTGCTTTAGGACTAGGTATTCCAAGAAGTACTCTAGTAAGTCAAGCAACCATTTCCCTAAACCTTGCCCTGTTGTGATGTTTGGATGCTGGTAATTGACATTTCCCATTATCATTTCACAGATTTAGTTGCTTCTTTGATCTCCCTCAACACTGTACATTCAAAACCTATTCCAGATCAGAACACCAACTGCCTAACTTTACTAGTGGTAAGGAAGGAGAAAAGGGTGCAGCATAAAAGCATAGCAAGCAGTACCTGAGCAGTAACTTTGACATGCTTCAAGTTCCTACTTTGATTTTTAAATTTAGGTTTAAAGTTAGTGTGGTGAAGAATGAGGTAAGTCACGAAGGCAGGGTTCTATGGTTCGTGGCCAAAATGAGAGTTTTCAAAGACAGTTTTGGAAACAGGAACTTGTATGCTTAAGGTGAGTGGGTCAGATCCAGAGAGGTATATGTACCGATAGGTAAATAGGGCAAAAAGGCCAGGCACACTTGGAGGCTATAGAGAACCATATGAAAACAAACAGGTGCAGATGGGGGGATGAGACAAAAGGGTTCAGTAAGCTGGCAGAGGGGGCAAAGCCTAGTGAATGGTAACAGGTATTCATTGTATTCACCTCTGTTGGTGAGAGAGGAGTTTTCAAGCTATTGTTTGGCTAACAAACTTTGATTGGTAATGCCATGCATCTGGCACCTTTCCTTAGCACTAAATTTATGCTTAAATACCCCTTCCCCCATCCCCTACCTGTCCAAAAAAGCATATTTATCCCGCAACACTGGTTCTTTTGATTATTTTGTCTCTGAAGAGATGCACTCCAAGCACAAAAGACAGCTCATGAGTTTATAGGAGATGGCAGAGATGTACCAAACTAACAAGCTGCTAGGCGGTTACCCTTCATCATTCCAAATTACTATTTAGTATATCTACTTCAAACTCCATAATATGTGCTAATTGCCTTCTATGTTAAGCAACAGTATTTCCATCCCAACTTGTCCATTAGAAAGAAAATAACGATAAAATCATTTTCTGAACTACATATAAAAGCATGCTTTTAAAAACCTAATTATGTTTTTCTGAACTGGAAAAAAAATAACCTAAAGCTAAATCCTAACTTCTTCATAAATTAGTGTCATTAAGAAAAAAACATTGGTGCTTTTTCTTGGCTTTAATTAAGAAACCAATTCTCATGAGATGATTGTAACAGGGTTACAAGAGCATATTGCAAAGAGTAACATGGAATTAGTGGCAGAAACAAATCCCATACAAATTAAGATCTATTTACATTTCAATTACACTGAACTCATGGCAGAGCTGGCTACAAACAGTGTAATTTTGCAGTCTATAATACCCTAAGTTGGCAAATGCGGTGCTATATTTGTACAGTATGTCATTTGTTGCAACATTTACATCTCCCCAAATTTCATCCCAATATTCAACAGGCCAGCTCAGAGTCCCTGGACTACCTCCTTTGCTGACAGGCCATTCTGTGTTGTCTGATTTTGCTGCGGCCAAACAAGCAGCAAGAACAGAAGGACGTTGGCCTGATAGCTGTGGAAGATGCAGTTTATTTTTATTAATTACACAAATTAAAAATTGATATGACAAAAGCCAGGAACTAAAAGACTGCATTGATTCAAACATGAATTTCTAGAAGAGCAAACAACATCTGCACAAAATACAGCACATTTCATATGTCAAAGCACCAATGCCAGAAAGACTTCATGATAGGCATCCCATGTTACCACTGAAAGAAGATGAAGCTTATGCCAAGGCAGAATTAGGATTGAAATTAAATCCACAAGAGTCAGGAAATTCACAATTAATGTTCCCCTAGCAAATCTATACCCCTTCCCTTGTAACTGTGCACTATGATACCTTATCACGTAGACACACCAGTAGTGAGTCACTATTCAGCAAAGAATTAAATCCATTTGTAAAATGCATCCTTCTCTTATACTATTTAGTATGAATTGGAGTGAAATTCTGATACGTTGTTGACGCGACCATTCGTTATGCTTTTGAATACTTTTCACAGTCATTCGATGTGATTTATGTTAACCCTGCTCATCTCTGTGCTCTTATGAGAAAGGATAAGTTGCTAGTTTAGGCTTTTTATAAAAGCAGAAGTTTTTACCAAGACAATAATATTGTCATAACATTTGATGTGGTCTCCTTTCCCCCTTAAGTTGTAAAGGTTACATGGAGCGTTCTGTATCTCCTTAGTTGTGTGTTTGTCAGGTGACAGCTTGAAAATGTTACAAAACTTAGACAAGGCGTAAGATGCCTCGCCCTCCCTGAGCCCCTGAACATACCAGCAGAGCTGGGTCCTGCCGATTTAGGGTAAATGACGGTAGATGCTGCTAGGAGGCAGAAGGGAGCCACCTCCAAAGACCCACAGAATATGACAGCTAAGGGACCCCACTTGGAGGGAAGGAGATCACCACAGGCTCTTCCCCAGGCCATGTGGCTAAAGGAGACTGAGGAGATGGGAGTGAATTCCTGACAGCAGTAAAGGGGGGAGGCAATACCCAACAGAGGAGACTGATGGCTGCTTTTGGACCACACTTATCCAGTTTGTAGGGTTAGGGGCACGATCCTTGATTAGGCTGCAAGAGGTCATGGGGTCAAAGCCACACCCGAGTCCACTGAGTGTACTTTTTTTTTTAGGCCTGCACTGGCATGCAGACAGACTAGAGATGGAATAAATGTTTCTGAATATAGTTTATACAATTCTGTACACAAATTCGCAGAGTCCCATGAGAGTTTTTTTAAAGAAACTGATGACATACAGCAGAATATCATTTTACCTTAGTTTTTAAGCACAGTAACGGCTCCAAATAAATATTTATACATTCAAAATTTGAAACCTCTTCCTAAAGAAAGATCTTTCAAATAAAAGGAATCAAAGATGTGACAGGTATGTCCATGCTTAATGGATAAAGACCATTAGAGCTAGGTGTTTCTCCTATAGGAAAACATGACATGAAAAAGTACATGAAGTTAACTATGTTGAACTTAGAATCCGATTATGATCTTCTGACAACCAGTTAAACTGAATGACATTGAGACATCTGTACCTCATTTTCAGCCTGCAGACTCAAGACAATACTGCATTGATTTGTATCCTGGCGTTACAATCAGAAATTAGCAATTTTTAAAATGAATGCTTAGCTCAGGGGTGGCCACACTGCAGCTCGTGAGCCACATATGGCTCTTTTACAGTTAAAGTACAGCTCCCGGAACCCCCTCTACTCCCTCCCCCCCGCTCCACCTACCAGACTGGGGGGAGGGGAGAGGAGGGGAAGAGACAGGGTTCGGGACTTCTGCCTTGCAGCAGGGTGGTGGGGTACAGGTTTCTACCCAGCAGGGTGGGGGGATCTCAGGGCTTCAGCCCTGTGGGGTGCGCCTGCCAGATCTCGGGGCTTCAGCAGGAGCGGGACTGAAGCCCCAAGACCCGCAGATGCCTCCTGTGGGGCAGAAGCCCTGAACCCCGGCAGGCACCCCTGGCTCTCGAACTTCTGAAGATTGTCATATGGGGTTCAGAGGGTCAGTAAGTTTGGCCGCCCCTGGCTTAGCTCGTACAGAACAGAGCAGAAACTGTGGGAAACCTGCAGCGAAACCCTAATGCCTTGGAATGGGTGAATTTTCTACTTGAGCAGATATCTGTCCTCACTGCTCTTGGAGTATTGCTCATCTCACAGACCAGCAGGAGCCAAAAATGCTACTGTCAGGACACCAACATGGATGCTGACATCTTTGTCAATTACGAGCAGGCTTTTCACTGGTTTTAGCAAGCGTCCCTTTAATATAAGGTTTTGTATTTTACAAAATTTTCAGGTTTTTAATTTAAAAAGAAACGTATCCCAGATCTTAGATTGAAACAGACCCTGAATCTTCCTCGTCTTGCAAATTCAGGGCTATCAAACTATATAAAACTACTACTTCTATATTAGACCTCAACATAATCACAAAAAATAGTGTAATATATTTATTTTATTCTCCACTATGAATTAATTATTCAGTGGAAGGATGGAGTTTTACAAAATAAATCTAATTTATGTCAGTTTTCACGTAGCTGAAGATACCTGCACTTCATAGTCTTACAGCACAGCCATGGTGTGCACTACACCATCAGAACACACAACCTAGTAGGTCTTGGTAATTACACTGCAACCTGTATCAGAGACTAAAAAATAAAGTTTATGAAGATTTATAGGCAACCAGATGCTTTTAAGAAATTAACAGCTAAATATTCCAAATTCAGATTTTTCTGTACAAAATTAGAAGCACTAAATCTGAATTTAAAAAAGATATCAGTACTCCAGGCAGATAAAGTTAACACGGCAAGAGTCTTGTGTTTGCAGATATTCAACATCACATGGCAACACTGTAAATGGAGCTCCTTTAAGAAGTTTTAACATTATCTGGATGTTTGGGGCGCAGCAGTGAGGAAAAGCTGATCTTATCAAACTACTGAATTAACCAATGACCTGGTAGCTGACTGACTAGCCAGCAAAATATTAAAGCTACCCTCTGTCCCCTTTCCTTCAATTTTACCCAAGTTTTCTTTCTTATCAGTTTTTTTAAGGAAGGTGTGACGGGTTGCCCCCTTTCAAGATGCCACCTGATGTGCTGAGATACCACTGAGCCCGCCTGTTCCGCCAGCTGGGGCCCCCTTTAACCTGTCTTGCTGAGCCAGCCTCTTAAGCCCACTCCAGCACACACACAGGCAGGGCCACTCTCAACTGCAGAACACCACAAACACTGAGACCAGCTCTGGGAACACAGATTAAGGGACTTGTCCCAGCACTCAGGTGCCCACCTCCCTTGGAGTGCAGACCCAAAGGTATATTATGAAATCTGCCTCCTCCCTCAATGTGGAGGAAAGTATGCACAGCCTCTTACCCTCCTCCCAGCCCCCCATATCAATTGCACAAACTGGGTTATACTATAAACAAGAAACAAGTTTAACAACTATAAAAGGTAGATTTTAATCACAGAAAAATCAGAAGATTAGGGTTGGAAGAGACCTCAGGAGGTCTTTAGTCCAAGCCCCTGCTCAAAGCAGGACCAACCCCAACTAAATCATCCCAGCCAGGGCTTTGTCAAGCCGGGCCTTAAAAACCTCTAAGGATGGAGATTCCACCACCTCCCCATGGGAACCCATTCCAGTGCTTCACCACCGTCCTAGTGAAATAGTTTTTCCTAATATCCAACCTAGACCTCCCCCACTGCAATTTGAGACCATTACTCCTTGTTCTGTCATCTGCCAACACTGAGAACAGCCGAGCTCCATCCTCTTTGGAACCCCCCTTTCAGGTAGTTGAAGGCTGCTATCAGGGAGTTCCTCTTGGATAGCCCATTCTACATAAAGATCATGCAGTGTGTAACCCTTTATGCTGGCTAGAAAGGGCTTTATGAGGCTGCTTCGGGGTCTATTAATCCTGATATTTAGTTGGTATGAGGTGGTCACTACAGAACAATGGAATGCACATCTTTCTCCACATGGGTTAAGGGTGCTGTTTCTGCAGGATTCCTAATTCCTGTTGTCACAAGGACCACCCAAGTTTGGTCTTGAATTCAAAAGTGGTTCAAATCAAAGAACAAGATCAGATGCCCCTTCTATTTGCATCTGTTACTGCATTATTCCCCCTTCACTCTATTCACTCTGCTTCCTCAAACTGCAATCTTTAGAAGTTTTTCCTGCAGGGACAAGTCCTGACACAAAGATGTTCCGTCAACCTGAAAGTATTTTCAGCTTGGGACCCACCCCAGACAAATCAAGGTGATCCAGCAAGACTTTCAACAGGTGACAACTTTACAGGTGTCTGCTCCTCTTCAACTCCCTTAGAATGCTTCTATTGTTCTTTCTATAGCTCTTTCCAGAAGTGTTAAAATGTTCCCTTCCTTGAAAACCTCCCCCCACCTTTAGTTTAGTCTCAAATACTATAATACCCCTCACAGACAAACTAATTTAAACAAATATAAGCTGCATTACACAAAGAACTCAACACTGCATCATTTCCACCCTCTGAATATAGTATCCCCCTGGAGGATAACTTAGTGCTTAGTAGAAGGATAAGATTTTAAAAAGCATGCCATTGAAAGGCACACTAGAGTAAGAACAATCATTTTCTTTGCAATACTGGTTTGCATTTTCTCATTGGCCACAGGGTCATGCAAACGGTAACCCAGGCATTCAATTCTGTCACATCCTACACCACTAAGCAGCTGACCAGGTGAAACGATCTGTCAGCCTGGAGGATCCAGAACCTGGAAAAGTCAGGAAACTCTTTTTGGGGGAGAGAAGGGTGAGTAAGGGGAATTTACTGGTAAGGAACGTCCTACATTTTTAAAGTGTCGTTAAGGATAAAATTGAGTCAAACCACACTCAGACTGTATGAAGGAGATATGGACAGCAAACAAACAAACAAACAACATACAAGCTAAGTACTAGCCAAATAAGTAAACAAATAAAATTAATAAGTGAGGGGATGAGACTGATTTTTCAAAACAGAATTACAAAATTAGTGGAGGAAGTGACAAACAGATGTCCTACATTTGTATTTTAATAAAGCATTTGATATGGTCTCAATCCTAAAATATAAATTCACACTGGTTTGGGTAGGATCACTTGTGTAGATTGAAAACTGACTAAAAGACAAAAAATGATAAATGACAATATCTAGTATCTGCTTAGGTACTTGTAGTTGCCCACCATCACTATAGTAACTGAGCCCCTCAAACTTCCTACTTAGCTTACATTTGATTGGCAGTGTAAAAAATCCTATGGTGCTAGGGGCTGTACAGTGGAATACCAGTGGGATTGATGTTAGCACAGGTTTGATAAAATCACTTTATTAATCTGGAGAGAAGAGTAAACATGATAAGATTTGCAGATGTTCCTAAATTAGAAAGTTGGTAACATCAATCACAATGGAAATACAAGAGGACAAACACAAAATGTGGGTATAAAATAAGGCGAGATTTAGTTTGGAAAAATGTAAGAGAAAAGATCGGTGTGAACATAATCCTAAATACATACACGCAGAGTCAGGGAGAAATCTGGGAAACAACAATGTTGAAAGACTGATGCTTGGCATTATTGGTGTTAAATGGGTGGATGTCATTTTGCATGTGGGCAAAAGTTTCCATTAGAACCCCAAACATCTTCCCCAGTGTCGATCCCTGCAGAATCACCCCACAATAAAAAGCTGTATACATAATGTGCAAACTGAACACAAGATAATTTTATTTCACAAATCCACTATGAACAAAGCATTTGCATTATATTTTATCCATCTGCCCCCACACCTGACTGGGGCACCTAATTAGCATGCTGTTCTTATCTACCTACAATCATATTTCATCCTTACCTTTCTGTTTAATGCATGAAAAACAGTCAGGTATAATTTGATAGCAAACTACAGTACAACACAGGTCATGAGGGTTGAAGGTATAATTGCTCTACCCTTCCTACCTGCTGCCAGACACCAAAGACATGCTAGATTTCTTCAGAGATATCAATTAATCTTAGCCCTTATTTCCCCCCAGGCCTTGAAGCTGTGTCTGCAAATCATTTATAAAAGCCAGTTGTCTAGCCTGCCCATCAAATCTGGGGCAATGCATATTTCAGTACACTCCCACAGAAGCTCTCACAACCATGTCATTCCCAGAGCTGGGCCTCTGATATAAGCCCATGAATGTAAACTTAACAGCCTTCCCCTCTGCACTTTCAAAGAAAGTCGGCTTCCCTGGGACTCAAAAATGTCCCCTTCCACAGGCTACACTCACAATAATCCTCCCCCCGCCCACCCGCCTTTATAGCCCACACTTATTACCCGTGTGTGAGAAATCTAATTTTATCAATCTCTCATTTAACATCTTGAAGGAAGGTACGTGAACTGAGAAGGAACTGAAATGGTTACTTTTATTGCATCCCTTGGTATTTCAAAGTATCAACAAGTCAGTGCTATAAGTTAACACCCCATCCTCTCTATTTTTCACTGCAGTGATCAGTACTGCACCAAGGAATTCCTGGAGCAGGGAAGAGGGTGGAGGACCTTGGGATCAAGATGCCAAGTGGTGGAACACTGACCAGAGAGCAAGGAAAAACTAAAATGCAGACAAGAACTTTTCCTGGACATCCAAGTGGAGATGAAAAAAGTCCGACAGATCAGGTCAGGGAGGACAAGACCAGTACTACTTATGTTATGTAAATAGGATAGGTTCAGCCAGGAAGATAACATATGCTAGACTATTTCACAAACAAGAGGGAAATCAGACTTGAGGACTGAATTCCAGAGAGAAATACGTAATGATGTAAAGGCTGAAGGGATAGTTATGCTATCATACACCTAGGTCCTGCACCTTGTTCTTCCACCACTTGTCTAATATATACCACTGACTCAGACCCCCCCCCACCTATTGGACTGCCCCAACCTTCCAGCTCCCTTATGCCCATTCCAAAGATATTCCAACTCATCACATGAATGAGGCAAAGAAAACTGGAATCTCCAAGCCATGCATTATGTCCTCTTACTATACAACCCCTACTGCCACTGTGACCAAATCTGTTATCCTAACTGGACATTGCAGCTGGCTTCCGTGTTTATTATACAAGTGAATTCTGAAAGACTAAAATACAGCATGATTTTTGTTCTCTTTATAGGGATGTGATTTGCTATACTGACCTTAAACTCCTTCAACCTAATTAATACAAGTTAATAAATCATGAGAAACTAGCACATAAACAGCTGAAGTCCACCACCAAAGCAGATACTTCATGAAGCTGCAATTACTAATTATTGCCCCATCAATATATGTAGTTATCACACCATACAAATCAAGTCAATGGGATAATTGATAAAACTTGCATATAAGGCAGAGAAAGCAGCAACAAGGTAACAAGAAATGCCTTCACAAAAACACATCGTGTAATATTTAGTTTGCAGATCTACACGATCCATTCTCAATTTGCCCCTATCAGTTTGAAATTATGTGCCCAGCATTTTTAATGTATACAGCACACTAACAGCAAAGCTGTGCTAACAGAAGCGACAGCCCATGTGCAAACAGTTTGTCTGGCCTACTGCACTTAAGTGGTGCCAAGTCCTGCTGCCCCTAACTCCATTGCAGAACACCATTTTTGCTTCTACATATATTATGCAAAACTGCAACTGGCAAATATTTCAATCATTACACATTCCTCTCTGACCGTCAACACGAGTCAAGACATTTCCATAGAGAAAGCAAGGTTCTGCCACAAAAAGATCACTCCTGGAACCTGAAGGTCATCTTTGTTTTGTTGCTACTGATTTTATAGATGTCAGAGAGGAAAAAAGGGGTGTCACAGTGCGTACCGCGCCAAATCAGGAGAGCCCCCCCCCTCCGCCCCCCTTTTTGGTTTTAGCACTGGGTTCCACTTCAGCACTGAGTGCTCCATGGAACATTGGCTTTCGCTCCGAAACCCTTTACAAACCTTTTCCCCTACTGGTACTGATGCTAAAAGTCCTCCTTTAAGTGAGTGAGGGAGAATCACAAGTGGAGACCCTAGCTTCTCCATCCATACAGAAGCAGAAAATGAGAATCTGAATGTCTGTGCACCATCTTGTATGTGTCAGTGGTGAGAGCGGGACAAATCTTAAATAAAAAAAAGCACTCAAAAGGGGCCTCTGTGACATAGGGATAAGGAAAAATATCCATATAACAAGCCTTATGGAGCAGGTGCCTGTGTCTCAAGAAGCAAACTGCATCACCACCCTCATCTGCAGAGTGTACGGCTGAAAAGACAGCATCTGTGTATTTGGCTTCATTAGCCATAGCAAAAGTGGTTCTGTGGGGAACAAAGTTCCCTTTTGATAAGTCCAGATATTTTTGAAAATTATGACATCCTGGCTTTTCTTAGCCACTGCATATGAACATGATGGCCCAGTGAGGCCTGCATTCCCACGAGTTAAGTACCCCTTTTCTGTCAATGTACTCCTAAGTTTGAGGATGGAGGAAGTGGGGAAAGATGGAGTACAAAACGGGTTCAACAAGAAACCCAACTGTTTAAATCTCTTAATCTCTGGCACATTGGCCTCCATGATCACATGCTCAGAAGAGTATTCAGACCCCTCCTAAACAGGTCTTTTTCACCTACATTTCTAGGATTCACACCTGAGTGCATTTTTACCTCTTGGCAAAAGAGTCCTGTTTTGGCAGCTGACAGGTACTGGTCAATGTGCATAATTCTGCAACAAGATGAGCCACGCTCACATGGCTCAGGAAAAAACTAGACTACAAACAAACCAAGCTACTGATATTAATGCCAGTAACATGTCCCTGCAAAGTTTTTTGATCTTGTGATCTCACTATTAGAGCATAAGGGCAATAAGAGAAGAAAGACGGAGAAAGGCAGTTCTCTCTCCCAGGAGGTAAAATGAGAAGTGAGACAGTTTTGATACATGGAAAACATTGTTCAAACTAGTCTTTGAAAACAATATTGTAGGAAAACAATGGTCTGCTAGCAAAATATTTCAAATTTGCACAGAGCTTTTCAGGTCTGGGAAAGGTACTCAGGATGTCACACCTAAATACAAGGTGAAGTGAGCAGTTAACACCTCTACAGCCAACTGCTTGAAAGCTTGTCTCTCACGCCAACAGAATTTAGTCCAATAAAAGATATTACTTTACCCACCTTGTCTCTCTAATATGCGGGGACCAACATGGATACAACATCATTGCAAACAGCAAAATATTTGTGAAGATTAGCTCAAGAAAAAAATCTGTAGAATAAGGCCATTCACTATGGATCAGTATCCATTAATCAGCAATGAATAGTGTCATACTGATCACACCAGTCCAGAGGTCTATTCTGTCCCTGACAGTGCCAGGTGTCTTAGGGTACGTCTTCACTACCCGCCGTATCAGCGGGTAGCAATCCATTTATCCAGGATCGATATATCACGTCTCGTTAAGACGCAATATATCGATCCCCGAACACGCTCACCGTCAACTCCGGAACTCCACCAGAGCGAGTGGCGGTAGTGCAGTCGACGGGGGAGCCGCAGCCGTCGATCCCGCGCCGTCTGGACCCCAGGTAATTTGATCCAAGATACTTTGACTTCAGCTACGCTAATCGCGTAGCTGAAGTTGCGTATCTTGGATCAATGCCCCCCCAGTGTAGACCAGCCCTTAGGGGAAGGAGGCTATGTCTACACTACACAGCTTTTAGAGACGTGACTGTGCCACCACAGCCGTGCTGCTTAAAGTTGCGCAGTGTACCCACTGTTTGTCAGGTCTCCTGCCGACAAAAAACTTTACCCTCAATGAGCAGCGTTTGCCTTGTCAACAGAAGAGCGCTCCTGCCGACAATGTGCTGTTCACACTGGCATTTGTCATGGCAAAACTTTTGTCTTCAAGGGGGAGGCAAGGGAACACCTCTGAAAGACAAAAAATTATCGTTCTATTGCCAGTGTAGAAATAGCCGGAATAAGAAATCATGTCATGGACAATTATGATATAAACCAATTGCTAATGAGGTTAGCAAGAAGCTTTCCTTATGAAGAGTTTATATCCTGAAGCATAAAGGTCTATATTCCCAATTTATTTATTTTTATTCTGCATAATGTAACTCAATGTTCTTATTTTTCCATGTCTTTGTTTCCCCTTTACTGTATACAAGCTGTCAGTCCCCTCGGACCCACCACAAAGAACAAAGTTCATCCGTTTTCTATCAATCACACATCTAACATAATGCCAGAGTGCACTGCCAGTGTCTTTAAATATATACACCTTTTCTACAAACTGAATTAGATAAAGGTTTTTTTTTGGTGGTAGAACAATATACCTATTAACATTACAACTTATTTTTTCTTTATTGTGGGTGTGAAAGGAAAAAAGTGCAATCATATTAAATCTCAGCGTGACAGGTGAAAAGCTCTTGGGATCTATAAATAAAACCAGACATTTCCTTTTAATATGCTCTCAAAATTCTAGCCCTAAATAAGCCTTAAAAGGAGCTACTAAGAAAGGCAAATATATGCAATAAACTTAAATTTAAAAGCAAGGTTCTTGTGGTAGTGACTAAAATTGCAAGTTTAGGAGTCTGTGAATAAAGTGACTATTTCTAGGCTTATAACTATTATACAGTATGCTTCCTTCAGGACGACGACACAAGATAGCAGCCATAAATCCAGTTGGACTAAGTGAAACAGACACTGTATGCTCAGCTTCCGGTATTTTACAAAGCGATTCAGCCACCTCGGGCTAAACTGGCAATATGCATACTCACTCCACCACCACCACAGCCCACTGGAGCCCAGGATAAGACATCTGGAACAAACACCCAGTCCCCACTAGAGGGAAGTGGGAGATGGCTCCAATTTTCTGAGTGCTGACTGACAGGTAATCCTGTTTCAGCTGAAAGGGACAGGAACTTCACCTCTGAATCCCAACAGGACTTTGGCTGTTGGGGAGTAGCAGCAATAATATTAGGCTTGGTCTACACTTACCCCCCAATTCGAACTAAGGTACGCAACTTCAGCTACGTGAATAACGTAGCTGAAGTTCGAAGTACCTTAGTTCGAACTTACCTCGGTCCAGACGCGGCAGGCAGGCTCCCCCGTCGACTCCGCGGTACTCCTCTCGTCTAGCTGGAGTACCGCAGTCAACGGCGAGCACTTCCGGGTTCGACTTATCTCGTCCAGACAAGACGCGATAAGTCGAACCCAGAAGTTCTATTTCCAGCCGCCGAACTAGCGGCTGGGTATAGACGTACTCTTAGATTCTGGTTTACAACAGGAGCGTTGCTGGAATTTTGTTTGGTTGGACTTGGTTTTGGTATAGGATTGTCTGATAAAGGAACATACTTTAGCTCTACTTCTTTACTTGGTTGCTTATTTTCTTTTATCTTGCATCATATTCCCCAGTTACCGCCCCCACACACACACACACACCCCTCAGGTTCCCATCCCCCAACGAACCCTTTCTCCTCCACAACTCGGGCCTGGTCTATACCTAAAATATAGTGCGACATTCCCCAGGGTACAATCTGGAATGTTAGGTAATTGTGTCCCCTCAGTTCTCCAACCTGGGGAGCACTTTACACTGTTTAACCAACCACTCCTGCTCTGCTCTCACATAGCCTCTAGCACAGGGGTCGGCAACCTTTCAGAAGTGGTGTGCCAAGTCTTCATTTATTCACTCTGATTTAAGGTTTTGCATGCCAATAATACATTTTAACATTTTTAGTAGGTCTCTTTCTATGTCTATAATATAGAACTAAACTATTGTTGTATGTAAAGTAAATAAAGTTTTTAAAATCTTTAAGAAGCTTCATTTAAAATTAAATTAAAATGCAGAGGCCCCTGGACCGGCCAGGACCTGGACAGTGTGAGTGCCACTGAAAATCAACTCGCACGTCGCCTTCGGCACGTGTGCCATAGGTTGCCTACCCCTGCTCTAGCATGTAAACTATTCCCAGCTCAGTCATCTGAATGCTCTTAGCTAGTCAGTCCTGAATTATTTTGCAGAGTGACATCAGCATATTCCCAGTCCCAGACTTGTCCCCAGAAATGTGCATCTTGAACTGCCCAGCTCTTTCCTTGTGGACTATACAAGCTCATAAAAAGTCCACCATTTCATTAATAGAAAATGATATGCATAAATCCTGTTACCTCAAATGAAGCTTCTCAAACACTCCCATCCAAACACACACTGGATTAAATAAAACAAATTTATTAACTACAGATAGATTTTAAGTGATTACAAGTAATGAGGCATAAAAGTCAGAATTGGTTACAAAGAAATAAAAGGTAAAATGCAAACTAATACCTAACTTAACAAGCTAAGTGAACTTAAAGCAAAGGGATCTCTCTCACCATATGTTCTTTTGCAGTCTTATTGGCTGAATACCTTTCAGCCAGGACCCCTCCCCCAGTACAATGCTCGTTTCCTTGTCCTTCAGGCATTGTGGATGCCGTGGGTAGAAAGAAAGGGAGGAGAGAGGTGATTTTGGGCCTCTGTTCCTCCTCTTTTCCTCCTCTTTGAGGATTATCTCCAGCTGGGGTACAGGTGACAGCCAGTCTGTTTATATGGGAACCTCCAGCTGTTCCATTGCCAAGACGTAAATTTCTCATTTACAACCTTCTTCTTGCCAAAGAATAGCTACTTAATCAGGTGACTGTCAATCTGATTATGCTGACACCTGGCTGAGGTGCTGGCTTGCCTTTTGTCTCTGGGAACTTGTTTGAAGCTTTCTTCTCAGACTTGGAACATGTCTTATACAGTAGAATTTTATAACTTCACATACAATATTCCCAATCACATTTTACCGGGACAATAACGTTCAGCGGATTATGCATTTTCAAATGATACCTCAAGGCATACTTTGTACAAAATTTATCAGTCTTGTAAAAAGGATGAACATAAGGGTACAGATAGGTCGACATATGTGTGACAATCTACACTGCTCAAAGCTGTGAAAAGTTTCACGCCCTATGCAACGTGGTTAGGTCAACCTCACCCCTACTGACGGAAGAATTCTTCTATCAACCTAGCCACCACCTTTTGAAGGGAGGTAGATTTACTACAGCAACGGAAAAATCCCTTCTGTTGCTGTAGTAAGTGTCTACACCAGGGACTGGCAACCTTTGGCACGTGGCCCACCAGGTTAAGCCCCCGGCGGGCCGCGCCAGTTAGTTTATCTGCCGTGTCCACAGGTTCAGCTGATCGTGGCTCCCACTGGCTGCACTGTTCCAGGCCAATGGGGGCTGCGGGAAGCGGCGCGGGCCGAGGGATGTGCTGGCAGCCTTCCCGCAGCCCCAACTGGCCTGGAACGGCGAACCACGGCCAGTGGGAGCCGCGATCGGCCGAACCTGCGGACGCAGCCGGTAAACAAACTGGCGCGGCCCGCCAGGGGGCTTACCCTGGCGGGCTGCATGCCAAAAGTTGCCAATCCTTGGTCTACACACAGCAGCACAGCTGCATGACTTGTAGGGTAGACATAGGTTCCATATGATTTAGCAATGTTGGTACTTCCCCTGCAAAGCATGTTTGTGGCTCCTGCCAATTCTGAACTGTTTTTCCTTTCCCAGGCCACCTACTCAGCACTTCTGTTGGCCATTACCACACAATGAGACTACCCATCACTGGGAGCAGCACTCTGCAGTGCTACCAAAGGAAAAGCTGCACAAATCAGGTTGATTAATAACAGTGCAGAAGCAATCAAGCCTCAATCAAAGGCTTCTCCATCCATGCTGGGGCTTAGTCTTAGGCAGCAGGAGAATGGCAACTCCCATGCAGGAATGCAGGACTTTCACAGAAAAAGCATAAAAATATGTGCAGGTCAAGAGATCTGCCCCAGATGGAATACATGTAACAGACAGTAGTTAGAAAGAAGTCTTGCTTACAGAATGTTATGATGAAGTTAAAAATCAGACTTAGAATGGAAATCAAGTTACAACATTAACTACACATAGTCTAAATATAAAAATCATTGTGCCAGGTTAGCACTTTACATATGCCATTTTGCTTATTAATCTCTATGAATTAAAATCCTCTTTTGATATTAAAATAACTAGCATTTAGGGCAGTGGTCCATTGTAGTAACATTTTTAACATTTTAAAAAATTGTTTCCTGGTTGTCAGTTATTTTACATTTAAAAACCAGAATATATAATTGCTGCATGTGAAAAAAGGTGAGACAACATAGGAAACTGTTAATTTTTTTTTAAATCTAAAAATTTAGTTTCCCATTCAGCACACTATAATGCATAAATATCCTTAACAAAAAAGAATCCGCAAATTGTAATCACCAAGGTTATGCATTTAATAATTTTCCATGTATATACTCATACAACAAAAAAGGGCATTGCATATAAAGATGGAACACATGCATTACATCTGAAGCAACTATTTTTGTAATGCTAAAGCAACTTATAAGAATTAAAGAAAAGCATAGCAATCTCAAAGTTCTTCAAATTGAATTTCAATGGTATTTGCATGTCAAAGACAGAACACTGAATGGATTCCTTTTAAATACAAATTGCTGCGTGCAAACAGCAATTCAAATCTTTTGAAATATAAAAACATTTTGCATTCCTTATTTTTTCAAAGAAATGAATTAAACCAATGTCAATACTACTAAACAGAAACAAAAGGTAAAGTGTGTTTATTTTAATGTTACATCAAGGTGGATTTTTCCAATTAGAGACGGTTACCTAGTATTTTCCATAAATTATTCTTTTTATTACTGTGATTTGGATAATCAACCATACCTCCTTAAAAACCAAAAACACTGCTTCCTAATCATAAAAACCAAGATTAACAGTAAAGAAAGGCATGCAATCTGTTTTTATGAAGACTGGCTAAATTTGCTACTTTAAATCTCAATTTATTGTCTCACTCTCGAAACATTTAAATCAATTTCAGTAGGATATGGATGGTATGATGTAAACTAAGTAGTTTGAAAACAAAAACTGCACCTTTTGCAAGAATTTCCTGAAAAATTAAAATTAAACACACTATGCTAAAAACAGTGCCTTGCATAATGACAGGTTTCAGAGTAGCAGCCGTGTTAGTCTGTATCCGCAAAAAGAACAGGAGTACTTGTGGCACCTTAGAGACTAACAAATTTATTAGAGCATAAGCTTTCGAAGCCCACGAAAGCTTATGCTCTAATAAATTTGTTAGTCTCTAAGGTGCCACAAGTACTTCTTTTCTTTATGCTAAAAAGCAATACTTGACATCTCACCATTAAATACGTACAGACTACTTCTCTCTCTGAAGGAACTGCAGTTTTAAAACCTATATAGCAAAAGTTACCAAATTGTGTTTTTGTGTAATAAGAATATTTACAGTTTCATAACAGCTCATCTTCAAGTTACCTACCAAGATCGGAATTCAAGTGTCCACATTTTTGATATCACCACCACCACCTAAATCAATACAGAGGAGATGATGCTAACAGTAGTTCTTGGGTATACACAGAATCCTGAACTCCAATTCTGGTATGTCAGGACGAAGTTAAATTTCAACAATTTAAAATAAAATTTGTAATTTATTATGGAGAGTGTGGTCATTTCTCTGTTAAGGCTGAAACTAATTTACCACTAAGTATTACTGAAGCTGTTCCCTGGTAACTTTGCCAATATTAAAAACTAATCTACCTCAACATTTTATACTGCACATCTTTCCCAAGGGTAATTTTTTCTTTTTGTAAGGAGCAGGGAAGAAGGGAAGTCTGGTGCAAGTAGAACAAAGTGTTTTAGAGATACTGGGTTTCAAAAGAATAAGGGGACATTCAATTTTGAGAAACTGTTCTAATTCTTTTTAGACTCCGCATATCTCCAAACTGTGGAATGACAGGATGGGCAAATACACTCATTAGTGGCCTGACAGTTACTTGCATTCTAAGGCCTGGTCTACACATAGGCTTTGCAATAATATAACTATTTCAATTAGGTGTATGTTTTTTTAATCTATGTAAGTATACCAATACAATCTCTAGGATGGACAAGTTACACCAGCATAAAGGTGCTTATAACCAATACAGTTTATTCCCCTTCCCATGTGGAATAAGGGCTTGTCTACGCTAGAAAGTTTTACCAACAAGACTTCTACTGGCATACTGCTACCAATGCAGCTATTTTGACAGACTGCATTCACATTTGGACTGACAAAGCAAACTGGGGAGCTGACCAACATAGGGGGTCAAGATCCGGAGTTAGATTAGGTGTATGTCTCTCTCTCTCTCCTGTTTTCATACTCCTCTTCCTTTCATCCTACCCTCTCCCATTTTTCTTTTGTTTCTCTCCCAATCCACACACACTACAGCTTTGTCTACATAAAGACATATTTTTAAACAATTTTTCATAATCAAGTAGGCTAATGTGATGCTGACAACTTTGCAGTCAGTGCAGATGAGCACAAGTAATGCTCAGAATGCCCAGTAGGCAGGGTTAGACGTTACACTATGTTGAACAAGCCCCATTCCTGCCTGCACAGTCACAGTCGGCATCATGTTACCCAACTGTATTGTTAAAAAATAACACATTTAAACATGGTAATGTGTCCTCGTGTACACAAAGCCTATCTGGAAAGCAAGTCATCAGGCCAGTACTACAGGACCTATATTAAATGGTTTCACTCTTTTTGGAGTTCATCAGCTGTAGGTAACGGCCTAAATGTTAAAGACTAAAAAAAAAAAAAAAAAAAAAAAAAAAAAGGATTCAGGCTAACATACTATCTTATTCTTCCTTCCAGTTTGCTTTTTGGACACGCCCTTTGCCCTCAGTAGCTCCTGGGACATTTTCTGTGACTTGGGAAATACTCACTACGAACATGCTAATCCAGGGGTTCTCAAACTTTTGTATTGGTGACCCCTTTCACACAGCAAGCCTCTGAGTGCGACCTCCCTTTATCAATTAAAAACATGTTTTAATATATTTAACACCATTATAAATGCTGGAGGCAAAGTGGGGTTTGGGGTGGAGGCTGACAGCTCGTGACCCCCCCCATGTAATAACCTCGTGACCCCCTGAGGGGTCCCGACCCCCAAGTTTGAGAACCCCTGTGCTAATCATTGGCTGCAGCCTGAACTGGTTTTGCTGTTCCCACATAACCTGTGCTGGAAGGCAACGATATAACAGCTTTAACCTAAGCAATGTGATAACTTTAACCAAGACACTACAGCAACGCTTAAGTAAAAAGTGTGATCGAAAGCTAGGGAAAAGTATCAGAGTCACGTTTCAAAACTAAAGTAAAAAAACATGGATCAGCACTGAATACGAGGGCCATACCCTGAAAAATGGATCACCTGCAGGTCCTCTAACTTTCAAGAAGGGGTGTGCGTTGTGTGGGGGTATGATTTTTATTTATTTATTTATTTACTCTGGTGCTTATGATCCATTCTCAGGCTAAGGGAAGTCAAGTAAATTTTTCAACCTCTAACAGTTTATATTACAAACCTAACAGATGTACAGAGTGACATGGACAGAGAACGAAAGCCTCTCCCTCTGTAGCATTAGTGGGGAGGGGGGAAGAAGGGAGAAGAGAGCTCTAAACTAGGCAGTCTTCGAATCCCAGCCTCATTCAAGCCCTCATGGCCCCCTGAATCCTCTTCACTCGCATTCTCACACACTGACTTGTACTTTTCATAACTGGAAAATGTGTAAAAATGCAAAGTGCACAAGAGATACTAGTTGAGATTTTGCTTCCTGTCAGGGTCTAGGGCCCTGTGATGCTGTAGCTGGAGTGGGAGCAATAAGCCCGAAACCAGGGAAGGGGGGGGGGGGGGGGGAAAGGGGAGAAAAGGGGACAAGAAGGGTTTAATCTCCAGTAGACAAGAACCCTTTGGTGCAAGCCTCCCATAACTAGACTCTAGACCTCAATGCCCCCAGTCCTTTGTCCTCCTGGAGGGGGAGGCAGGGGTGCAAGAGAAGGGGGAGAGAAAGAGAAAACACACTAGATTGAAAAGGGTTCCATGGCCAAATATGGAGAAACCTTGCACTAGAACATGCCTTCCTGGAAGAGCTAAAATGCTCTGCTAGACAGACAATCTGGTGCAAAACAATCTTGTCTGGGCTCCCATCCTTTCACACACTTCTTACGCCAATGCTCATCCCCATAGAACTTTGTTGTTTGTCTTGATAAGCATGCCCCACCGGGTCATTTACATTTTATGGTCCTAACTGCCCTTTCACCACTGCAGTCGCCCCTCTTCTGTACAGATAAGGTACATCCCACTAGACATTTATCTCAAACTCCAAGGCAGAAACAGGTAAGTCTACTCTTGTCCTGCAAAACTCAAGAAAAGCCTGCCACCATAGAAAATCCCAGATCTAACAAATTTTTCTATAAAAAAATTCTTGGAGCTTAGCACTATATAAAAAAACTTTATGCACCGTGTACACATTTTTATGTCTGCTTCATTTTTAGACTTCAAAGTTCCTTTTTGAGAAAAAAAGTTGTCCCCAAAAAATCTACAGTAACTGAAGAGTTAAGGACACCAAGGGCAGGTGAAGACAAGACATACCGTTAAGCACATGACGAAACAACAACCATGAAGGAAATCATAAGCTAAGGCTACATAAACAACTCTAATACTAATCTTACCATAAATTCATGCACACAGCACTGAATCAAGAAAAATCTCAATACCCAAATCAAAATTTCTTTCTATCTGCACTTGCAGCTCTGTTAGACTTTATGGGCCAGATTTCAAACACTGGGGCCAAATTGTTAATAAAGTGCTTAGCACATATCAGCTCTAACCAAGAGCAAACTATTCAGATCCAAGGCATCTAAGAAAATAACTGGGCAGAGGAGGAGATCTTGTCTTATTTTTTGCACTCACTTCAGAGAGCACATTTTCCTCAGAACCTTGCTGAAGATTCCCAGATGTTCCACCTCCTCGAGGAAGAGAACTAACACCAGGAATTGCGCTCTCCATGCTTACTGTTCCCTTCTCAATAATTTGCTCTCACTTCTTCCGCCTTCCAGATCATGGAAGGGACTATCAGAAATTGAAGGAGCTGAAGGGGCCAGACACAAGACTGAGGTGAAAGACTTTGAGAAAGGGAAGGGGGCTACAGTTCTGGGGTCTGCTGAGTATGCCCATGAGAAAGTTAGGACAAAGGACAAACAACACAGTGATTTCAGGAGTAAGGGCTGGATATACTGCTGCAGCTGAGACAGACATCCTGTGCGGCCATGATTACTGAGTGGATGAGAGAAGCCAACAGGGGAAAAAACAAGGGAGCTATCAGGAGCGAGGTGACTGGAGGTGGTGAGAGCTGGGAAGTACTGCTAGCAGTAGGGGGAGTTTGGAAAGCAGTAGCTTGAGTTAGGCCTTTTGAACTAACACCTGGCCCCTGCCAAAGCTCTAGGCAAAGCAAGTATCACTTTAGGAAGAACAGCAGAGACAAAGGCTCTGGCTGATGACGCTGAATTCTGTAGTCCTGCAAGTCAAGCTGAGAGAAAAGCTGCCTTCTTGGCCATTTCGCTGCTGTAAAGCCAAGCCTCTAGAGGTGAGACCTGGTGAGGTGGCTAGAAGTTGCCCCACGACTCTGCTTCTTCCATTCAAAGTGAAAGGCAGTCCCAGCAGCTCCAGTCTACTGGTCCTGAAGTAGTTACCAACAGGATGGAGGTACTGAGAGTTTTCAGCTCCATTCCCTTTCCCACCCTTTGTTTTCAGTGAGTGTCTTTGAAGAGCTGCTGCAACTGGAGCTTCACTGCTGAGAAGAAGAAAAACAACTGGTTCTAGCACAGCTTGATAGGACTGAGCAGAGGGCACCAAGAAATGAGGCAAAGCGACTTGCTTAGAATGATCTACTGGCATCTGAGGAAAGCAGAAACCCATCCATTCCCAACTGGAGTTGAAGGGTACAGAAGCATTTATGCAGGAAGCATAGGCATTATCCTTCTGTGGAGAGAAGAGTGGAGTGGGGAGGGAGAGAGTGCACGCAAGGCTTTCATGGTAGCATGTGGATCATACTCAGTCCTTTGTTCCCTTAGGCTTTGTCTAGAATAGGATTTAAATGCATAACGTTAGGTCACATTAGCTTGACATAACAGCTTCTAAAATGCCAGTCAAGACAAGGCAAGCCATACTTGAACATGTGCTAAATTAGTCAAGTTAAAGCTTAGCTTCTTTCCTAGGCTTATACTCAACACTCTTCAATTAAGGTGCAAGAAAGCCCACTGTGCACACCTCAGATCCACAATAAAT
The DNA here is from genome assembly GCF_002925995.2 of Terrapene triunguis. Lineage (NCBI taxonomy): Eukaryota > Metazoa > Chordata > Testudines > Emydidae > Terrapene > Terrapene triunguis. The sequence goes on along the minus strand of NW_020699373.1, from coordinate 15,469,896 downwards.
CTTCCAAAACCAAGGTAAGACCATATTTGACATTCAACCACTCAACACATGCTTTCAGGCCTCTCTCTATACATCATACAGAAGCATAAAAGGACAAAACACTAATTACTGAGACTAATCTCACAACACTGAGACGGGAAAACTCATGCGTCAAGAAGAGCCACAATACTCCTGAAATAAAAAGTACGCTCAAAAATAAAAAAAAAAGCAAGAGAATGCAAAGGAACTAAACCACAAATATGGGAATATAAGAAAGAAAAAGACCCAACCTGCAATGGAAACTGGAAGCCTAAGAGAAAGAGGGGCAGAATATGGGTACCTTTGGGGGGGGGGGGGGGAGAAGATTTACAACAATTTTCTGTTTTTAACTCTAATTTTTTAACTGGATATAGGAGGTAACAAAATCAAACTGACACACTTGAAAGTCTGAGGAAGGGAAGAAACAACCCTGAAATTAACCCCAGCGAGATGATAATGGATTGCACAACCCGATTAATAACTATAAACAATGTATAAAATAAACCAAAAAGCTTACACTTCACAAAAACTGTGATTAGAATAAAATTGAGCCTTTTCCCTTGTAAATCAAATCCCAAAATTGGAACAGTTTAAAAAAATTAACGGAAATACTATAATGCGTTCACGCAGATATACATTAAACACTGGTTTCAGACAAAGCTCCTTTGGGCACAGGCTCGCTTGTTGTGGCACAACCTGCCCAATGTATAATGCCATATATGTGGAAAGCTCATGTGGAGTTTTGCAGGATCTGACTTAGTCACTTTTTTTTATGTACTGGAAGGGCCAGGGCACTGGAAGAATTAAAGAGGGCACAGGCTGTGGTGTCTTCAGAATGTTTATGACACACTGCTTTATGTCTCCATTTCATCTGACCTGGCCAAATCACTGAATGGCTTTATTCAGTCTTTGGGCAAGACAGGCATGGATGCGAAGTAGCTAGCTTAATCTAGACTAAACTACAGTGATGCTGATTATCTGGGGAAATCCGTCAAAAAATAAGGCAAGAATACGACCTGCCCCTTTGAAAGGGAGTCAAGTCTGCCATTTATTGGTCATGTTCACAATTCAGAGATCTGGCTGGACACCCAGCTGCTATGCAATCAGGTTAGGTTATCACTCATGTACTGCCAGGAGGTGGCGACCATTGTTTACTGATCCATATCTTTGTTACCTCAAGACAAGACATTATGATGCACTCTACATAAGGATACATCTTAAAACTATCAGGAAACAAACTGGTGCAGAATGCAACAGTCAACTAGGTAAGCAGAGTACCTCGCTACAAGTATATTCAAACTTTTTGCATAAACAGTGGAACCTGACAGAAGAGGTTATTTTACCTCTGTTTGGCACTGGTGCAGTCACTACTGCAATACTGTGTCCAGTTTGGGTGCCCACAATTCAGGAAGGATGTTGATAAATTGGAGAGAGTTCAGAGAAGAGCCACAAGAATAATTAAAGGATTAGAAAACATACTTTACAGTGAGACACTCAAAGACTTCAACCTATTTAGTTGAACAAACGGGGTAAGGAGTGACTTAATTATAGTCTATAAGTATCTACACTGGGAACAAATATTTAATAATGGGCTCTTCAACCTAGCAGAGAAAGATATAACATGATGCAGTGGCTGGAAGTTGAAGCTAGACAAATTCAGACCATAAATGATGTATAAATTTTAACTGCAAGAGTAATTAACCATTAGAACAATTTATCAAGGGTCATGGTGGATGCTCCATCACTGACAATTTTTAAATGAAGGCTAGATATTTTTCTAAAAGATCTGCTCTAGGAATTATTTTGGGGCAGTTCCCTGGCCTGTGTTACACAGGAGGTCAGATTTGATCACAAGGTCCCTTTTGGCCTTAGAATCTATGAACTTCTGCTCAACTGGGAATCCCATAAGCATTGGTGCCGATAAATATAAGGTGTTGGTTTGATACAAAGCTCAAACAGTTTTGAATCTACCTACCTGAGACCACCTCTCTCTCTCTCGGCACCTCCCCACCCCAATGAAGGTCAGAAGAGATTTTCAAGCTGAAGCCCCATTAGGAAGGAGTTGTTGACTAGGTGTTCTCTGTGAGAGCCTCTGGACTTTTGCATTTAATTCCTACAACCTTGTCCATAATACTTCAAAACTTGGGGACCTTGACAGCAAACCACAAAGCTAAACTTCCCCAGGCATTTGAGCTGCTGGAGATGGAATTATAATGCACTGTTATATTTGGGTATCAGTTTTTATTGTACTTTTAAATAATGAGGACATCTTGTCCTTGTTTTAACATATTGTATAAATCCAAATAAATAAATATAGATAAGTGAGCATCAATTTCCCCCCTAAATTTAGTGGTCAAAATCATGTTGTGTTACCTGCTGGAAACGTATGTTTGTACACCAATATAAACTTCTAAGATGGCCCTCCTGTAGAGGTTAGTTCCAAAGAACATTTGTATTTATGCTTCAAAATGTTTATTTTTTAGTAGATCACAGCATGAGATTAATGCATGTCGGTACACTTGCTGCAAAAAACACAACCACATCATCAGTTTTAGGAGTCCTTTGTAGCAGAAATGTCCCAAGCACAGGAATTTCCACAATCCTAATTCATTTACTCCCTTCTGTACCAAACTCCCTCTTGACAAGGTGAATAAAAGTTAAGCTATAAACTGTGGAAAATGTAGATTCAGTTGTAATGGTATTTTAGAAGCAAGAAACAGCAAACATATATCAGAAAATTACAAGTGTATTAAATCTGATTCTCTGCTATATATGGGGTCAAAATATGCAAATAACTTCAAGCAATAAGGTCCAGTATTTCAGTAAAAGTTACCAAACACCAGAATTGTCCTATATGCACTCAAAATAAACAGCAGGCTTCTGTACAAAAAAAGACATTTCTAAGAGACTGAGCAATTCCTCACAGAAGTGTCAATGTTTTCCTTTTCATAAAGAAGTAAAGGAGATGAAGATAATAAACTAAATAAACTGTATTGAGAAGATCTTTCTCTTTGGAACCTTTTCCTGCAGTAAAACCTGAAATTCTCCTTACACAACCACCACCACCATAAACTTTACTTCAGCTGTTAACCAATATTAGTTTTGCATATAAATATATTATCTCAACAACAGTTTTGCAAACAGTAGATGAGATCAAAAAGATCTAAAATGAGGGGACATCTGCCCAGCAAAAGTAAACTACAAAATTAGATGTGGCATTTCCAAAAAATCCCAGAAAACCCAACAAAACAAATGAGGAGCACAGCCATCTCACTTAACATAAGAACTGCCCTACTGGGTCAGACCAAAAGTCCATGTAGCCCAGTATCCTGTCTTCCGACAGTGGCCAATGCCAGGTGCCCCAAAGGGAGTGAACAGAACAGGTAATCATCAGGCGATTCATCTCCTGTCGCCAATTCCCAGCTTCTGGCAAAACTTGAATAAGCTACCAAAAGAAAACTACGTCTTAGAAAACTAAGCATTATCACAGCCACAGCACACGCACTTAGGACTCCAGTAGATAAAAAATACATCCCATTACAAAAGGAAGAAGGGAGTAACCAGAATAAGACCATTACTATGCCATTGCAAACTGCAGCCTAGAGGGAGTAGGACCCTGACCCTGAAGGTAATCTCTACCAGGAAGCCAGCCCAAGGAAGTCTGGGCCGTAGCTTAACAACACCCATTACAGATGCTCTGAAAATAATTTTGTTTTGGTGTTACATTTGTCTCCTTTGTTTGCAAGCAAAATATCATGCTTTAAAGACTCTTAGAACCAAACCTATAAAGCCATCACAGATAGAGTTAGTGGTAGGATACTGGTCTTGTCTGCAGACACAAGAAAACTGTAATTATATATTCAAATTATATAACTTGTAAACCCCTAGAACAGCATCCAAGACAGATGAAAAACAAATACCAGAAGGAAAATTTAGGAACTGGAAAACCTATTGAAGCAGAATGTACTTTGCAGAGTTAACTACTGACCGAATGGAAAGTGGAACTGTGTGTTTGCACTTGTTTGTGAGACTGTCGATTAGGAGAAACCCCAACTATTTCCCTAATCTTAATTCACTACATTGGTCCTCCAGAGATCATAGATTACTTTAAAACGCGGTTCACCCTCCTGCATCTGGAAATAGAAAAATGTTTGCAGGAGACACATTAAATGACAAAGCCTCCATCAATCCCACATATAGTTACACACAAAGATCCCTTGTTTTTTTCCCCTTGTTGTTTAGGCGGCGGTGACCGGCAGGGGGAGTGCCTTTTCAATTGTTACACGTCCAATTTGGTGGAGGGTCCCTCAGTCGCCGACGGTCTTCGGCGGCGGGTACTTCCTTCTTTGGTGGCAAGGTTTATTACCCGCCGCTGAAGACAGTCAGCGACTGAAGGACCCTCCGCCAAAGACTTGGACGGGTGAGTGTAACAATTGAAAAGGCGTTCCCCCTGCGGCAGTCCCGATATTTTGGAATTCTCATCTGGTCACCCTACCTAGCTCCATTAGCCCCTTAACCAACACAGGATAATGAAACGAACCTCCTTCATAACGCACTTTGAGATCTATTGATGAAAAGCACTATAGAAAAACTAAGTTTTAATACTACTTGCTGTATGTGGGCAAAAGATACTTAAAGTAGTATTGTCATGTGATTGGAGACCATACTGTGTAAGATTCAACTGTAATCCTCATTTGAGATCTATGGACGAAAAACCAGGTGTTATTTCCCAACCTGCGTGCCTAACTACAACTTTGACACACTACTACTACCACCATTTTTTTTTTTTGCATAGAATCCATATCATTCATGAAGTGTTTTCTTACAGCAGAATTAATAGTAACTTAATGTCTATAATTCAAAGCGATGTCACTGGCAAAGTCATCTTCAGGGCTTATGCAAAACATAACACATGAAAACAATTTTAATAAGACCATCCACGAGCTTTAAAAACAAGCACCAAGGCCACTGACATACCAAGGACACTTATCCCACTTGGGTCGATATCTCCCAGGGAAATAAAAATGTGTGGCTTAGAGAGGCAACAGCTCCTACCATCACTGCATCAACACAGGTGCAAAGGAAAAGCTGTTCTGCCTGCATTTTTTAATGAAAACCCATATATTGTAAACAGTGGGGGTCTGCAGTGATGGTGATTTTGATTTATTACAGTTTTAAATGGAGCCTCAAAAAAATCACAGGAATCCCATCCACAATCAGAGAAGGAGAAAACCCTGTCTTATTAAAGAGTTCTACTTGTAGATTTTTAAGGCCAGACCATTTAGATTCCCTAGTCTGACCTCCTGCATAACGTAGGCCAGGTAACCTTGCCCCATAACTTCTGCTTGAGCCAGAGTATATCTTTTAAAAAGATACACAGTCTTGATTTAAGGACATCAAGTGATAGATTATCTATCAGAGGCCACCTCCCTGCCCAACCACGATCCCCATTCACGATCAGGCTACATCTATGTGGCAACTACCACTGATCATATTATTTTCCAGATACTACTTGGAATATTTATGTATTCCATTTTAACTATTAAATGCAGTAGAGGTATTTTCTCCTTAGCAAAAGATCTTTATCACATTGCTTTTGCTCTTCATCTCACGTTCCTTTCCATCTATTCTGTTTCTCTCTCCCAATTGCACATGTTCAGCAGACTGTTCCCCTTCTTCCTCTGTCCCTTGCACCTATTGCCTGATTCCCATCCTCTTGGATATTCCCCTTCCACTGGAGAACCTTAGCCCTCATGGTGGTAGCCCTAAAAGCAGCGGTTTCCTCTCCTATGGAGCAGTGGTCCCTAATGGTGGCAGCAATGCTTCCTTTAGTGATGAAAAAGCTTTACTAATTTGCACTTGTTAGCCCTGCAGAGCAATGAGAACAGAAAAGAAAGAAAGATTGACTATATGAACAGAAATGTTAATTAAGTTCTAACTGAATGGTCATATTCTGGCCTCAGTTTCACCTGTGCAAACTAATGAAGAGAATAAGGTTGCACAGGTATAACTGGGAAGAGAATCTGGCCCACTGAATCTTTATTACTGAAGATACAGGAGCCAGAAAAAACACAGCATGACTGGGATCTCAGAGTGAGTTTGCTGGGCTGGAGGACAGCAAAAGTATTTGTGTATGTAAAACAGCATATATTTAGGGTTGGAAGGATTAGATTTATCAGTAAATGTTGATAATTGTCCATTTCACCATATATACACCAACTGACAAAAATATTTCCATCAATGATAACTGAAATTTACATTTAGACAAAGAAAAAATGGTGCTTGAGAACTCAAGAGTTTGATTTTCAAGGCCATTTTCTTTGTATATATTTTAACATATATTGGCAATTTTTACTTCTTCAATTTCAACATCTACTGTTATTAATTATCTGACCCACCATAATTTTATTCAACTGTGATAAAAGCTGAATTGATAAAAATTGAAAAAAGCTTAAAAACAAATATATCTGTCAAAATTATTTTAAAAAACTGATTTCTGCCATGCCTACATATAGTTGATCTAGACATCACTGAGACCAATCTGTAAACTCATAATGCCATTTTTATAGTCAATTTTCATACTGGAACTGCACTTTCAAACATGCATAGGCAAGAAATTAGCAAACTTTTCTGATAATTTTTGCTTGCTATCAAGACCCATTAGCTTAAACAGGTGCATCTCGCTCTCAAGTATAGAAGCAATTTTAAAACATGCTAAAAAAATCCATACATTTCTCAGATGACTATATCTTCCTCCCCTAAAAATCCACTTTGAGTCATGTTAGAATGAGACATTATGTAAAGTGCACTTGTGTCTCTACCCTATTACAGCTCTGGGATCACCTGGACCACCTCCTAAATTAACAAGACCTCCTAAGTTAGAGATTTATTTTATTATTATTATTATTTTACAAGCACAGAGCCTTTTCAGGAAAACCGAGCAGTCTGCAATCAAGGAAAATTGTATAATGGATCCATATTCCTTGCAGAAACTGTCAAACAACTTATATCCCTGCCACACCAACCTCTCTTCTATATCCCACGGGACACTTTTTCCTTTCCATTGTTTCTCCCCCCCATTAAACACGCCTTGCTTTGTGAAATCCCAGTGGAGTTGCGCGGAGGCCTGGGAGGCTCAGTGAGGATTTTAGAGACGAGGGGGGGGGCACCAAAAGCGGGTGCAGTGTGAGAGGCGGGAGGTGTTCAGTCAAATCAAGGGCTCTCCAACCCCACCCCAGCGCTGACAGCTCACTGGGCGGGGGGGCTGTTTCCCGGACCGGCTCCGTCCCTCTCCCCCTTCCCACGGCGGAGGACCCCACGCCGGGCATAGGGCCGGGGCGTTAGGCTCCCCAGCTCTGTAATACCATTGACAAGCCAGGGCCCGGGAACCCAGCAGCACCGCCCGGCCCGGCCCGGGACCCTCCGAGCGACGCCTCCAGCCCGGCCCGGGCCCTCCACCGCCTAGTCCCTCACAGCCACCCCGCGCTACGGGAACGCGGCCCGGCCCCGGCCCGCAGCACACACCGGAGGGGCCACGCCGAGCTCCGGGCGGGCTCGCAGCAGAGCCGCCCCCTGCCCCCGCCAGCCAGGAGCCCGGTACCTGCGGCCGCTCCGCCGCCGCCCGCCCCACGGCTACCGCCAAGGCGCCGCCGCCGCCTCCTCGCGTATCGTCCGGGTCCCCCCCGCCGCCTGGGCCGGGCCTGCGCCGCCTGCCCCCGCCGCGCGATCGCTTCCGGGAGGGTCGGCCCGTCTCCTTCCTGCCATCGCAGGGGCGCTCCCGCCCCGCCCCGCCAGCAACGGCGGCGCGTCACCCACCTGGCTGCCCCGCCCGCCAATCAGGGCGCGGGGAGGGGCCGTCCGGGCCCCGCCCCTTCCTCCAAGCGCCGCGGAGCGCCCTTTGTTGTCGCTCGAGGCGCGCGCGGTGGGGGCCGCAGCGACGAGCGAACACTGATGGCGCCAGCGCGTTCCACAGCCGCACGCCGAGGGGCGGACGGTGCACGCGCGCACACGAGGGCGGAGCGCGGCCGCGCTGCTGGCCGTCAGGCGGCTGCCCGGCCGCTTTAGGAGCAGGGGGCGGAGCCTGCGTGACACGCCCTTTCCCCGCCCCTTTGTTTGATTGCCCCGCCCTCCCACGGGGGCCTCAGGCCAGCCGGGGGGGGAGGGGTCCACACTCCATTGTCCCTCCCCCCCCATAGCCAGGGGTCCTGACCCAGCCCCCCCGGTCCCCCTCCTACGCTCCTCCCACCCCCCTACAGGAGACCAGGCCTAGCCTAGGGGTCACATTCCCAGGTCTCTCCACATCCCCCCCCCGGACTGTCCACACCTCATACCCAACCCTGTCTGACATTCCTACACCCAGGCATCACCCTGTCCAGCAGCAGCTGTGCCCCTTCCTGAAACACCCGCACAGGCCCCTAGGTACGGGCTGTTCGCGCAGCCCTACCCACCCTGGGGTGTCTGCCCCTCGCTATGGGTATCACGGCCTGAGCCCCTGGAGCTGCACAACCGTACTGTGTCAACAGCAGCAACCGCTTCCACACGACTGAGACTGTAAGGACTTGCCTAAAAAGCAAAGGACATTCCTGACCAGTGACAACACATGACCCTGAAATTACGCTGTTTGACTCTCAGATCCCTAACTCTAAATGCCTATTAGCAATGTCTTCTAAATGAAAACACATTCAACATGGAAGTCATTGAGAAACACACATGGAACTTAAATGTTTTTAACTTTTTTTTTTTAAAAAAAAAAAAGTTAAAAAGTTACCAAAGGGACTATGGTTTTGTCAAATTACAGCATTCGATGCAGGTAGACAACCCGTCCAAAAGGGTATGTACAAGAAGGTTTTGGAGATAGCTTTTTCTGCTATGGTATTGTTTTTTTCCTTTAAAACTTTGGAAGGAATAGTACTTAAAACTCCTCAAGTTTATCCAGGCTTCCCCAAAAACAATAAAAAAAAAAGTATTTTAATCTGCACTGAGAAAAGTCACACTTGTGTAAATGCACTTTTACAGAAAGGAATGTCAACTTCATATATTCAACTTGATTCAAAAAATTAATATCCAGAGTTTATTAGGAATCGCTCATGCAAGGCACAAAGGTAGCAACTCTCTTTCAAGAGACAAAAGAATGAGACCTTGGGTTTGAGCTGATTTCTGGTACCTTTTTCAAAAAAGAAAAAAAGGCTTAAATCTGCATGACGATGAAGGAAAGTACCAGATGTCATTCCTACCCATCAAGAACAGTAAACAGAGAGCATTTTCTCTTTTACAATCTGCTTCAGTGCACTGTACTGGTGCAAGAGCATATGCAGGTGCAGAAGATAACTGAAGTGGGCAGTCATGATTCACAGAAGATGACAACAATAGGGACAGAGTAGAGGCACAGAATGTACTCATGGGTAACCAACCTGTCCTCCTAGCAAAACCCAGGGTTAGCCAGAAATAAGCAATACAACAACAAAACACTTAACATCCTCTCCCCCCGTTCACTGTGAATAAAGTAAAGAATGGGGAGGAAGGTTGGTGTGTCTTTTTTGAGAGTGGGACAGCCACTTAACATTTTGGTGCTTTGACCAAAACCTATATAGTCAATCACAGAGAGGAAATAATATATCCAAAAAAGCTGTCTGAGCTCAAGAAATATCAGACTAGATTACTCTGGCTTTCCATAAGGTAGAAAGTGTGCAAATGTAACAGAGGAAGAAAATCATGATACCCTTCACGCATACTTGACATTTAAATCAATCCAGATTAGTTTTTTCCAAACATCCTCCACCAGTATTTGGGAGCCAAAAGATTCAGCAAATTAAAGCTTTTTCCTTGGTAGCATATCTTTTTTTATCTTCTGTTTTATGCTGAATAAGATATTTCCTGCTAAATGTCCAACATCCATGCTATGCTACAGAAGGTCAGTTCCTCCCTATTCCTCCAAAAATGAAAAAACTAGCTTGGATGCTGTGGGAAATGGATATTTTTTGTGTTGAATCAGGACCAATGAGCGTGACCTCCCTTGTTCTAGCAACCTAATTCCAGCAATGATTAATAATACAAGACCATTAGTTACCCAGATCCCGTGCTCTGCATGAGACTGACATACCTCAGACATATCTGTTGCATTTGAAGAAGTGGTTTTTTACTCACGAAAGCTTATATCCAAATAAATCTGTTAGTCTATAAGGTGCCACCGGACTCCTTGTTGGTTTTATACCTCAGAAAAGTAGACCCGCTCCGTTTGGAAAATTGAGGTCCTGATCTAACATCCACTGAAGTAAACAGAAGGATTTCTATTACGGAGTTGGCATCCTGCAGCAAACCCACCACAGTAAAGAATCCTGAACTCATTTGTGTCTGTACAGTAACAGTTACTTCACTAGACTCGAGCAACGGACCAGTCTAGCTATTCACAGATTCTAAAGCCAAAAGGGACCATTGTGACCATCAGGTTTGACGCCTGTATAGCACAGGCCAGAGAATTTCCCCAAAATAATTTCTAGAGCAGAGCTTTTAGAAAGACATCCAATCTTGATTTAATAATTGTCAGTGATGGAGAATCTAGGAACTAGGGATGATTTGGTGGAAAAGAAACTTCAGTTTGAGCAGAAGTCCATACGTATATTCAAAATACTTGTTCATTCACTTCCACTGTATTATGGGGAAAAAAAATCTCTCAAGTAATGACAATCTACTGTCTAAATTCAAAGGATTATAGCATTACAATCTTTGGTTAAGGCATTGATAGCCGTAGCCATTATAATACTCAATATCTGTGGTGCAGTGGAAAGGGTTCTTTTCAAGTACTCTCAGTGAAGGTCTGACTCCAGATTTCTCTAACTGGTACCCATATAATTTGTAAAAATTAACAAGCACAGAAAGTAATTGTGGGAGAGAGAGCGAATGCATTGGATGGATTCCTGTTCTGTGACCATTTTCTGGGGGTAGTTAAAAATAATCTCACAGCAAAAAGCTATTTTCTTGCTCCTGTCTGATTTAGATTCCCCCATTCCACTGTTCTATTAGGCAGAGCTATTATTTACCTCTACTCTTACAATGAAGAAGAGGTAGCTGTGAAAAAATGGCTGACATACATGTCTCCCCACTTGACCTAAGGAAGGAAGGAAGGGTCATTTTGGAAAGAAACCAACAAAATGTTTGAGATCATTGCTTCTTTGAAGCCCTCCTAAAGTCTATTCTTCAGGTCAGCCAGATAAAGGCTGACCACTGTGCAACAAGAGAGCATCACTGCTTGCTGTGGCATTTTCCCAAGTCACTGCCAAGATGCCGGATGGTGACCTCTGGTTAGGGACTCCTCTCTTGAGTATCGGTGTAGCGCAAAGTAACGAGTGCTGATAGCAGCCACTGACGATCAACACCAGGGCTTTAAAACCAGCCTGCTGCCACAGTGATTGTGCTTTTTTAAGCCTGTCCTTGCAATCATTCTCCCCAGCTGAATGCTGCTGGACTTCATGCTTCACTCCTCCTGCATTCCCAACACTCTATAGCAGCCTGGCAGCTGGCCAGGCAGCCTTCCCCCTCAACTCCTTTCTGGTGACTGGAGATGGAGAACCTTGCAGGGAGCTCTCTGCAAGACCTGACTCTCCTGGCAGCTGCTAATGAGCATTTGCCACCATGTAGTACTGCTGCCAGTCTCAATGGGAACCAGTGGTACCTATGCTAGACAAGGAGGAAGGGGGCTGTACTATGCAATGGACACCAGGAAGGCAAGGAGCTGACCTGACATTGCAGAGAAACTGCTTATTCCCCTCCAAGCAGGGTTGTGACAATTTAATGGTCCTCCCCACCTCTCCCAACCTACTGGGTTTATTGGGGGTTTTCATTTTTTTGAACTTCTATAGTACGCTGACATTTACAAACCACAGCAATCTTGCATATTGACCTCCTCCCCGACCATCCCTGACAAAGGGGACAAGTGAGGGAAAAGAAGGAGCTAATGTGTAAACATTCAAATTCTTGTTTCTCCTCCCCACATATTTGTGGGACTTTCGGGAAAGGGGAGAATAAAGTACCAGAGACCGTTCCTAAAACAACAAAATTAAAGCCCCAATATAATTAGATCTCAAAATGCTGCCTGAAGAAAGAAGGGGAGCTACATAAGATAATTGACATTGTCTTATAAAGAGGTAACTTCTACTGACTCAACTAGTGGGGTTTTGAACTGAATCAATAGGCACCGGATCGTATCAAAGCACATCTGTGCTCTGATTCTATGGATAGTGAAATGAAACTAAGTCAGTCTAGACTTCCAAGTTTCCACAGCAGTACATTCTTTTCTTGTTCCCCTTTCTCACAATGCAGTATTCCACATGATGGTTTGTTGGGACATCCCTTCCAATCCATTGGCATCACATCATTTTGATTCACAGCATGAAGAACACAGCAATGAGCTATGAGAACTGGGAGCATTTAAGTATCAGAGGGGTAGCCGTGTTAGTCTGTATCCACAAAAACAAAGAGGAGTCCGGTGGCACCTTAAAGACTAACAGATTTATTTGGGCATAAACTTTCATGGGTAAAAAATGTACTTCTTCAGATGGATGGGAGCATTTAAGTCAGTGTTCCCTAAACTGTGGAGCCTGAAGGACTAGCTGAGAGGATGCAGATGATGTATAAATTAAGATGTGAGGGATGAGAATGGTTTAGTTTTCTTGAAAGGTGGCTTAGCTTTCAAAAGTTTGGGAAACATTGACTTAACAGATCACTTTCCCTACGTTCCCATTCAGGAAAGCATTGTACAACAATACAAAGATGTTTATATTGATCAATAAACCAAGACATGCACGTCCTGCCTCTCACACAGAATACATACCAAACGTTGAATGTGCTTCAGTCTAATGTAAAAAACACCCTGTAATTTTCACTAGCTATATACAATATTTCCTAATCCTCCCACTCCCGGGGAACATTACTAAACAATATTTTAAAAAATGTCTTCACCTTTCAAAGCACAAGCCAATGAAACCTGCCTCTTTGACACAGGTAAGTCATTTAATTTAGAAAGATGTACAGAACAGCCTTTTCATTTACAGACCCAAGTCATTTTATGGGACAGAAATAGTTCAGCATTACACTGTACTGAAATGTCAGAACACTTAATAAGTCAAGTGAAGACATAAGGTGCCAGAAGCTACTGTTATAGACACAATCTCATTTTCCAAGTCTTCCATCATTTCTTTCAAGACACTCAAATGTTTTTTCTTCCCTCAAGGTTTCTTTTCACAT